>NC_092478.1:6997500-7311250 GCF_047495875.1 Pithys albifrons albifrons | reverse complement strand
TTGCTCACTGCAAGCCTCATTTACAACATATTTTTTCCCCTGGCACAGTTGCTGTATTTTGATTTTAGGTTTTAATTCTAATTCTTATTTTTTTGATAGCTTTCTCATGTGAGGCACAGGGCAGAGCATTGATTTGTCTGGGCATTTGATCTGTGCCTCATCTGCAGACAAGAGCTCAAAATTCAGCATCTTGGAAAGCCTGTCAACAACTTGCTTTGTTTGCAGAGGGTTTGGTTTATCTGGAGGCTCTCCTGTTAGCTCAGTGTTCCAGGAATTCAGAAGAAAACACCAGAGCCCTGGTGTGGGTGCTGGAAATCTGTTGCTTCCCCCCAGCTCATGACCTTTGTTTCATTCAGGCTGTGGAATGGTCTCCCTCACTGCAACAGATATTGAAATAAGATATTTTACCATTAGAAATCTCCAGCTGAGATGCAAATTGATGGCCTCAAAAGAGACATAAGACTGTAAATCATGGTATGAGTAGCAGAACTGGGACTGTCTTGTCCTGGGAATAACCTCCCCCCCCCAGCTCAGGCAGCTGCCCAGGAGATGGTGCTTTTTCTTCTGTGTTTGGTTCAAAAGTGAGAGAAAAGAAAGAAAACCAGCCCCAGACATGCAGAGGATGTTCTACCCTTTGAGAGTGTTTTTAGTGTGACATTTCTCCATGTGCCTGTTTCCCTTTCACTCCCAGATGTACCCACTTCTCCCATCTTTCCCCTTTTTTCACCTTTAGTTTATCCTCTTCCACAGCTTCTGTTCTCCCAATTCCTCTTTCCCTTTCTGCAGAAATCAGACACCTTTACTTGTGTTTCTGATCCATGTCAGTCCTGGGACCTCCCACAGCGTGGCCTTCACACCTGAAAATAAGGAAAACTATGGAAATGAACTAATAATAATACAATAATAATAATTAAAAACTATAAAATGTAACATCTAATAGAAAAGGAACTATATAAACTGTAGTAAATATAATAATGATTAGCTATATAATTAAACTCCATTAAATACTGAAAACTGTTCACCTCTTGGGGCATTTGACGTTCTCAGTGTCTTTGTCTTCACGGCAGGAACAGGTTGTGGATCTCAGAGCTGAAAATGCTTCTTTAGTAGTAGTGATTTGTTCCATTTTAGTTCATCTTGCTGCCTAATTAAAAAGGCTGCTGTTAATTGCCCCTGGAGCTGGTGTTTGCTGCTGTGTGTGGCCCCTGACAAGGCTGCCCTTCCCTCTGCAGGTTTGTCACATCGTGCTGGGACTGCGACCTGCCACCCCCGAGGAGGAGGGGCAGATCATCAGGTGGGTCTCTTTGCTCAGAATCACCTTTTATTCTTCTCAAACCCCCCTATTTCAGCTCCTAATTCCTGTTCTCTGTGTGCAGAGGCTGGTTAGAAAGAGAAAGCAGGTATGGCCTCCAGCCAGGGCACAACTGGTTCCTCATTGCTATGCCCTGGTGGCACCAGTGGAAAGAATATGTCAAATATGTAAGTATAATAATAATAATAAGAGTAATAATCTACACTGAATAAGTGCTGTCTTATATTTGGGAATGTGCTGGTGGAAATATATTGTGGAGCAAACCAGTAATGCTTGAAATTAAGCACCTCCTGTCTCTTGGTGGAAATAATTGTTGTGCTGAGTGGTTGTTACCTGGTGAGGTTCTCACTGGCATTTCATTAAAGTGGCATCTCTTCCCTCAGTCCTGCATCTCAAAACACTGTTTGAAAGAGAACACACTCACAGTAGTGCTTCCCTCAAGCCTTGTGGTCCGTTTGAGAATGATTTTGACTTGATAAAAATTTGTTGTGGCTTGGACAAGTACAGACTGTGCGTTTCCTGGGCAAATCAGGGGGGAATTGGTGTCATTTGATTTAGAGGGACTATGAAGAGTATTCCAGTACCTGATGGTGATCCAAGGAGTCCTAAAACCTGACAGTTACTGGTGCTCTTTAGTACCCTCCAACTCAAATGTTCAAGTTAAAGCATCACTATGAATTTTACAAAAAAAGTGTATCTACTAAAATTAAATCCAATAAAATTTAATTGAGGTGGAGATAAATATCATTTGCAGGTTAAACTAGTGAAATAAACTTCTCAAAGGAGTTTTGCATCATCTTAAGTAATCCTGCAAGTATTTGATTGAATTTATGAAAACAAATAACTGAGAGTACTCAGAAAACTGCAATGTGGGCATTAACTAACCATGTAATGAGAATTATTCTTTGTGCCCAATGAATTGGACAAGTGATGCCTTGAATGCCTGAAATAGCAGGTAATTTGATCCCTGTGCTGGTGGAAGTGCTCAGTGTGCACAGGATTTCATCCCTGAGCCTTTCCATGATGGCACAAGGCCATTAACTCAGAATTGCTGTGAAAACGCTGCAGGTTTGAGGAAAGAATGTTTTGTTGTTCCTGTGCTTGCTGTTCTCATTTAACCAGATAAAATTGAACAACAGATCTTCAAATAGTTACAGTCTGTAATGATAGCTGTCTGAAATGGGTGTATTTTTATGTATCTGGATAGAGGAAATAATTCTGGCATTTCCCAATTTTCCTGATGTGCAGAAGGGTTTATTCCACTGCTTTACTTTTGGCTCATTATTTCTGCAGATGTTTTAGTGGTAGATGTAGCAGATATTTTCAGTAAAGCTTGTGATGTGCCAGGTGAATTTGGGTGATTGTTCTCACTGCCCTGTCTTTGGTCAGGGCTCATAATTCACTTCTGTCCTTGCCTCCCAATTGCAGGATGCAAACCCTGTTGTGATAGAGCCTTCATCTGTGCTGAGTGGAGGTAAGAATTCCCTCCTGGCTGCTCCAGCCAATCCCTCAGAGCAGGGAGAAGACAGAGTGGGAGGTCTTAATTACTGCAGTGCACCAGAAGAAAAGTTTTCAGATAATATTTCTACTGCCTCCGAAGCCTCAGAGTCCACCAGCAGCAGTAAGCACCTTATTTCCTTGGAGGTTTCATGTAGAGCAGCTTTTCACCCTGCATGGATCCCTCCAGCCACAGGGATGACACAGTTTTTTGGGTTGCAGGACTTGGAGGGTTATTAGGAGTTTTCATGTTGTGCTATGATTAGTTTCCAGAATTCTTGTCAAGGGTTTTTTTTGGTCTTATCCTTTATTTTCTGAGTGGATTTCCCCCACCCCTCCTCACAGTAAGTTGTTCAAGCTCGTGCCTTGTTGGCTCTACACTCTGCTGTGCAATGACAGGACCTCACACACTGAAAAGAGGAAAGAAGCAGCAAAAAAAAAATCAGGAAAAGCATATCTGTAGTTTTACAGGGCATGTGATTGAAATTGGAATGAGTTTGTGCAGATCCCAAAGCCATCTTTGTGAAAGAAGAGATTCTAGGGGTGGTTTTCAGTGAGGTCTGGTGAGAATTGGAGATATTTATTTCCTTGTAAGTGATCTGAATGTTGCATCTGGTATTTTAAAATCATAAATTCAATTTAAATTAGGTCAATTACTCTGATCATTTTGGGGAGAGGGGTTGGGGGAAATAAAGGAAGGGCAGGAAGAGAGATAAGTTTTAGCTTAAAGGTTCTTTTTTTTGTTTGTTTAATTGAAATTTAGCATTCTGCATGCCCAAAGCAGGTTCCATCAGAGTAAGAGCAGAAATAAAAAATAAAACAAGGCATTATTGCATGAGAGAGCAGAAATAAAAAATACAATAAGGCATTATTGCATGAAGGAGCAGAAATAAAAAGTAAAATAAGGCATTATTGCATGTGTATTCAGTTTGATGTGGAAGAATTTCAGGATTTTGATATCCAAACACCCAGACCACGAACAAATGGCCACCACATTTGCTCATCCAGAGCTGTGTTTGTGTGAAGGGGTGTTTGGAGCCCACCCATCCCCTGCTTTGCTTTGCAGAGGGATAACCATTTCTCACTCTGCAGTGTCAGGGACTGCAAACTTGCACAGAACAAAGGGGCTACAGGGGTGTAACTCCTGCAGGGGTGTAACTCCTACAAGGGTATAGCTCCTACAGGAGTGTAATTCCTACAAGGGTGTAACTCCTGCAGGGGTGTAAGTCCTACAGGAGTGTTAACTCCAAGGGTGTAGCTCCTGCAGGGGTGTAGCTCCTGCAGGGGTGTAGCTCCTGCAGGGGTGTAGCTCTTACAAGTGTGTAACTCCTTCCTTTGTGGCCATGGACTCACGAGCTGTTTTCCCTCCTCCTCCTCGCCCTGTGCTCTGTTCCAGACACCCCTTTCCCTGGCAGCCCAGGCAGCGAGGTGTGCTTTGCCAGGCAGCACAACACCTCAGACAACAACAACCAGTGTTTCCTGGGAGCCAACGGGAATGCTCTGCTCCAGCTGAACCCTCAGAAACCAGGAGCCATTGACAACCAGCCCCTGGTGACACAAGAACCAGTGAAGGTGAGTGGGAGCCTTGGGAACACAGGGAAAAAAGTGTATTTTAGCTTCCTGTTGTCACAGCTGGTTGTGTCTTGGGGTTTTTCTGAGAGTGGCTTAATTCTAAATTGACCCTTCTTTGTCACAAAACAAAATTCAGCTTTTATTTTAAGAGGGAAAAACAGTCTCCTACTTCTAAGGCTGCTTTGTGTTTTGTGAGAAAAATGTTCTTACAAAAAAGTTGCCTTTATAATTGGCATCTGTGAAAACACAACTTGCAGCGTTAAAAGGAAAATATTTTGGTAATTAAACACTTTGGTATCTTCCACCTGAATATGAGTTTATTGCTGTTCATAACAGAAAATCGTTAATTAAAGAGTAAAACTGACAGATTTGCAGGGTTGATGCAAATAAAAGATGAAACACAGACCAGCACCATCAAGAATGAGCAGGAGTTGGGTTTCTCTATCCAGAGCTGTCAGAGTAGGTGACACAGCAGAGAAACTCGACATGAATCTTATCCTGGACAGGCTTTTAGAGAAATAGTAAACAGTGAAACTTGCATGTTGATCATTGTTACATTTAAATACCATCTTTCAGCCTGGAAAGCATTTGCTAATTGCTACTTAGAAGGTTTTTAATAATTAAAGAGTGTTCTGTGTCCCTGAACTAAAATCATTGTGGCTGTCTACTAATTTTCCCACTTGAGATGTGACAAAATCCCCCCTTTTGTTTTTTTAATAGGCTGCATCATTAACAATGGAGGGTGGAAGATTAAAGAGATCTCCCCAGCTGGTTGAAGGAAAGGACTATGTGATGGTACCAGAACCAGTTTGGAGAGCACTTTACCACTGGTATGGAGCAAATCTGTCCTTGCCCAGGCCGGTAAGTTGGGATTTTAGCCACTTTCACTTGCCATAACCCCAGAGAAAATACAAACCACCTCATTTGTCCAAGCTCCTGCCAGTGGCACAGGGTAACCTCTTACACATCCCAGCTGGAGGGTCTGAATGTAGAGCCTGGAGGAGCAAGCTGGCAAAAATCGGTCTCCCAGATGGACAGAGAGCTGTGGATATTCAGCAGGAGGTTTGCAGCACAACCCCCAGGAGATCCTGCAGCAGGGCAGGGGTGCTGCTCCACTTGTGATTGCTAAAGCAGCCCCAAGTCAACCTGAGATCAGTTTAAAAGGTTTGGCATCCAAACACTCACCTTGGAAAGCTGAGATCAATTTTCAGCTGGTGTGCAAATCCTATAAAATGGAAACTGGGACACCTGCAGCTCTGAAAACCCTCCTCTTGTCTCTGGCAATTTCCTGGAGTGGGGGAAGGTAACAATTGCTCCTTCAGAGTCAGTGTCATAGAAACCCAACCTGCAGGACTTGGGGAAGAGCTGAAAAGCAGATGGCAATAGGTGAGCCCAGGGAAGGAAAGAGGCAGAGCCTGTTCTCTGTCAGAACAGCTGCTCAGAAGCACTTCAGAGCTGGAGCTGCACGAGTGTGTGCACCTAAAAGTGCCAGAAATTAAATTTCTCTTGGCTGCATCCACTGGTGTGTGCTGTGGCCCTTGGTCTCCTGTAGGAGCTGCACTTGGAGAGCAGGTGAAGGGGTTTTTAGGTGCTGGCAGTGGAATTGAGGTGGTTGCTGTCACAAACAAACAGTGTCACAGGTGGGAGGGAATCAGCTCTGTCATTGTTGACAACTCTCTCTGTTGGCTCCAGTCCTGCCAATTATTTTACAGTGAAAAATCACTGGCTTCTGTTCCCTCCTCCCACACATTCTCCATGGAAACAAACACCTTTCATGATCCAGAAAAGGCCACATCACTTTATACCCAAACTAATGTGCTTTCTTCTCAGAAAATGTCATCACTGTTGTTTTTGTTATAACTGAGGTTTAGTCCTGTGGCACTTCAGTGTGTTATGTTGCTTCTCACCAATTAAGTGCTTTCTTCTGCTTCACATGGTCACAAAATCAGTGAATGTTCCCTCCATTTATACATGTCTATGTTTGGGCACATTGAGGTAGCAAAACCTTTGTGGAAATGGTGACTGAAAAGCTGCCAAACTTATTTTGGAGTAATTTCAGCTTTTTCTGTCAGCATATCAAAATGTACCAAAAGTAAATTTTAGTCTGTTCTTACAACATGAAGGTTTTAATTCAAAAAGTTCAAAACAAATGTCTCATGCAGCACTTGTCAGTGTTTTCAACAGCTGTGCAACTTCAGTATTGCAGTATACACTGTGTGGAACTAATGAGGTTCATTGCAGATTCACAGATATTTCAGGAATGAGAAAAATGTTCTTGCCATGGTGTGGTGCAGACAGCTCTGCTCCACTAACTAAGGTGTTTGCCTTTGACAACCTGCAGCTAATAAGCTCCAAAAATTGCTTAGAAATCAGTAAATTGTCATTCCTGTGAATATTTGCCCAAGACCCCACAAGAAGTTCAGATTTCTCACCTCTCAATAAACCCAGTTCATTTATTCCAATCTTTGCTCCCTGTTCCCACTGGGATTCATTCCCCACCCTTTGCACCACGGAGCTCTGAGCTGTGCTTTGCTGTGGGTGTATGGCTGAAAGAGGGGGACACAGGTCACAGGTGTCCCACAGGAGATAGTTTATTAAATCACTTCATGAAGAAAAAAAATAAAAGATAAAGGCAAGGAAGAAAGAATAAAAAGATACACTCTAACTCCAAATTACACAATATATATTATCAAATCTCACCCATAGCCAAGTTCTATAGGTTGTATCACAGTGTCTATAAACCTTATTACAGCTTCTAATTGGATGCAACTCTTTGCCCAGATGTTCTCTCTCCCATGAGAAATTTATCTCTTCAATATTCCTTTCTCATGGATAAAACTTCCCCAAACCTCCTTTTCTCATTTTGGCTTTGCCAGCCTGCTGGTTTTTCTCACAGGACTAATTAAGTTCTCAGTGTTCACATCTCCCTACCAAAAAGTACCAACTACTAGGCCTCTGACACTGCCTGCAGCTCCAAAGGCCTTTTCTTAACTCCAAAACCCCTTTTTATGCTCACCCTTTGCCCCCGTCTCAGGTGATCAAGAACAGCAAGACGAACGCGGCGGAGCTGGAGCTGTTCCCGCGGTACCTGCTGTTCCTGCGCCAGCAGCCGGCCACGCGCTCGCCACAGCCCAACATCTGGGTCAATATGGGTATGATGAGCCTCAGAATGTTCCCTCAGCACTTGCCCAGAGGTAACTTAAGAATGCAGCAAGAATGTGCAGTTTCTGAGCGAGCCCAGGCTGGAGCTGCCTGGCTCTGCTTGTGCCCAGCTCTTCCCCTCTCTGGGGCCATGATCCAAAGGCTTTTCCTCCTGCCCCTTCCTGCAGGAACAGGCAGAGGGAGCTTTGGCAGGGAGGTTGATTTGCATGGTTACTGCAAAGAATTGAGAGTGAGAAATGAGCCCTGCAGAAGCTGAGCTGGTAGCAATGGCCAGCCCTGCCCTTCCTGTTTGGGTGTTTGTAGCCACAGAATGGGCACCTCTGCATCGGGGTGGGGGTGTCTGACAGTGCAGTGGGACAATAAATTAACTTGATGTTCAGTCAGTTGGGTCTGAGATGTTTGGGCAGCTGGGCTTTGGTGCCCAAAGTTTTTTAATGCTCTCTAGAAAGAGATTGAATTAATGGAATATGAACACAATTATTTGTTGTGGTTCACACAGACAATTGACTAGAAAGTGTGAACGCCCAGCTGAAATGTATTTGTCCTAATGGGTGTGGTAACACTCACCAGAAGGTTGTACAGGAGGAATGTTTAGACTGTGATATAGATTCCAGCTGGGAAGTGTTGCAGGATTTGTCCCAAGTTTTCCTGCACAGCTGCAAACTTGCAGGAGGGGTTTGCAGCAATCCCTGATGTTCACACACACAGATCCACACTTGTATCCACTGTGTCAGCTGCCCAGAAATGGGCTCACCTGGCTACTGAAAATTCAGTCCTTCAGCCTTGCTGGTGTCAGGTTGTGTTTGGAACCCTCCTGCAGGTGCTCCATCTCTCACTTCTCCTCTGGAATCCAGAGCTCAGGTGCAGCCAACAGCTGCTTGTGTGACCGAGTTCTGCTGCAGAAACTGCCTGCTCCCAAATCCACCTTCCTACCTGACCTCATCACATGGAAACTGCTTCCTTTGGCCATCCTCAAATGCCCAAATTCAAATAAAGACAATCTTCTCCTGTGCTAAATTTGATCTTGATTGGGAATTATTTAGCACTGCACTAATTTGATCATCCAATCAGTTATTAATCTTGTTGAGTTCTCAAATGTGCTTCTTGCTGTAATCTTACAACTAATCCTCTGATCCCTAATCTCAGAAAATGCTGGTTTGTTTTCTTGGGAAAAAATGACTACTTTGCTTGATATTCTGAAGCAAGACTGATGCTTTGCTGATTGATAAGCTGATTACAGACTGGTTTCCTCTTTTGTCAGATTGCATGTAATAATATCATGTTGCATCTTCTCACATGGTTCTGCTCTTTTTATTTTAATCTTTTTACAGTGCAAGTAGAATGATGTCACTTCTCAGGTCACTTAAGCACTGCAGTTGCCCAGTTTGGGTTTGGCTGGATAATAAAAGCTTTTCAGGAGTGTGTTACAGACCTGTCTCTGAGGAGTGGGGAACCTCCAAAGTTTAAACTCAAACGGCTCCAAAAAATTTTATCTGGAGTTGGTCTCATCTCTTGTGCAAATGTTTTATTTAAGGATGAGCTCATGTTATAAAGAGCAACAGTCTTTGATGGAATTAATTTGTCTTGCAAACATGACATTGTTGAGACATTTTAGTGAAAATCCTGGGTGTGTTTTGAGTAATTCAGTTATTCAGAATACTTTTATTGTGAACTCCAGGCTGATTTTCTCTGCACAGATCAGCATTTAGCTCCACAGAAGACCTGAAGCAAATTCATGCTGCTCCCAAGAACAGTCAGACTGATTTTTTGGACCTCATTTTTTATTTACAATGTTCTCTCAAAAGGAAAATTCTCAGGAGAGTTTCAAGCCCTTTATTTTGAAATTCATCTTTGCCTCTGATACTGTGTCTTTAAGAGACAAAAAGAGTAGTAAAACTTCTTTGGAATTATTTATTTCCTAAGAGACTCATAGGGGAGCAATTTTCTAATAGGTTTTGCTATGAAGGGACATAATTCATCTGCTTTGTGGTAGCAAGTTTGTTGTCCCAGAGGGTCAGGAACAGCTGGTTTTCCATCTGAGTCATTATTTTGTCCATGAACACGAGCTTTGGGACTGTCTGGTACCCCCTGCAGGGCCCTGCTGGCACACACGGTGTGTCACTGCTCTGCTTTCACTTGCCCTGTGGGTCATGCCAGTGGGATAGATGATCCTTTCCCCTTCTGTTGTGAATGCAGGGAATGTCCCTTCTCCCAACGCTCCTCTGAAGAGGGTGCTGGCCTACACTGGCTGCTTCAGCCGCATGCAGACCATCAAGGAGATCCACGAGTACCTGTCGCAGCGGCTGCGCATCAAGGAGGAGGACATGCGGCTCTGGCTCTACAACAGTGAGGTACCCTTGGCCCCTTGGCTTCCTGCCTTCCTCTCCAGCTCTTTCACATCTTATTCCTCCCTAGAAACTATTAAATACACGTGCACTGAAAAGTCAGAGTGGCCATAAATAAGTTTCCTTTACAATTTGGCAAATCATAGGATCAGTTGGGTTGGAAGAGACCTCGGAGATCATCAAGTCCAAGCCTTGATCCAACCCCACTGTGATTACCGGATCATGGCACTCAGTGCCATGTCCAGTCTCATCTTAAAAGCCTCGAGGGTCAGAGAATCCACACCCTCTCTGGGCAGCCAATTCCAATGCCTGAGCACTCTCTCTGAAGAATTTCTTCCTAATATCCAGCCTAAACCTTCCCTGGCAGAGCTTAAGCCCGTGCCCTCTTGTCCTACTGTTGGTTGCCTGAGAGAAGAGACCAATCCCCACCTGGCTACAACATCCTTTCAGGTAGTTATAGAGAGTGATAAGGTCTCCCCTGAGCCTCCTCTTCTCCAGGCTAAACACCCCCAGCTCCCTCAGCCTCTCCCCACAGCACTTGTGCTCCAGTCCCTTCTCCAGCCTTGTTGCTCTTCTCTGGCCCCGCTCCAGCCCCTCAATCTCTTTCCTCAACTGAGGGGCCCAGAACTGAACACAACACTCAAGGTGTGGCCTCCCCAAGGCAGAGACCAGGGGAAGGGTCACTGCCCTGGGCCTGCTGGCCACGCTAGTTTGGATCCAGGCCAGGATCCCATTGGCCTTCTTGGCCACCTGGGCACACTGTTGGCTCCTGTTGAGCTTCCTGTCCCTCAGTCCCCCCAGGTCCCTCTGCCTGGCTGCTCTCCAGCCACTCTGTGCCCAGCCTGGAGCGCTGCAGGGGGTTGGGGTGGCCAAAGGGCAGGACCTGCACTTGTTAAACCTCATCCCATTGGAATCAGCCCCTCTCCAAACTCTTGCTCCTTGTTTTACAGTTTTTGTGCATTCCACTGTTTTAATGTCATTGCTTTGAGGTTGAAGCTCTGAGTGTTTTGTACCTGAAAATAAGAACGAAATGAAGGATTTTTTTTTCCCTCATGCAGAACTATCTCACTTTGCTGGATGATGAAGATCACAGACTGGAATATCTTAAAATCCAGGATGAGCAGCATTTAGTAATAGAAGGTATAAAAAGGGCCTGTGATTGGTTTATGCACTAAAAATGGGGGGTTACAGAGGGAGGTGGTGGCAAAGCCACAGTAGGAAAGTTTGCATTGTTTTGTCACACTTGATCTGGAAACAGATGTAATTTGTCCTTGTTTTGAAATACACTTGAATCTGTTGTTGGCTCATAACAACAAAAATATTAGTGATCATTCCTGAAGTGAACTGAGTTGTTCAGATCTGCAGAGATCCTTATTAAATGGTAGAATAAGCATTCAGAAATTTGCTATCCAGCAGGAAAGCAATCTCAAGGCTGCTTTCCAAGGATGTTCTGGTATGGCTGGAGGGATGCCAGTATTAGAATGAGTTCCAATCAGGATTGGAAACACAAAGATGAAAACTAGAAAAAATAACTAAAAATAACAAATTTCCAGTCTCAAATGTTGGAAAATTTTAATTAAACCTCTTCAAATCTATGGAGTAAGAACAATTTTTAAAACCTCCTCTTGATATCTCTTTGCAGTTCGGAACAAAGACATGAGCTGGCCAGAGGAGATGTCTTTTATAGCAAACAGCAGTAAAATAGACAGGCACAAAGGTGAGTGTTGCAGCAGAGCAACTGAATTGTGATGAGAAGAAATATCCAAGAGTGTATTATGGTGAGACAATTTATTTTAATATAAGTGCTCTTAACATTGGGACAGGTCTTTATATGAACTTAAAGGCTGGAACTGTGGGTGGGTTGAGTGTATAGGCAGGTGAATTTATAGATGTTCAGATGCAGCAGCAAATGCCACATAGCAAATTCTGGATTTTGTGTTTATTATCTTGGGTCTTTTTAAAGTCAGGAATTAATTTGAACAAATGAATCCAGAATTTTCAGTACCATAATTATTCACCTGCAGATAAATTGTGTAGATTGTACTGATATCTGTGGTGGATCAGGTCCAACAAAACACCTCAATTTCTGCTCAGCAGAGTTGAGAGCAGGTGTTTTGAACATCTCCTGCATCTCTGCTACTGTAATTGGGAGCAGGTTAAATTAAATTGGTTTCTCTGAAAAGGTCATGCCTTTACTGGTAGAACGTTCTGATTTTCCCATCTGCACAGCTGATCTAATGATGGTTTTTTTCTCAGTTCCCACTGAAAAGGGTGCTACAGGATTAAGCAATCTGGGGAACACGTGTTTCATGAACTCCAGCATCCAGTGTGTCAGCAACACGCAGCCCCTCACCCGCTATTTCATCTCAGGAAGGCATCTCTATGAACTTAACAGGTAATTTTCTCTGTGAGACCATTGGCATTTTGGATTCATACTGTTCTCAAAGCCGAAACTCCGTTTAAAGAAACCTTTTAAATTCAGTGTTACCAGCTGCACAGCAGATACTGATTAGAGACATGAAAATACAACCTCTTGTTTCTGGGAGCAAAGAAGCCTTTCTACTGCCTTGTTCATCTGCAGGCTTGAACTGTGGCTAAATTTTAATATGGTGTTAATTACTTTGTGATTTCTAGGACAAATCCCATAGGAATGAAGGGACACATGGCCAAGTGCTATGGGGATTTGGTGCAGGAGCTGTGGAGTGGCACTCAGAAGAACATTGCACCCCTGAAGCTGCGGGTGAGTCTGTGCTGGGGCTCGGGGCAGGAGGCAGGAATTTCCTGGAATAAACATTTTAGGGGACTTTCTCCTTTTATTACCTGTGTTGTAATGGTGTGGAGACTCAAATAGTGTCTTCCCTAAAGAAAGGGAAGGAAACCTGGGTGTGCTGGAAGTTGGCCCTGAAGCCAGTGACACGCTGGGCAGTCAGACATCACCTTTGCTGCTCCAAACTCATCGTGGAATTTGCTTTCTTACCTTTTAAGGGCAGGTGCCCTTGAAGGGGCAGTGCCAGGGGCAAATGCCCTGGAAGAGGCCAGTGTTCAGCAGTCCTGGTGCTCAGGGGTTGTGTGGAATATGTGGTTCAGTGTTGTGAGGTCAGAGAAGTGACCTGATGTGACTCAGAGGTTGTGGTATAAAATAACGGCTTTTATAGCCCTTTTTAGAGACAAAAGGTGATGCATTTGAGCTTTTGTTCTGAAAACAAAGGGATTCCCTTTAGGTCTTGGCAGTTGAATTTGTGCCCTTTGACAGCATCTGTCTTGTCTACAATATTATGATTTATTGCTACAATTTTCAAAGTGTAACACACTTTGAAAGTATTAAAATAAAAAGATTTTTTTAATGTTCATATGATGAATAATCTTTATTTCCTAAGGAAAGGGAGCATGAATACATTTCCCTCACATAGATCATATGAAATACAAAATAGTGCACATGATTGAAATAGAAATTTAGGTTTGATGTGATCTAATGCCTAAATAACCTTGCTATAATATCATAAAATATGTGCTACTAAACAACTTTCTGACTTGTTTTATAGTGGACAATAGCAAAATATGCTCCAAGATTCAATGGCTTCCAACAGCAAGACTCCCAGGAGCTCCTGGCTTTCCTTCTGGATGGTCTGCACGAGGATCTGAACAGAGTTCATGATAAGCCATATGTGGAACTCAAGGACAGTGACGGTCGGCCAGACTGGGAGGTGGCAGCAGAGGTAGAGCTTCAGACCTGTGGGGCCGGGCTTTGGATCTGTGGGGCCGGGCTTTGGATCTGTGGGGCCGGGCTTTGGATCTGTGGGGCCGGGCTTTGGTTCTGTGGGGCCGGGCTTTGGTTCTGTGGGGCCGGGCTTTGGTTCTGTGGGGCCGGGCTTTGGTTCTGTGGGGCCGGGCTTTGGTTCTGTGGGGCCGGGCTTTGGTTCTGTGGGGCCGGGCTTTGGTTCTGTGGGGCCGGGCTTTGGCTCTGTGGGGCCGGGCTTGAGATCTGTGGGGCCGGGCTTGAGATCTGTGCATTTGGAGTTCAACTCTGTGGGGTTGGGCTTTGTTTGCTGGTGGGGTTCTGTTTTCTGTGGTCATGCTCTTTTGGGACTGCACCATCTTGTGGAGTTTGCTGGAGCTCTGATTTAAGGAGCCAATATGATCTTGGAGCTGAAAATTAATTTTATGTATTACGTATAAAGTTGATACTTCACAACAGATTAGAACAACTCCTCAGAATTACAGAGTAAAAATATTTCAAGATACTTGATGATCCTCCAGAAGTACTTTAAATTATGTCCTAACAGATATTTCTGTTAGTTGTGGACTTTTCTTTACTTATGTTGAAGTACTTCCTATTTATTATAAATTACTATGCAACTTCTGTGGAAATAATTTGACTCCCATAGGTCTGGGAAACTTTGGAGATCAGAGAAATAATCTGCAATTCCTAAGTTGTTCTTATTTTTTTGTTCTTCATTTTAGGCCTGGGAAAACCATCTGAGAAGAAACAGATCCATTGTTGTAGATTTATTTCATGGACAGCTGAAGTCACAAGTGAAATGTAAGACTTGTGGCCATATAAGTGTTAGGTTTGACCCCTTTAATTTTCTATCCTTGCCTTTGCCAATGGACAGCTACATGCACCTAGAAATTACAGGTGAGTGGAGTGTTTGACTCCTTCTGAACTGTCATTGCTAAAATAAAAGTTGTGTATGTAGAACAGCTGTAAAACTTCACATTCTGTTTGTGTTCGTGCTTATTATAGTCATTTTAATGTAATAGAATACAAAAATTTTCATTGCAATACAGTTGACTAAGATAAAACCTGTAAAAACAGAAGGCAGGTGGCCCATTTTTGGTTTTGATTGAAGGACTTAGTATAGAAATGTGTAAAATGGAGATTTGGGGAACTTTCTTTCTGTTCACTGTGGTGGGGCCTAGAGAAAAAAACAAGGGCAGAGGGGAAGTGCAATATGGGTCATGAACTGTGCTATGAGGGACTGTGTATTGCTGGAAAAGAGGCAAAAGAAAAGATGATAAAAAGTGAATCAAATTTTGAAACCGTTTTTTCTGCCTGTGCAACAAGGGATTGTCTGGCATTTGCCTGCAGACCTTGAAAACTGACTGGGAAAATAAAACAAATCATATCTTCAAGTAGGGAAAATATTTTGCAGTAAGTAGGGAGCTGTCATATATTACTCTGATTAAAACTCTTCTGAGCTGCTGACCAGAGTGTTTCTCTTTCCCTTTAAAGTAATTAAATTAGATGGTACCACTCCTGTTCGATATGGCCTGAGGTTGAACATGGATGAAAAGTACACAGGATTGAAAAAACAGTTAAGTGAGCTCTGTGGCCTCAAACCAGAACAGATCCTGCTTGCAGAGGTGCACAGCTCCAATATAAAGGTGAGAGGAAAAAGAATTAATAATTTTTACATTGGATATTTTTGTTACTACTTCTTTCTTTTTGACATTGAGTTTTTTGTACAAGAACTGTGAAATATTTTAACTGAAAGTATGATTAAAAAGTCAGCCTAGTTATATCTCTATATGAACTTTTATTTCATTCTTAAACAGTAATTTGGCTTGCTGTAAATAAATCAGAATTGATTGCTAATGATAGTTTTAGGAAAAAAAGGATAAAATCATATTGAGGTAATAAACCTCAAATTAGAAGTGGTGAGTTCAAGCACTGTCAAGGTGTATAATGACTGGCTTAATTCTTTATAGTGTGTATGTATATCTGTAAATGTATTTAGATCACAGAATCACAGACTATTCTGAGTTGGAAGGGACCCACAAGGATCATTGAGTGCAACTCTCAAGTCAATGTCCCACACAGGGGATTGAACCCATGACCTTGGCATTATTACAACCAAGTTTTAACCAACTGAGCTGATCTTAACACATTTTACTGTAACTGCTTGAAATGAAACTGTTGTTAGTCTGTTAAGAGAACCATCAATAACTCTCAGGTTTTGCTGCAGAAAGGTGGGTTCCTTCCTTCTCTAGAAGGGGGGAAGGGCTCAGATGGGAGGGAGGGGGGAGCTGATAGATGTGCGGTTTCCAAAAGAACAAAACACGTTTGGAGTCACACATTGAAGTGTCTGACAGACTTTCCCTTCTGTGCTGCAGAACTTCCCTCAGGACAACCAGAAGGTTCGGCTGTCTGTGAGCGGGTTCCTGTGCGCCTTCGAGATCCCCATCCCCGGCTCCCCCACGTCGGCAGCGAGCCCTGTGCAGGCAGGTGAGAGCAAACCTTCATCTCCCTCTGTTAGGGAGAGCTGGAAAAGTGCCAACTGCCCACCACAGAGAGAGAATCCACCCCCCCACCATGGGAAGAGGAGGGAGGGAAAATAACTGAAGGGGAGAAAAGGGGAAAAAAAAACCCCAAACCTGAAATAGCAAACTGCTTATATTTATACAAAAGAGAGACAATTAAAAACAGAATATGATATATATATATACAAATGTGGGGGAAAAAACCAAACCAGCAACAACAACTACCGAATCACCCACCCAAACAACACAGACCTCCACCACTCCAGCTCACAAAAACACTCCAGCAAGCTCCCCCCGAAGGATACTTGGCAAGAGAGGAAAAAACCAACATCAAAGAACAAAGTTACTTCCCAAACCAAATAGCTATGAAGTGGTGAATGAGGCTCAACACTCCCAGAAATGATGATAGCAGGTCCACTCAGCACCCAGCCATGAAGGGACTGAGCCAGGCACCTCCTACACCTTCTTTTATACCTGATTTTGATGTCAAATGATGTGAAATATCTCTTTGATTGCTTAAGTCAGGTGATCTTTGTCCCCTCTAATCTGTGTAGACTCTCTGGGCCTGCTGAACTGAGGCCTGGCTAAAACTAA
Organism: Pithys albifrons albifrons; assembly: GCF_047495875.1. NCBI lineage: Eukaryota > Metazoa > Chordata > Aves > Passeriformes > Thamnophilidae > Pithys > Pithys albifrons. The sequence goes on along the minus strand of NC_092478.1, from coordinate 7,294,507 downwards.
AACCAAAACTACCACACCCTGTTTATTTGAAATGCACAAATTGAGAAGTTCAGGAGAAAACTTGACCTTCTGTGCTAAAGACAAGACGAGAGTTGTGCTGCACAGAGCACCTGTGAGCAGGCTCAGTGTCCACTGACGGTCTGTGAGCCCAGAATGGAAAGGGTGAAACTCCTGGGCTCAGCTCTGGGAATAACTGGGACTTTCATTTTGTGCCTGCAGACACCTCCACCAAGGCAGTGCCCACCGTGCTGATGAACGGGGACGTGGCCAAGCCGGCGCTGATTCCCAACGGGATGCCCAACACTGTGGTGCCGTGCGGGAGCGAGCGGGGCCAGCCCGGCTGGGCCCCCAACGGCCACCTGCCCTCGCTGGGCGACAGCCCCTGCACGGGCTACATCATTGCAGTGCACAGGAAGATGGTCAGTGCCTCACAGAGCTCTGGGTTGGGCAACACACTGGGGAGGAGGATAAAAAAGGCGTTTTTTTGAATGTCCATATGATGATTAATCTTTGTTTCCTAAGGAGAGGGAGCAGGATACATTTCTCTCATACACATCCTATGGAATATAGGAATATATAAGGAATATATAAGGAATATAGAATGTTGTGTATGACTGAAATAGAATCATAGAATGGATTGGGTTGGAAAAGACCTCTGAGATCATCAAGTCCAACCCTTGGGCCAACTCCAGTCCCTTTACCAGATCATGGCACTCAGTGCCACGGCCAAGCTCAGTTTAAAAACCTCCAGGGATGGGGAATCCACCCCCTCTCTGGGCAGCCCATTCCAATGCCTGAGCACTCTCTCTGCAAAGAATTTTTTTCTGCTCTCCAACTTCAATTTCCCCTGGCAGAGCTCGAGCCCATCGTGCCCCCTTGTCCTATTGCTGAGTGCCTGGGAGAAGAGACCAACCCCCACCTGGCCAGAACTTCCCTTCAGGCAGTTCCAGACAGTGCTGAGGTCACCTCTGAGCCTCCTCTTCTCCAGGCTGAACACCCCCAGCTCCCTCAGCCTCTCCCCACAGCACTTGTGCTCCAGTCCCTTCTCCAGCCTCGTTGCTCTTCTCTGGCCCCGCTCCAGCCCCTCAATCTCTTTCCTGAACTGAGGGGCCCAGAACTGAACACAACACTCAAGGTGTGGCCTCCCCAAGGCAGAGTCCAGGGGAAGGGTCACTGCCCTGGGCCTGCTGGCCACACTATTCTTGATCCAGGCCAGGATCCCATTGGCCTTCTTGGCCACCTGGGCACACTGTTGGCTCATGTTCAGTCTCCTGTCAATTAGTACCCCCAGGTCTCTTTCTGCCTGGCTGATGTTGGACATGGCCTAGTGCCTGAATTCCCATAATAAAAAATACACAACTTTTTCAAGTCAATGATCAAAATTTACAGTATTTAATACTGGAAATACTGAAGTGCTTTTAATAGAATTAATGGTTAGTTTTAGTTGCCCAAGCCTGAAGCAAGTCCCAGGGTGCCCATGCAGGTGGGTTGGTGACCCTCGCTGTGAGTGCCTGTTTGCCGTACACAGATGCGGACGGAGCTGTACTTCCTCTCATCCCAGAAGAACCGGCCCAGCCTCTTTGGGGTGCCCCTCATCGTGCCCTGCACGGTCCACACCCGGAAAAGAGACCTGTATGATGCTGTGTGGATCCAGGTGTCCAGGCTGGCCAGCCCCTTGCCCCCTCAGGAGGCCAGCAACCATGCCCAGGACTGGTGAGTCTGCCAGCCCAGCCTGTGCCCTGCAGGATGCAACACAGCACCTTAAACGTGGTTACAAGACTGAAAATTACATTAATTTCTTTCAGAGTTGATTTCTCATAATAATGGCAGTGATAAAAATACCTTCTAATAATTTTTGGTGTTGCTGCACTTAAAGGGTGGATTTACACAAATGGATTTTTTTTCTTGTCAAGTGATTGATAATTATTTATATCTGACAAATTTAGGCTGTGGAAAGGCAGGTTTTAATAGTTTAATCAAAATTTTAATTTTAAGGAGTTTTTGGTGGGTTTTTCTCAGCCTGGTGAAGGAGGGTGATTGGCAGTGAGTGAGTGCTGCTGTGTGATGTTGTGTTCTCTTGTGTTTCAGTGATGACAGCATGGGCTATCAGTATCCCTTCACCCTCAGGGTAGTTCAGAAGGATGGGAATTCTTGTGCTTGGTGTCCATGGTACAGGTAAATTGTCCTTTTTCCATTTACAGCAGGGAATCAATCACTCCAACAGAAAGGGAATTTATGGTAATGGCTTGGTGAGACATCTCAGACTTCAGAGGTAATATCGACCAATGAGAATCTGGAATCTAATTTCCCCAGATCTCTCCCAAGGCAGACTTGCACTGTAGAGCAGCTTTCATGACTTGGAGAGCTGAAAGTTGGCACAGAAGCTGTAAATTAAGAGTCAGACATGAGATTATCAAAGTATTCTGTGTGCATGTGCAGGGATGTATGTCCACATACTTGGATGATTAGGGGGGTGTTTCTTCCAAAACCAAACTTCAGATGTAAATTGTCTACCCTTGTGAGTTTCTGTGCCATTTGAAGAGTAAGAACTAAAATAGGCAATAAGAAATTCCCCCTGGAAGGGTGCTTGGAGTGTTCCCTGAACATGATGAAAATTTCAGCCCCTTGCTGGAAAGGTATTCAGGCATATACTCATTTAAAAAAAAGTGTCTTGCAGCTGATTAGTCATCATGGAGTAAATTCCTTGAGGAGACAAAGCAGTGTAATTTTTTGGAGTCATAGGTTTGGTCAGCATTAGATCATGGAATGGAAGGGGCCTTAAAGCTCATCTCATCCAACCCACTGCCAAGGGCAGTGCCACCTCCCACTGCAGGAACCTTCCTCTGGATCCTGTGCAGGAAGCTGGCTCAGTTCACCCAAGGGCTTCAGCTCCTCATCTCCATCAAAGCTTTGTAGGAAAACAGCAAATGACACTGAGTGTTGTTGTATAAAACACCCCTGACACCCAAGGCAGGGCCTGCAGCTTGGAGGGTTCTGGCGCTACAAAACCAGGAACAGAATTGGATTAATGCCAAAGTTCCTGGGCAGGTGACTTACCAAATCTGCCTTTGTGGTGCAGGTTTTGCCGTGGCTGTAAGATTGAGTGCTCTGAGGACAGAGCCTGCGTGGGCAATGCCTACATTGCCGTGGACTGGGACCCCACAGCGCTGCACCTGCGCTACCAGACGTCGCAGGAACGGGTAACTCCAACACAAAGCCCTGTTCTTTGGGTTTGCTCTGAAGCACAACCCATTTCACCTGGGTTTCTTTCTATTTATTTGATGCTTTTGTCCATTTTCTGTTAAACTGAAGTCAGGAATCATGGAGCAGAATGTTCTGGATTAATTGATGTCGATGGTAGACCTCTTATGTGGAAGGGAAGCTTTTAAAGAGCCACAGCTGTGCATTTTGTCTGTTGTGAGTTGCTTTTGATCTAGTCTTCGTGATATAATACAAAATATGGTAATGTGATAAATTTTCTATAACCATAAACAGTTATGCATGTGAGTAAACCTCACTGAGTCAACAAAACCTATATAAAGTTAAAAAGCTGTGGCTGAGTTTGTTTGGAATAACTGGTCAAACTTGTGACTTGAATCCATAAAGTTGTGCTTTATGGGTGATTTGTAAGCAGAGCCCAAGAGTGAGGACAGTGTATTATTTTTATATCTCCCTGTTCACGATTGAAATAAATTTTCTGCCAGGACCTAGCACATCTAGTTTTTATCTTCAATTCCAAACAACTCGCTGAAGTTACCTGTGTGATGCTGGGAGCAGAACCTCCCTCAGAGCAGGGGGTGGATGTTTCCAGCTCAGACCCAGTTTCCTGTCCCCTCAGATCGTGGAAGAACACGAGAGTGTTGAGCAAAGCCGCCGAGCTCAGGCAGAGCCCATCAACCTGGACAGCTGCCTCAGAGCCTTCACCAGTGAGGAGGAGCTGGGTGAGGATGAGATGTACTACTGCTCCAAGTGCAAGACCCATTGTTTGGCCACCAAAAAACTGGATCTCTGGAGGCTTCCCCCTATTTTGGTACGATCTTGTGTAGTTTCCCTCCACAGCAGCAAACGCAGAGTACGTTGTTCCCAAATTTGAATCGCTTGTTCTGAAGATGATTTACTTTGTTCAGTCTCAGGAGGGAACTGGCTTAGTTTGCTTTGTGAAATTCTGTAATGCAGGCAAATAAAGCAAACCTCCAATCCTTCTGAATGTTTTTAGCTGCTCCATGGCAGGAAATGGTGGTGGTTTGTGTGCAGTGTGAGCTGTTCTGACACTGAATTCACGCTCAAATGGGCTTTCTGGTAACATGATCTTTACATGGGGAACACCTGCATTTCTTATTTTTCAAATTTGGTTACTTATTCAAAACAGACAGTGCTGATCACTGAGTTGAAGCAACCCCTTCCATCAGTTCCCCATGAAAATATTAGTTTTGTATCTTCCCAGCTTGCTCCCAAAGTCCAAGTTGTTGCACACAGCTTTGTTGCTTTTATTTATTAGCACACAACAAAATGTGTATGTTTTCAGGAAAACTCTTTAAACACTGAAATCATTTGCTGGAATTTAATTGTCCTCCTCTAATTTTCTCCATGTGTTTCTCCTTAGATCATTCACCTGAAAAGATTTCAGTTTGTCAACGGCCGCTGGATAAAATCTCAGAAAATCGTCAAATTCCCCAGAGAAAGTTTTGACCCAAGTGCCTTTTTGGTACAAAGGGATCCAAGTCATTGCCAGAGGAAGGTGCTGACGCTCCAGGTGGAGCCAGAGGCCAGGAAAGCAGATGGGCAGAGCTCTGGCACACCAGGGGAAGGAGAGACCCTGAACAGGAGCCCGTCCTCCCTCAGCACCACAGTCCTGAATAATGTCAAAGGTGGGCACTGATAGAGGAAATTCCAGCCAGTGCAGAGGGAAACAGTCATAATATGAACACAGTTTGAATGTCTGGGGGGTTTGGCCATAGCTCTACACTTGGAAATATTTCTCAGTGTTTCTTAGTGAAGCTTTGCCATAAGAAATGAAAGAAAAATAAAAAAGTCACTCAGTAACAACTTGTGTAATAGGAGTGAGGAATGTGCTGCTGCACAGAAGAGTTAAATTTCAGTTTCTAGGAGTCCTTGTGTGTGCACACAGATAGATTTTTAGTTCTGTTTATTACTCATTAGTCCTAATGAAAATGTGGGTTGTTTTTTAATGTTTGTTTATTCAAAAAATCACTTTTTAAGAAGGAATTCAGACTATGCATTTACCTGTCTTAGTAATCCTCGTGTTTTCTGTTTTAGCATCTCCATCTCTGGGGAGGAAAAGTGGAACCAGCTGTCCCTCAAGTAAGAACAGCAGCCCCACCAGCAGCCCAAGGACTTTGGGGAGAGGCAAAGGGCGCCTGCGGCTGCCCCAGCTGGGCAAGAACAAACTGTCCAGCAGCAAAGAGAACCTGGACGCCAACAGAGAGAACGGCAGCGAGCAGGAGCAGGGGGAGGCCCTCACCAAAGGGCAGGGGCTGGGGGGCAGCCAGGGGGAGCTGTGCAGTGCCCAGGACAGCGAGGGGCCTCTGGCCAACGGGTACCTGTGCGAGCAGAGCTCCTTCAGCAACGGCCTCGGCGGGCAGGGGGACACCCACAGCGAGGACGACGGCACCGACGACCAAAGAGAAGATGTGTGTGCTAACCCCATCTACAACCTTTATGCAATTTCGGTAGGTGCTCCCTCCCTGCTGGGCAGGGAAAACACCTCTGTGGGGTGTGGGTTTGGCTGAGGACTCTGCTGTGTTCCCTGCAGCAGGTTGGGGGCTGTTGGGAAGGAGAGCAAAGCACACTGAGTCAGCACACTGAGTACAAGTGACAAGTGTCTCTCTGCTTGTATAGATTGTCATGAACCTTTGCCACTCACAGAGAATGAATTTGTGAATCATTTATGGGATGTTTGATCCAGAATTGATTTTCTTCTTCGTTTTCCTCAGTGCCATTCAGGAATTATGGGAGGGGGTCATTATGTCACTTATGCCAAAAACCCGAACAACAAGTGGTACTGCTACAATGACAGCAGCTGTAAGGTAAAGCACTCCTCCTTCTAGCAAATAATCAGTCCTTTTCCTAGCAAATAATAATCTGGTTACCTATTGCCAAAGAAATAACACTATAGAGGCATGGAATCATGGAGTGGTTTGGGTGGGAAGGGATCTTAAAGCTCATCTAGTTCAGCCTCCTGCCATGGCAGGGACACCTTCCCCTGAACCAGGCACTTGGTGAGAGCTGTTGTTTCCAATCATGAGCATCTCAAAAGCTGCAGCAGATAAATATTAGAATTATTAACTGAAATTGTACATGAGACTTTTTTTTTCAAGGTGACATCTGTTCATCAGCTGCTCCCACAGTTAAAGATGCTTATTTTGCACAAAGATAAGGAAAATTACTAAAAATGGCAATCCAAGAATACGTTTCCATGATGGGAGCAGTTTGTATTCAATTAGTGAATAATTCAGTTCTGGACATTTTGAAGTATTTGCATTTATCACTATAAAATTTGTCAGACTTTCCAAGTAATTAATGAAGCCTGATAGCAAATTAAGAGAGCAGAAATGTGATTTTTTTTGTGTTACAAACAGCCAGTTAAAAATACATTCTCCAGGGTGATCGTGTGTGTTTAAAGTTCAATGACAGTAACACCATCATCCCGTTGCATCTTCCCACCCGTGTTTTCCCTGCCCCAGGAGCTGCACCCGGATGAGATCGACACAGACTCTGCCTACATTCTGTTCTACGAGCAGCAGGGGGTGGACTATGCCCAGTTCCTGCCCAAGATCGATGGCAAGAAGATGGCAGACACGAGCAGCATGGACGAGGACTTCGAGTCTGACTACAAGAAGTACTGCGTCCTGCAGTGAGCAGCAGCTGCCCTGGCCCTGTGAGGACAGCAGGGCTGAGCCCCTGCAGCCCAGGTGTGCTGGGAGTGCTCCTGAGACACGGCCCCCACGTGTAGTTGTGGTCCCCTGTGGGCTGAAAGCACAAAAAGAACCCCCTGGTTAACTAGTTAATATCAAATAGTATCGTTTTGTTCTGTTTTCTCACTACACGCTCTGAACGTTTCTGATGTTGGACGTCAGGCTGAGACTGCCACTGGCCTTTAAATCAAATGGTTTGAGAAAAGCCAACTAGGACCAAATAAGACCTAAATTAAATAGTCCAAATAAGAGCTAAACAAAGCAGTGTAGAGTTTACCAACTGTTCTAAGAACCCCCAGAGGCTGTCGTTAGGTTTAAGGTAATGGGGAAAACCAATTTGTAGTGTTGTCTTTGGACAACATGATATTGCTACCTCCTTTTTCCTGCAGTTTTATTGCATTTATTGGCAAAACAGGGAAAGCAAAGAGAAGGAAAAGTGCACAAACTGAAAGAATTATCATCAAGGGTAAGAGAAGTTCCCAGTTTTGCCACCACTAATGTGTGTCAGTTGCTTTCTTTCTGTATGTTGGGAGCACAACCAAATCATCCTTTGAGAAGAGCTTAATTTCTACACTTGAATGGTTTATTATATTGTGTTTTCTCCATGTGTTGGCTGTGCAGATCAACATGTTTCAGGAATGGCTTTTCTGCCTGAAGAGTGCTGGCTCAGACTCCTGAGCTGCCTCCAGAAGAAGCTTCAGGCTGGAGAGAGTAGCTGTGGTTGCACTCACGGTGTCTTAAACTGTGCACATTGCACACAACGTTCCCAGCTTTTGGAAGGAGAGATGCTTGAGCTTGTGTTCCAGGACTGGTGTTGCTTTTAAATTTGCACTTTTAAAAAATGCATATAATTGAATTGCAAACCATAGCTTGTTTTTGTTGTTGTAAGGGCTCTGGAGTGAATGGCTGTGAATTATCCACTGTGTATTCCCAAGGAGGACGAAGCTGTGGCTGTCAGGGAGCTCTCGTAGCATTCATGGATGGAGATCTTTTTTTTTTGTTTGTTTCATAATTTAATGGAGTTTCTTGCTTTCAAAATTTGGTTGCCTTTTCATTTTTTTTGTAACACAACAGTTTATGCAAATACTTGCAATTAAACCAGAATTGCTTTCCATGCCCTTGCACAACGTGCTCTGAAATTCGAGGGGCTTATTGCACGAGGGAAAGCGGGACTGAGTCTTAGCAGAGACTGGAAAAAAAGATGGTTGTTTTCTGAGCAGGCATTTCCTTAAACATTTTCAGTGTTAAATCGTTTGCATATCTGAATGAGGATAAAAATTTCACTCTTTTGGCCTTTTTTTTCTTCGGCTGAGTTGAAGCAGCTCATTACTGTTGTCATGTGTCACCTTCCCAGTTCTCTGGATTTTGTGTCTTCACTTACAAAACTGTTCCTTCCGTGGTTCTCTGAAGTTGATGTTTGGATTCAGGGGAGGTGTTTTAGAGGAATGCCAGACCTTCAGTGAGTTCCTCACTCCAGGAAGATCTGAGTTCTGTCCCTCTCAGATATGGTCTCAGCTGATCTCGCTGCTCCTCCGGCAGAGCCCTCCCTGCCTTTGGAGGTTGTGCCTCTTCAGGGACTGCAGATCTGTTCCAAAAATGAGTATTGTCCCACCTGTCAGGTGTTGCTCCTCATCCTCTCTGGTCTTGTTCTTCAAAGTGGTCTAAACATTGAGCCTGAAGAAAAGCAAACATGACTTGGGAATTTCTAGGCCAGAAGCTTTTTCAATACCCACTTGTCTGCTCCTCCCTCCGCAAACTCCATGAAAAGTGAAAGATTTTCAACTGATTTCCTTTAAAATGTTTTATTTAAGCAGGTAGCACAATCTACTAATGTTATTTGATCTTCTGTGTTTGTTACATTGGTTGTAATTAATTTTTTAAATTAAATTAATTCATGAATTAGTAGTAAATTTATTAAGTTAACTATTAACTACATTCACTTTGTAAATTATTGTATAAAAACTTATTGACAATGCACTGACTTTAGAAAGATGTTAATGTACATAAATACCTTGTAAATAAAATAGTGTTGATGTACTGGAATATGAGCTGTATTAAAACAAAGGTATTGGTAATTGTATATGGAGTGAACCTGTTTATCTGTAACTATATTATTCAAACAAATTAAATACTGTGGATGCAGATGAAGTGTCACTTCTTGTCAGATAATTTTTAATACCCCTTTTCCTGCTTTGAAGTGCCTGTGCTTTAGTGTAGTTCTCACTAAACTTAAATGTATTTGCCAATCCAAAAACCAAGATGTGGGAATGAGCATCCAGCACTTCTTGGCAGCTTCTTTATGGCCTGCAAGAGGTAAGTTGGGTATTTTCTCAGTGGAATCCCTTGGTTAGTGGTGCTGTTGATGAGTGTGGTTATTATTTGAAAAGGATCCGTCTGAGGAGTGAAATGAGCCCTCAGGTACAGGAGGGTTTGGCCCTGCTGTCCTTGGGACAGGGAGCTGCAGGTACTTGATGTGCAGTCCTGGAGCCTCACGTGCTGCTGCTTCTCACAGTTCATGATTGTAGGAGGTGCTCAGACATCTCCTCTGGGCAAGCTTTGGCTACAAAAAGGGAGTGACTCTGGTGGAGTTGGCAACCAGCCCAAAGCCCACGGTGAGCTGTGTTTGTTGCTGGGGGTTCTGTGGGATTGAGTGTTGCCAAAGATGCTGTTTGGCTGCAAAATGAACAATTTGCTCTTATTTTATGGCCCCTCAAGATGCTGAATGGGTGTTTCTCCAAGGGCTGGCACACACCAGTGTCTCCAGGGTGATCCAGAGGAGCTGCTGTCGCTGGGAGCGAGGCCCAGCCATGCTGTGTTTGTCAGAGCAGCACTCAGGGGTGGCACTTGAGCTCAGCTCAGTCATCTCCACTGCCTGGGGATCAATTCTCACAGCACTCACAGTGGTCATTCCCCACCAGTGGGACCATCCCCCAGTGTCACAGGAGTCACTTGGGCACTTTCAATATGGAACACTGAATTTCAGTGAAGGAACATGGGCTCTAGTTGTTCCTATCGTGAATTTCCTCTCTTAAGGCTTTGAGGTATTGAAAGTGCAATTTAAAAAGATTAAAAATTCTAATTACCAAAGATGTTCACATGTGCTGTTGTCAGTGGTAAAGTGCTTATTGCTTTACAAGTGTAGCAGGGCTGTTAAATAGATGAAGGGATCACATTCCTGCCAAAACCTGCAGCTGTTTCTGCCTCTGGATCCCTTTTGCTTCCCAGAGTGGAGCTGCAGTCCCAGGTGAGGACTCCAAAATTAGTAGAGCACATTTTGCAGGACAGGAGTGATGTGAAATGAGCTGTGCTGGAATTTTCCTCTTGCATGTTTGTGTCTGAAGTGCTGGAAGTGCTTGTGCTACACTTGAGGGTGGTCAGTGAACTTTCAGACGTGGATCCATCAGGATTTGATCCTTCTCCTGGCAGGGAGGGGAAAGACACAGCAGAGAAAGCCCCTCCCCTGCCAAAGCCTCTTCCTTCCCCCAGTGTGCCAGGGGAATGGATGCCCCAGCTCCTGAGCATGCCCTGCTGCCCACGGAGGGACCACTGGCACTTCGTTTTGGGCCTGAAACCCAATCCAGAGGAACTTCCCCTCTCCATCCAGCTCTTTGATCTCCTATGGAGCTGCTGCTGTGGCTGGAGTGCATCCCCTGCTCCCTGCCCTCCTCTGGCTGGCACAGGGGGCTGTGTCCCTGCTTTTCCCTGGGTCTGGATAGCTGAATGTCATGGATTTCTCCCTTATCAGGGAGATTTATCCCCGCAGTGCCCTGAGAACGTGCCGGGCTGTGCCTCTGGCCGAGCGCCCGCAGCATCCACGTAGGTATTAATCATACCTTTTGTTACACTTGCTCCCTCAGGTGCAGTAAATTGGAGCCAGAAGTGATGGAAGTGCAGCCATCCATGCTGCTGATTTATCGTTTCAGGAAAATAAAACCCTCTCAGAAGCTCAGGACATTGTGCCTTTTGTTTGGGACAAGCCTCCGACTTCCTCGATCATGTGTAAAAGATTTCCTGTTTGTGAAGATGAAAAGCAAGGTTTGATAAGGTCCCTTAAGCAAAATGTGAAAATATGTTAAGGATGCTTCTGGATTTGATGTAAATTGAATTTTCTGAGTGTGTTTGCAGAGTCTCAAAGTAGTTGCTCACTTGAGGAGTGTTCAGTAGCTCCCAAATTTAAACAGATGGTGACATCCTGGGTGGTTTAGGATACAGACACATAGATGTGTCTTTTTGGGATTAAATCATGTTTTTCATTGAGAGAGACTTCAGCAATTTCCCTAATTCTTAGACTTTCTGTCTGGGATAAAAAGCCTGGCAGGGTCTGAGGAGGGAGGACTGAGCAGGACATGGGGGGTCCTGCAGTTGTGGGAAATCAAGTCCAATCCTTTATTTAGATTGCATGGAAAGTGACCTGAAGACTGAAAATGACGAATATTTCTGTTAATCTGTTAAATTTCAGTTGTTCAGCCAGTGGTGGTTGGAAGCTTTGGGATGTGATGTGGTGGTGATGCTCCTGGGAAAGGCATGGGAATATGAGCCCAGGCTGCATTCCTGTGTTATTTCAGCTTGGGACAAGTGCAGAGGCACCAAAGCAGGTATGGATGCTCATTTTAACACTAAACCAAGATAAATAACCCCGTAGGAATAGAACATGCATTTGTACAAAAGCCCATCCAGCAGCCTCTCCCTGCTAATCATGAGAATAGAAAAGAATTGAAGAAAAATAGTGGCAAAATGCAGCTTTTATTTTGATTTAGGATCATTCCAGACAGATCTTGAAGAGTTACCTGATGGCTGAACCTCCCCTTTTAACTCTGAACTGCATTTTAAAATCCTGCTGAGAGCACAGATGTGCCCAGGTGGGTCACGAGCTGCTTGGGGGGATCAGAGTTCGTGCACTTCCATCCCCTGCAAGGAAAATAAACAGAGCAGCAGATGCTGGGGAGCCTTTGTTCCAGTGTTTGTGTGATGGGACAGTACAGGACTCCCTGTGCCTGTGTGTTATTCATCCCAGTGCTGCTGGAAGGGGTTTTTCAGCAGCAGATTTTTATTGAGTGCAAAGTCCAAATGAATTGGGTGAGAGAGCTCTGGTGTGCAACGACTGGCTTGTGGGTTTGGGAAATGTTGTCTCCAAACTGCTCTCAGCCTTTCTCAGTCTGTTGTTTCTCAGGTCTGTGTAAAATCCCAGGGTTTTCCCTGATCCAGGACATGGGAAGCACAGGGAGCTCGAGGGTTCTTACCAAGGCAGATTCCACTTTGCACTCGTGATGGAACAGCCACATTTCCCTTTCACTCACCCCGAGGGGATTGGGGTGGGTTTATACCTTCTATGACACAGATTTTAAAGAAATGAAACCACAGCACAGTGTATTATTTTGCATAGAACTATTGAATCATAAAATAATTTGTGTTGGAAGGAACTTCAAGAGGTGATCCAGTCCAGCCTGTGCTCAGAGCAGTGTCCTCACTGAATGAGGACATGTCCTAATGCTGTGGGTACAGGGGATTAAAAAAGCCCATAAATTTTGTAAATTAGAAAAAAAAGATGTTTTCTGATATACTTTTTACTTTGGTTTGTCAGTATTCTGTCACAGTCAGGCCATCTCAGACTTTCAGGTCTTGCCTGCAAATGCACAACTGTGATTTCCAACTTCTTGCTGACTCTTCTCTCATTTCTTACTCCCTCAAAGTATCTTCCAACTTACATTGTCTTTATACCATTAATTTAAGGTGTTTTGGTCAAACTGAGGTAGTAGAAAGGATCTAAATTGACAAGTAAAATAGAAAAGTTGTGGATTGTGTGCTGGCTGTGTTTGGAGTCAATGAAATAGTTTGAGGCAACAGGTTTAGCTCAGTCTTAAAACCAGAGGGAAGTTTGGGCAGATATTGCTGCTCCTCTGGGCAATATGGGTTAAAATTGGCTGAGATAGGGTATAGAAATCACAGTATTAACCTAAATCTTTGCAGCTTAAAAATTGTGCCTTCACCTAATGCAGCATTTTGGTGGAGAAAATATTTATGTCTCTTAGGAATAACCCTTGGGCTCCCAGTGAGAGGCTGTGGGAAGGCTGGAGGGTGCCCGTGGGTTGGGAGCTGGACAACACCACTGGGAAGCTGCTGCTGCAGAGCCAGGAACGGGATCCAGCACCACCAGTGGCAAATTAAAAAGCCTTCCAAGTGGTGTTTGTGGGATGGTGGTTGGAGGAGGGAGACAATGCAAGGAACAGGGTGATTACAGGTCCCTCCTTGAGGCAGTCCAGTGACAGCAGGACAATTGTCCCTGTGGTCACTCAAGACCAGAGGGGGCCCTGTGGAGAGCAGAGGACATGGGGTTTGACTGTGCAAGGCTTGTCCAGGTGGCTGCCCCATCCCTGGAAATTTCCAAGGCCAGGTTGGACTAGGCTTGGAGCAACCTGGGCAATGGAAGGTGTCCCTGCCTGTGAGCTGTGAGGTCCCTTCCAACCCAAACTGATCTGTGATTCAAAGGGAGGGAGGATGAATAGGGAGGAAGGACTCATTTCCAAACTGAAGGATTGAACTCTGCATGTTTGAGTCTGCAGTTCAGATGTTCTCTCGGCAGTTCCAATTCCAGCTCAACGTTGGGGCGCTGGAGGTTTGTGCTGTGAGCCCCCAGAGGCAGAGCAGAAAGCTGGATGAATTCTTGTTCCGTGATATTTTCCTTTTGATATGGCATAAAACCCCTTTGGAGCCCTTTCAATCCAACCCCTTCTCTTTGTAGCAGAGCCCCTGTTGAAGGGGCAGGAAAGGATTCCACTCAGGAAGGCGCGGACTCGTCAGCGCGTGCTCCTGTTTATGCCCTCGCTCGATGCCGGGCGTTTGTTTGCCGTGTGGTCCTGCCTTTTCATCTGCACTTTTGATTACAGAAATGTTCCTGTTTAAAAGACACACGCCAGGGAATAAATCTCTGGGCCCACAGCCCCTTTGAGCACAGGCAGCCCCAGCATTTAAGTTGTAACAAAGAGAGTTTCAGTGGAAGCTTTTTGATAAAAAGTTGGCAGCATATCAGAGGAGCAGTTTGGCCATGAGATGTGAACAAGGATGTCACACTGGGTGTTTAAACTTCTTGCCTTTCCTTGCAACGATTTTTTTAAATGAGTATGAATGAATTTTAAGTTGGAAGATGATTGCTTTCAGTGTGGATGCCTCAATTAAAGAAGACATTATGTTTTGCTTTTAACATAATGCGGAGATTTGGCTGCTCGATGAGACACGAGGCAAAGCAGCAGCAGTTTAAAGGAGGAAGAATTCAGAATGACCTGAAGAATAATTAGCTTTTAGCACAAAATCTGTCAGGATAAGGAGTTTGGACTGTTGTTTGACTTATTTCATGTAAGTGGGACCAAAGCACTGGCTGTTTTTGATGTTGCTTTCTCAGTGAGTGGTGGGTGGTGCAACACAAAAGACCAGTCGAGTGTGAAGAAGGGTAGAGTTCAAACAAATAAATAAAACATATTAAGAGCCGATTAAAGGAAGATGAGGGATAGGACACAGATGTGAATATCCCCTCTGAACAGACACCACTCTAAGCTGGGTTTGCTGCTGCTCCTTCAGCTTTTTCAGGGCTCAGAGCAGACACTCCTGCCCCCCAGCACCAACCCTGGGAGCTCAGGTGGGTTCGAAACCTGTCACGTTGCGCTTCCCCCTTTGCCTCTTGTTTGATGACCTTTTAAAACTAAAAGCAGGGTGGTCAAAGGGAGCCGCGGAAAGGCTGACAGGGCTGCAACCTGAGCTCTGATCGCTGCGATTGCTCCGGGCTGGGAAACAAACCCGCTGCTGCTTTGTGGTTAAAATCGAGAGGGACCAGGGGGGCAGGAAAGGGGGTTCTTACCTGGGCTCTCTGTCCTCAATGCAGCTGGAAAAGGCAGTTCCCTGCCTGCAGGATGAGGCAGCTCTCACCCAGTGTGAAAACAGACTTGTTACCTGCTATTAAATTCTCAGAAGCCTGTGGAAAGCTGCTCTCTTAAGGGCCTCTTGCAGGACCTTTGGAAGTGTCATCCTTCATTTCTTTTATATAAAAATGATAATTTCAAGTTCTTATCAGGCTCTTTTTCTGCTTCCCACACTGCTAAATTTAATACACACAGGCTTGATATAAAAATATATGATAACTTTTATGTGAGTCCATTAAAATGTGTATTATCCCCAAGGAATGTTTCACTATAAAATGCTCTCCACTTGAGTGAAAGAAAAACTGAAGTTTCCCACCATTTCAAACCGGGACAATGATTTATTTTGGTGATGATTATAATGGGTATTTTGGATACATGTGCACAATGCTAAAACTGACACTATTTTCTTTGGTTTATTTCTTTTGCTTAAAATAAAAGATGACTCCAAAGGAAGGTATTTGAGGGGGAATGGCTGCAGGGAGGCCCCGTTTATTTTGGCTGGCTGTGCTGTCCTGCCAGCTGGACACCAACCTGCACAGCTCAGGGATCCTGAGCCTCTGCCACAGGAACTTCTGCTGCAGAATCCCTCCCCTCGCCCAGCTGGCCTGTGCTCACAGTCCCTTGCAGGCTCCACCAAATGCTTTCCAGTAATTTCACTGCTTAACATTCCCCAAATAATCAGAATACCAAAGACTGAGCGTGTTGTGGGCAGGTCACTTGTTGTGTTTGTAGTTTCTGCATGGCCACAGTTGTGCCTTGCCCTGTCTGTGACTGTTTCCTTTGGTAGGGCCCGAATTCAATCTTTATTTCAGAATATTGCTGGTTTCACCTGGTCTTTGCAGTGACCTTCAGGGCAGCTCCTCATGGGGCAGGTGATTCCCTGGCTGTGCATTCCAGTCTCTCAGCTTTGGATCTCTGGCCTTACAGAGCTGACCCTGCCTGAGTCACAGACTGAGACCACGAATCACTTGGGTTTAGTTTGTGAAAAACATCCAGTTTAACCAACAGTGTTTCAGGTGGGTTTGATTAAAGTGGTGCTGATGCCTTGAGGCAACAGAGCTTTGTTGGGACCTGCAGTTTGGATTCCTTGGGCAGAGGCATTAGGAGCCCACCCTGGGCAGTCCAGCATATGGTGCTCCATCCTGGGAAAACAGTCCAAATCCATCCCAGCCACGAGTCTCACTGGCTGGGTTTGCATTCCCTGCCCTCTGCCCTGGAGGAGATTGACACTGAAATATGAACTGAAATAATTTCTGATAGAAATTGTCACAGATCAGATAAAAAAGAAATCCAGTTATTCTAATGGTTTGTGTAAAGGACAAGTAATTCTGTCAGGAGTGTCAGGATTCTCAGAGCCAAAGGCTGTGTTGTATCACTGGTTTGCTCACATGGACAACTGGGAAAGCTGCATTTGCTCCATGTCATTGGTGTTTGGTTTTAATGAAAGGGGGGAAAAGGAGCAAGGAGTGGGAGATTGGAAATAACCACCCTTTTGGCATTAGAAATACTGTTTCTCATGGCAGAGGACTCAGAGAAGTCTTTAGTGATGATCAAATTCCTCTTGGTAAGAACAAACAGTGCTGTCAATGGAGAAGATGCTGCAAGGAGCTCCTTGTGACAATTCCACATCCAGAGTGTCCCCCCGGAGTGCAAGGAGCCCTGGCACAGCAGCACTGCCCGGCTGGGGTCCCTGCCGGGCAGTGTAAGAACCAGCCGAGCAGGGAGCGGGATGGGGAGCAGCCCCGCAGCCTCGGGCTGTGCCCGAACACTCTGTTTGCCGCGGCGTGTCCTGGGGTAATTGGCTGCTCGCTAATGAGGGCGCGGGATGTGTTAATCACGGCACCTCGGCGTTCCTGGCAGGAGGTTGGCAGGAGGTTCCAGCTACCCGGGCAGCGGGGCCGGAGCTTTCCTTGCAGCAGATGGGATTGCTGGGCTGTGCCTCCTCCTGCCCTCCAGGAGCAGCTCACGCTGTCCCTGCGGGGGCTCTGCTGGGGCAGCTGCTTTGCAATGCACTCTTGGATTTTCTCATGTGGTGAGGGTGTTTTTACCCTTATCTCAGTCTTTATTCTTATTTTTAAAGCCTCTATTTAGCGTCTTGAGGCAGCAAGTTGAAAACTTCAGGCAGCTCTGTGTTTTGCACAAGACTTGCTTAGCCATTCCTGTCCTAGTCCAAGGAGGGCACTGAGCTCTTGGAAGAGTTAATTCCATCTTGTACAGCCTACTGGGTGTGCTCTTGTCCTTTAGTCCATTGATTGAACTGTCCAAGGTGGTTCTGCACATCCCTGTGTCCCACAGCCCTTCTGTGGGCACATGTTGCCAAACCCAGCTGCTGGTTCCACCAAAGTGGTGCCTCTTCCTTGAGGCTGAATCTTTCCTGGGGTCATTTGGTACTCACTGAGGAATTGGCAGGCAGGATTTGGCTCTTTAATAGGCTTTACAAGAGGCATTTATAAATCATGAACTGGGGTTCCCACCAGGTCTTCCCTGGCACAGCCTCAGAACTGCCCTAGGGCTGCAGTAGAAATTGCATGGGCTTTTTAAATGGATGTTTGTGTTTTATGAGCTTTAATGGTTGTTTCTGCCATGAATCATTCTGGTTCCATCACGTGCCTGTTCCTATCTGTGGGATCATAAAGCCCAACTTCCCGTTTATGCCCTGGCACTGCAGCAACAACAAAGGGACAATAGAAACCCATGGCAGGGCTTTTCTGTGAGTGACACCAGAGTCCTTTTGGCAGTGCTTGATAAGACACCGTGTTCCTGCCCATCAAACTGTTGGAAAGCCATTGGAGTAAATGGAGTTTTGGCAATTTTGGGGCTCCCAGTGGGGACACTCCTGAGACTGTGAGTGTCCCAACACCCAGTTCCTACAATATTTGAGCTGTGCCCACAATTTGGGTCACTGGGATTCTCTGAGGAGGTGGAAATGAGTGGTGAACCCTCTCTTTTCTTAGGTGGGCTTGGCAGGAGGGGCTGCACAGAGAGAGGGGTCATCAGTCGTGGTTGGTCTCAGCTGATGGGGCTGGAGCTCCTCCAGCCCCTCCGTGGTTGGATCTGTGACTTTGTCCTGCTGTTCCAAGATTTAAATTCCTGTTTTTGTTCACCTCAGGGAGGTCACTGCTGTCCTCCCAGGAGTGCTCCCAGGTCCAGCACATAAACCATTTTGTTTCACTGCTTATGAGAAAGCACTTTGTGTAACGCTGAGAGCTTTATGTGTGACAAACTCAGATGACTGTAGGTTCAACAAAGATACTGCGTTCTTGATAGGAAATGTCTATGATTTATTCAGAGTTTAATCTCAACATCAGCACAATCAGCAAAATGTAAAACTTCTGCCTTTCTTTCTCTCTCATAAATTCTTCATAACTTCCCATATCTGCAGACTAATCCATCAAGATCTTTCTCTTACGTGCTGGGAACAACGAGCAGTCTCGGTAATGTGGGAAGGGAATGGGTGTTGACATTATGAAGGTAATTTCAGTCAATGAAAAACAATATATTTTTGAGAGGTAATAAAAAGGAAGGGCATGCAAAAGTTTAGCCAGATAGCTGGGAGATGGATTATGGGAAAACAAACCCATGGTTGTTAAAACAGTATCAGCTGTCTGGAGATTTTTTTTTTTACATCCAAACAGTGTCTGACTCCTGGATGTCTAAATCACTTCAGGAGATATTAACAGGTAAAAGATAAAATAATAACCCACATTGATTATGATCTTATACCGTTTATGATGTAACTTTAAATGCAAATTGCGTTCAACTGCGAGAAGGGAAATAATGTCCCAAAGGCATTTCAATTAATTGCTGTAGTTAATTACACTCATAATTTTACTTGTGTGACTAATTATAATCAGGTTTTATCGGTGTATACAGATTTATTTCTGTCACTAAAAGCCCCAAACAGCAGGTTATTTGGGGGGACTGCATTTAAACTTCCCAATGAAAACTGCATGTTCCCATTCCCAGCAGTTACCTGGGATGAGCTGTGTCCAGGAGGAGCTTGGAGAGTGGGAAGTGCTGGGAGGGCTCTGAGGAGGTCCCTGGCCCTGCTGATGATGCTGATGCTGTTCCTTTGCTCACTCTCCTAATTTCTTTGATTGCTTTTTATCCTGTGTTGGGCACCAGAGCCCTTGATGGTGACCCCAAGCACCCAGCCAGTCCCAGAGGGTGGGAATGCACTGGAATTGTCACCACTATGCCAGGGGGACTCCTTGAGCAGCCCCACCAGTGCTGCTTTTGCAAGGGGTTGGTGACTTTTTGAGGTGCAAAATTGCCACTGTGTCTGTGCCACCTGAACCCAGGGCAGTGCCCCCATCTCTGACTCAGAGGTGGTTGATGTTATTCTTGGTGTTAACACACCAGTTAAACTCTAAAACCAGCCTGGGAAGTTCATTGGGCTTCTCCACTTTTTTTTTTTCTGACTACAGATGGATGGATGGAGATGTAACACAGATTTGCTGGATGACACCTTCTTAACTGGAGGGCTGCTGGCTGTGCTGGCAAGTGCTGTTTTCCCTGTGGAATCTCCTTCTGGATGGGCCATGAAGGAAAGGACAAAGCCAAAAGCTTTATCCTCTTCTCCCAGCAGCCAAGGAGAGTTAATTTTGTCTAGAGCAGTGCATTCTGAGCCCGTGTTTGTCACAGGAGGAGCTGACTGCACAATGGAGCCGCCAAGTTTGGCAGAATTCTTTGTGGATAATGTAAATAGATTTCTTGTGAGTAATGGTTTGGTTTCCTTGTCTCTTTCTGCTTCCTGAGAAAATGTTTTGCTGAAAACATTGTGTATTAACAACTTTTTTTGTGCCTGCCCCTCCTGTCACCCCCTGCCCCTGATGGCCATGAAGGAGCAACTGTGGGACCTGTTCATGTGGCAGATCTGCTGCTCCACCTCTCTCACCTCCAGAGGGTCACCTCAACTCAAGGTGTGATCTGGGAAGCAGCTTTCTGGAAGTGTCCTACAAGCCCAGGTAGTCTCAGCTCAGTGTGTTTTCAGGCACAGAGGGAGGATCTACTGGTCTGGTGAGTCCCCAGTGCTGTTCACACATCAAGGGGCTCTCCCATGGCACAAGTGACAACCCTAAACCAAAGTCCAAGCTGCTTCCAAAGGGCAGAGCTCTCGTAATCAAAGCTGCATCTACACTTTGATAACCTCCCAAAGGTGTTGGTCTTTGCACCATCACTTGGTACCTCTGGTTCTCTGCCACCCAAATGCTGCTCCACCTCCCACTTGGTTCAGACCCGCAAAGCCCCTGCTTGTCTCTTTTGTTTTAAATCCCAAACTTGCATCTCCAGTGAATTTTCCTTCCCAGTATAGTTTCAGTTTCTCTTGTTCTCCAGTTTTCAGCCTCAGAAGACAACAGTCATCAGCTCTGGCTCAGCATATGTGAAAGGTATTAGTGAAGTTCTGTGCTAACCTTTTTCTACACAGGAAAATAACGTTCTTTCTGGATCCTTCTAAATAGTTTTGTTGCCTCCCCCAGCCTTTCCTGTATTGTCATGGCTTGGCTACTTGTCCTTCAGGAGTTACTGTCATTTCCCAGTGTCCTCACAATATGAGGAGTTTCATGCCAAACACAGCATGGACAGAATTCCTGACAATCAGCACCTGAAGTTACCTGTGGAACAGCAAATTGCTTTTCCACAACCAGCCTCTCAAAATCCAATCCAATGTCCCACTCGAAGCCTTCCTGTCTTTCACTGCCTTTTTGAATGCAGTGGCTTTTGCTGGAGATTTGTCCTTATGAAGTGCAGTAACGGTGGTGCTGTCACTGCCCTGCCCTGCCCCAGAACAGGAGGTGTCACCTGAGTGTCACCCTGGCAGGGGCAGGCTGAGCTCTGTCACTGCCTTTCCCTTTTCTTCATTGCCACCACACTGAGTTACTGAGGAAAACACAGACCTGTCTGATCAGGTGTGATTCATGATGAAGCTGGGGCAGGAGAGGACTTAGAGAGGACTAACCCTCTTCTCAGCAGGTTTTTTCTTTCCCTTAATTTTGTTTTAATATAGTTCATAGTAAATTAATGGCTGTAAATGCTCCTCTCCATCTACATGATAAAATGAGGCACAGCCTGATGAAAACTCCCCCCTGCTTTATAATTTATCACCAACAATAAATGACAGCTGCCCCACATCCTCCATGGCTTATTCCAGTCATCCCTGAGAGCTGCCTGTGAGAGGGGAATTGCTTGGAGAATTCAGTAAATAGAGAGGGATGGTGGGCTCTTACACATGTTTATTAATACAAAAGGCAGTTCTCAGTGAGGAATGTCCCACTGCTGCCCTTTGGAACAGGAGCTCCTTGTCCTCCAGCACGTGTGTGTGTCACTGGGCCTTGTACCACGTTGCTTGTAAGTCTTGAAACAGCAACAAGACCTGAGCTTTTCAGAATTCCCCATTTATTGTGGCTTGTACAACAGCAGGAAAACAAAGCTGCAATTTGCTGTGTGCAGAGAACACCCAGATGATGTGACAGAAATCTCCAGAAAGCTGCTGATTTCAGAAACATCCCCAGGCACTGCAAGTCCCTGCCCCAGAAATGCAAACCCAACCTTAAACTTAACCCTAAACCCAACCCCAAATATTGTGAAGAAAACAGGGTGAAACAAAAGCCACATTCCTGTTCTGAAAGGGTGTTTGTAGATTCCCCTTCAGCAAGGACAAGAGAAATAAAAACTCCAGACAATTAAAATACAGGTCTCTTTCAACTTTAATATTTTGTCTATGTTTGCTCCTCAAAAGTTCTTCAGTTACATAAAAATACAGTTAAAGTATTAATCATTCCTTTAAACTTAAATAAGTGGATTTGCTTTCCCATGTGTGTTTTTACAGCTTATATTATTGATTGATAAATATGAAAATAGTTCCCCCCCTGTTTTTATTCCTTTGGTGAGCTGTGGTTACTCTCCCTGCCAGGGTGACCCTGAAAATGGCCCAATAACTGCAGTATAAAGTCATCTCTGCAAACATTGCCCTAAAGGAAGAAACAATACAAGTCTGCTAATATGAAATCCTATTTTGGTGTGGCCAGAATCTAAAATTCTAAAAGCTGTAATATATTATAATACAAGGAAACCCTATTCACCAGTGCATTTTCTGTAACTAATTGGGTCAGATCTGAAAGTATCAGTTCAAATCACAATTTTCTTGGAAACACTTTAGTGAGTCTTTGCCATGTGTGAATATTTCAGGTATGTTATTTATATATATATATATATATATATATATATATATATATATATATATATATATTTATATTTATATATATATATATATATATCTGACAGAAATATATATGTATAAGAGCCATTTCTTGAGCTGTTCCATTTTATCAGGAAAAAAACCTGTATAAAGGATCCTCAGAGTGTCATGTTTCAAATGCAGCCTCCAAAGAGAGGAATTCCCACAGATGTGCCACTGCTCCCTGTTCTCTCTGGCACATCACAGTGGCCTTGGCATCCCAGAGAAGGATGAATAAATAACAGAGAAACCTGATAGCCAGAGTGAGGGGAGCAGGGGAAAGGATTCCAATATCCTTCTCTGGAATTAATTTGGACACTCTGAAGGAGCAGGGGGATTTTTGTGTTAACTGGGGTCTGTCACAGACCCCTCCTTGCAGAGGATCACCCAGATGGTGCTCCATTGCATGGGGGTGTTTTCCCTTTGCTCTGTGTTGTACCTTCAGGTGGGACAATGTGGGATTACAGGAATTACTGCAGTGTTACTGCCAAAATTGCAGTGTGGAGTGTAAACATACCCCAAACAAACCCCTTCATAGGCACTTAGGAACAGATTCCTGTGGAGAGCCCTCTGTGCTGCTGGGTGAGTGTCCTCCCAGGGGCTGTTAAACCACAGCCTGGCAGATAAGCCATCCTAACGTTTTCTTTGGTTTATTTTCAAATTGAGTCTCCATAGCTTGATGTTACAGTTCCTTTGAACTCTGGGGCTTTAGTGCAGTGGGTTTCATGTCCTACAGGAGCAGCACAGTCCTTGGTCAAAGCTGAGGAGGACGAGGGTACACTCAGTGCTGAGCCACCATCCTTGAGCTGGGAGTTAGAGAGGCTGCTTGATACAAAGACCCACCAACAGCAACGATAACAACAACAAAAAAAAGCCCCAGAGGTTGGATGAGGTGAGGAATGTTCATTGGGAAGCAGAGCTCAGGATGTAGGTGAGCGCCAGGAATGCCAGGAGGAGCTTGGCCGTGGGCAGGAGGGCGCTGGCACCGGACCAGGACACCCTGCGCCCGTTCAGGGGCTGAGCAGGGCGGAAATTCTCCGTCATGGGAGTGGAGTTCTTGCCATCAAAGTGCAGCGCTGCAAACTGGGCAAGCTGAGGGCAGGGAAGGAAAGAACAGGTCGTTAAATCCTTGTCCCGTAAGAGCCGGGAACTGGGGAGGGACAAACGCGTGGGTTTGAACCACGTGGAGGCAGCAAACCTTGCAGGAAACACTTTGCCAGAGGTCACCAGCAGATGACTTCTGTCAGCCCTGGGAATCAGGGGGACTTCCCTTCTGGGTGAGCCAAAGGCTCTGCTCACCTCAGGAACCTGGTGACCCCCGTCCTGGTGACGCACACGGTCCTGTCCTTGCCCACCAGGGCGCAGGGAGACGAGGTGGGAGCACAAGGGTGTCTGTCTGCTCCAAAGCTGTGACTGCACTGGGGGATGCTGAGCTGGGCCTGAGTGAGCCCTGTCTGTGACTTAGGGGGCTGGAGGGACACTGGGGGCACACTGGGGGGACACTGGGGGCACACTGGGGGCACACTGGGGGGACACTGGGAGCACAAAGGGAGCACACTGGGGGCACACTGGGGGCACACTGGGGGCACGCTCGGGGGACACTGGGAGTACACTGTGAGTACACTGGGGCCACACTAGGGGCACACTGGGGGCACACTGTGGGCACACTTGGGGGACACTGGGAGCACACTGTGAGTACACTGGGGGCACACTGGGAGCACACTGGGAGCACACTGGGAGCAAGGAGCTGACACACAGGCTGGCTCTCAGCCGGGCTGGGCAGTCTTGGGACAATCTGTGTTTTCGAGGCACTCATGATTCAACCTCCTGTTCCTCTCCACAGGTCAAAAAGGGGCTGCTTAAAGCTGGTGCTGACAGGCTCAACGCTTGGATTTGGAATTCTGCTCTGGTCTGCTGCCAATGGGAGGAGAGCCCTGCAGTTTGGGAGTGAGCAGGTGACAGCAGTGGAAGTGGCGCTGACGAAGTGCTGAGCTGGGCCATTACCTGTGGGGTTTTCTTGGCTTTCTTTTCCCATCGTCATTTCCCCTTCCTTCCCCCTTTCCTGCCATTTTCTGAGGGCTGATTTAACAGGGTCAATCAGCTGGCACTGGGGACTGTGTTCAGGCTGATGCCAAGTGGGTGTGTGTTCAGGGTAAGGCAGTGGAGCAGCTGGTTGGGGGTGTCACACCAAGTGGGCACAGCAGACCCTCCAGGCCACCCCTCTGTGGCTCACCTGGGGAAGGCTGAGCTCCACTGGCTTCTCAAAGATTGTCCAGATGACCCCCTCGTGGCAGTCAGGGGTGGTGAGGGAGCCCTCATAGCGATAGAACCTCCCAAGGTCCTCCTCAGGTGGGAGAAGGGAGCTCAGCGGCAGAGGCTCAATCTGTGCTGTTTGCCCTAAACAAGTCACAGGGAAATGCTGTTTGTAACACTTGTGGCTGCAGGTTTTGTTCACGCTGATCCCCACACGTGCCTTCCACCCCACACAGCTTATGAGCCCCCTGGCACAAGTGTCTTACCTTTGTATTGAATGTTCTCTAACTCATTTAGTAGAGGTGCATAATTTTTGTTTTCTTCGTCGACCTGAAACGGAAATACTTTGATTCCAAATCACGTCTTTCTCAACAACTGGGTGCTTTAAATTAATTGTGAATTAAACAGAGAAGAACCACAAGGGCAAAAATCACCAGCCAGCAGGATGTAGGAAAGGCTAGAGGAATTAGGTGCTGGCACAATGCCTGCAGAAGACATAATATTGACATAAACAGTCACTCAGCCAAAATTCTGGTGGATTTGAGAGGGACAATTAAAAATGTGACTGCCTACCTTTATAAAGAAGGCTAACACAGCCAAACCATCCTTGTATTTCTTGGCTTCTGTTACATCTGAGACATCTTCTCTTATGTGGACAAGGTGCAGCTGTAACACAAAGTCAAGGCCAATTACTGGCTTATTTTCCTCCTTGTGGAGATGTTTTCTCTGCCCCTGCACTGCCAGGGGGGCAGAGCTGCTGGTGGGGACAGGCAGCTCCTGAGCCCTGACCTGGGGCAGGAACTGTGCAATTAGTTAATTTGGAGCTTCCCCAGCAGCAATGGAATCATGGCAGGCCCCTCCCCAAGAGCTGAAGTGCTCTGTGTTCCCCTGCCCTCTGTTCCCTGTGTGTGGAACTGGCAGATCATTCCATGGTGAGAAGGGAGGGTGGTTTCCTCCCACCACTCCTGGTGGCTCTGCACTGGTGCCTTGTCTTGCTTTAAAGAGAATCTGGGGGTTGGTTGCACAGGTTGCAATCCCAGAAATGAAGCTGAACAAGCAGTGGGAAAACAATTCACCACTGAGCTTCCAAACAGATAAATTATGTTTAACATGTCTCTTCTCCCAGGCACTCAGCAATAGGACAAGGGGGCACGATGGGCTCAAGCTCTGCCAGGGGAAATTGAAGTTGGAGAGCAGAAAAAAATTCTTTGGAGAGAGAGTGCTCAGGCACTGGAATGGGCTGCCCAGAGAGGGGGTGGATTCCCCATCCCTGGAGGTTTTTAACCTGAGCTTGGCCGTGGCACTGAGTGCCATGATCTGGTAAAGGGACTGGAGTTGGACCAAGGGTTGGACTTTATGATCTCAGAGGTCTTTTCCAACCCAATCCATTCTAAGAGGGCAATTAGACAATCCCAAATGCAGCTTTGGAGGTTGC
This sequence comes from Pithys albifrons albifrons, assembly GCF_047495875.1. Taxonomy (NCBI): domain Eukaryota; kingdom Metazoa; phylum Chordata; class Aves; order Passeriformes; family Thamnophilidae; genus Pithys; species Pithys albifrons. The sequence continues at coordinate 7,268,737 of NC_092478.1, read as the reverse complement.
TCTGTGCCTTTGCCCTGCACAACCAGCGTGTTTCCCTGTGTGTTCTGCTCACTTGGCCTCACTCCTACATTCCCACAGACTTCCCTGGGAGATCTGGCCAATGGCTTTTGGGAAGAGTGTCTTTAAAAGGCAGAGTTGTGGGGTGCAGTCCATGTTCCCGAGCAGCACCACCCACCTCCATGGCATATTTCTCCCCATCTATGCTGTGCTCGGAGCCAGGGATGAATTGCTGCCCCCCTGGGGGGCTTGGCTGCACACTTGGCACTCCCCAGTGCAAATGGAATTCCACTGCCTTGTATCTTCTTGCCAGGCCTCCTCCTCCAACTTTAGGGGATGAGTCCAGCGTTACTTTAACTGGGGAAAACACAACAGTTGTTTTAAGGAAAAAAATCAGATCATACATTGATAGTATGTGAGAGCAGAGATTCAAATTTGTTCAAAGTTCTGGCTTGGTTTTTCATACCAAATGTCGCAGAAATTCAGCTCTGCAGAAACTGAACTCTTGAAAATTATAGCTGAGTTTAATTGGAAAGAATTATAACTATTGTGCCCTCAGGAGTCAGAGCTTCTTAGACCTTTCAGAATACCCTCTATTCCCTCATTTTTTGTCTAGGAAAACACCCTCTATCAAAGTATTTTTGGAAGTGTATTTGATCACAGTTTATCTGGGTTTTAGCCATTGTTTTAATCTCTTGTTATCTGAACTGTAAGATTTCTTTTAGGCAGGATCTGAAGATATTCTGTTATAATTTAGAGTAGTTCTGCAATTTAAGCCTGAGCATCTGAGCCATTATATCTGTTTAATGTGATGTTTGTTCTGCTGTTGGCAGCAAAACAAAACGTTCTCAGGAGATGCTCTCCCAGGCAGACACCATCACTCCCTCGCTGTCTTTGAGGTGTATTTTTAAATGTTACTTATTGAGATCTCCACATTAAACACAGCACTTCTCTTTGCACAGGAGAACTCCGGATTGCAGCCCCGGAGAGTTCGTTTCTGCCCTGAATTCCAAATGAACTTGGAGCTTGGGTGAGTCACCGAGTTCCGCTGCTTCTTTATCTGTAAATGGGTGAGTCACAAATCTCTGAGCTTTGTTTGTTTGGCTTGTGAGGCCTTTGAGACGCTGCCCTTTGCTATCTGCCCATCACCGAGCACAAGGACAGCCTAATCTCACCTGGAGCTCCTAATTGCAGCTGTAATTTAGGCAATCACTGTCCGGGTGCCGTCCCCATTTAGCTCAGCAATTGGTTGCCCTCAGAAGGAAGAACTTAAAACCCTAATCCTGCAGGGCTGGGGAGGAGGAGAGTTCTGAGCAATCCTTATAAATACAAATTTTGGTGTAAAAGGGGCTGTAATGTGGACATTGTGGAATATCACTCTGCAATGGGAGAGTCATCAATCCAAATTTCAGTGAAAAGTCGAAACATGCCTTTTCCTTCTGCTCTGTCACTACCAATGTTTCAAACCAGAACCTCTGGCTGTTAAAATCTCCCCAGCAGCCTCCCTGCCTTTCTGCTTGAAGTCAAGGAATATTTGCCACTTGTTGCTTTCTGCTTCAAGAATTTGGCTGTCAAAATAACCCAGGGTAGGATTTTAAGAACGCCTCGAGACGATTTAAAAATAGACAGACCACAGATTTATTTTTCAAGCTGAAGTAATTGAAGATAATTTTGTTGAAGCATCATCATTATCTTCGTGAAGCATCTTAGGAGGAAGTGCAACAGTTCTAAATGACTTTGCACTGATTCACTGTTTACTGAATCAATAAGTAGCTGATCAACACACTCAGATTACTTCTGTGTGCAGAGGAAACAGGTTTAAAGCAGAGAAGATTTGAGCTCATTATTTAAAGGGCTGGTAAGACACACGCACTGGGAGCCACCGCTGGAATGACCATCCTAGATTATGTTTTCCTTCAGCACAATTCTTTGTGCAGAAGCAGAGTTGGAAAGGGCAAAGCCAGAAATGAAGGATTTCAGAGCATTCAGGAGGGAATGATATAACTCTGCCCAAAGGGTTGTCCTGAACCCCTCAATCCACTCACAGCCCAGTCCTGGAGGTTGTTTGGGTTGGAAGTTCCCTGGACATCTTTGTTTCTACACATGTATGGAAACAACTTCTGCTGAGACACTCTAGAGTACAGAATCTTGTAATTCCCACAAATCCCCCAGGGGGTCTTAGCTCGGGCAGTGTCCTGAAAGTTTCCCTTCTGAGATCCAGGGGTGGTATCTGATTTGTGCCTCTGTGCTGCTGCCCAGCAGCAGGGACACCCCACCCCCTGCCCAGGACACGCCAAAGTGAGGGGCTGCCTCCAAGGGAAGGCACAAATAAATCCCAGAATATTGGGCAGTACTTGCCTGTGTGTCCATTGTTTTCCACCTGCCACTTTGAAGACCCTTTCCTATCATATCCCTCAAAGGTCAGAGGCTTCAGGCTCTTGTCATAGACGACATTTCTGGTGAGGATGTTGATGGGGGACTGTCTGTCCCCCTTGCAGGTGACATCTGTCAGGTGCCATTGAGGAGGGTCTGGCTCAGAATGAAGAAAACAATTTTTCCTGTAGACAGCAAGTCCTTCATAAAGCCAACGCCCCCCAGCCAATGTATTCTTGCTTGGGAAATTGGAGACATCACCCCAAAGCACAGGGGTGACTTTTCCCTGGAGCACACTTGGAGTTATTTTTGTATTTGTAGCATTTCCCTTGGTTGAAACAAACCCCTCACCACAACCCCTGGTGTCTTCAAAATACCCTCCCTCAGGCATCCTGTTTAGCATTTATGTGGACATAAAACATGGCCATGCAGCACTAAATGCTGAGTTGTGTGAAGTTTTGCATTATTTCTCTCAAGAGCCCCTTTGCAAAGCAGGAGACTCGTTAAGGGCATTGGAGGAACAGCTTGGTTGGCAATACCTTCACACTCTGGGTGCTCACACTTCTGGGACCGGTAACACCAGTGGCTTCCCACTGAAAAAAACCAAAGAAATAAAATGTTCAGAATTAGGTAAATGACAAGCTGTGCAAAATGTGCCCCCAAAAGCAGCAGGGACGTGGGTTGGCAGCTTGGGAGACTTGGAGAGTGATGGCTGGGTACAGGTTTTTGAGAACTTTTTGGATTTTCCTGCCCAGTTTTCTTAGGGTGGGATATTTCATTTCTTAAATAATAAACAGTGAAGGCTGGCAGAGGGGAGGGCTTGAGCTGTAAGGAACTCTTTAGTTGCTGAGGCTCCTCAGCAGCGAGTCCAGTTGTGTTCTGATGTCCAGTAACTCAGAGATCCTGAAACCCTGCAGGGAACAGCTCTGCCCTCTGAAGGTTTTCTGGGCTTCATTGAACCAGTTCACATCTGTTGATATTCCCCCCAAACCAGCACTAGCAGGAGTCATTGGGACTCTGGGTGGGTTCTGAATTATTGGGTTTTCAAACTTTGGCTTCCACACCTTCTTGAGGCAAAAGTTCTGCATTGAATACACATAATGTTAAACTGAATTTCCTTTATCAGTTCTGCACTTGCCAACCTTCCTTAGACTTGTAAATTCATTTATGCAAGAGGGCTGATTTCATTTTCTTCCAGGAACTATTTTAAAGGTTACTTGGTGCAATAAGGAATTTTAAGAAATTAAGGATCTTCCTGTAAAACCTGAAGGGTCTTTAGTCTGACTCAGGTGGGATCCATCCCATGTAGGTGGCTGCAGAAATTTTCAACAGGACACCTGAATTTTGCTGTTCCATTGTCAGAAGAAATGCAAAATTCAGAGGGGAAGAGCTGATTTCACTGAAGTAAGTGTTGATCCAGCCAGGAAAGGAGGGAATGTTTTGATTGTCACACGTTGCTTTGGTGGCTCTTTGTGACAGTTCTAGACTTGAAAAGGACTTGGACGGGAATAGTTCTCTTACATTACTGAATTTTAACCCATAACAATTCAAAGCCTCTTGTAATCATGATTAATACCACAGCTCCTCTTTTCTTATGATTAGTAAATTACAGACATTTCAGGCAAATCGATTTTAAGGATTGTTGTGGAGGAGTCCTGTCATTAGATTGTTAATTAACATAATTTGTAATTCATGATGCACTTGCTGGAAGGCTCCTGGTGGCTTTTAACACCTTTATCTTGGTATCAGTAGCAAAGAAATCCATCCATTAAGGATGGAAAAGTTATAACCAAAGCCTGGATATAAAACGTGGGTCACCACAGCCCAGAGGGGACAAGGTGTGACAGTCAATGGAGCCTTGAAAACATGGAGAGTTTCAGTTTTTCTTTCACAGAAACTAAATTTATGCTGAAAACTACAAATAATGTTGACTCACTTTGTAGTTTAGTAATACTGAGAGGGAAAGTAAACAACATTGTCAGTTTGTGTTGGAAGAACCGCAGGGATTTCTCTGTTGTTGTTCCACTAACATTTTTTAATTATCCAAAAGTCGGTCTTGAAAAGGTTTTGGTTTTTTTGACAGACTTTTAAACACACTCAAAACTTCACTTTTTGGAACTGATTGTTGCATTTCTCCAGCAGGGCTGAGCTTTCCCATCCCCCTGGGACACAGCAGAGCACAGAACGTCACCAAGGGCCTTAATTGATATTTTAATCAATAAATGCCTAAAGAATACCAGGTAAGGAGATCTTCACATGCCTGGTTATGTTCCCTGTCAGTGTTTGCACAGATAAATAACTTCAGGCATATTTTTGGCTACTCAGTGGTCAGCTTGTGCTGTAACAATTCCACACCAGCACTCTGGGATTGGGAATTTCATGGTAATTTATCCATGAAACAAACCTTTAGGATAAAAACAAACTGCACAGCAGGAATAACCTGGACAGGAGAGGACAGTCCCCCTGCAAAGATTTGCACCACTGTTGTGCCAATCCAATTTTCCAGTCAACAGGATTTACAATTAGGAGTAAGTGAGGCAAGTTCGTTGAGGACGAGGTTGTGGAGCTTTGAAACTGTGACTGTGGAGCCACAAAACCCAAAGACAGGCACAGGAGACACTGAGGGAACGTAAAGATGAGCAGATCATGTTGTCAGGGGTCCCGAGTTGGTGTTTATAGCAGGGGAGTGAATGGAAATGGGTTGTGGAGCCTTTTCCTGCCGAGTCCACATCCCACCCTTCTCAAACAAAGCAGGCACTGACTTTTCACCACCCCAACAAGTATTTGGCAGGTTCTCCCAAAGAAACTGGGGGTTTCAACCCCTTCTTAGCAGTCTGACACTATGAGCACACTGAAAATCTTTCAGCCATGGCATCGAGATGAAGGGGAGAAAAAGATCTTAAAAATAAAATTTTCAAAATCCAGCCCTCAGTGGCTGCAGCTGCCCCACATCCAGCACTCAGCAATATTCACCCTTCTGTTGAATCCTGACTAATGGGTAGTGTCTGATTTTTGCAAGGTTTCCACCGAATTCCTGACGTCTGTGAGCAAACAATGTGTGATTTCCATCACGTCCTTATCTCATGGAGGTGGATGGTATCAGTGAAGAACAGGATATAAACTCAGCATTTCATTAAAAGGGGACCCTAAGGCTGTTAAACCTCAAACAATGAGCTAATTAAACATTACAGAATACCTGAGCAAACACTGGATTAATGTTTCTTGTGAATTAGATATTTTTTTTGGTTGCCAGTAATGGAACATTGGAGAACAAGATCTTTTGTGTAGTTACTTCTCAGAAGGAACTTCACTGCCTTCCCCTGAGTCACTTTTACAAGGAAAATTTGCCTTTGGATTTTGTCTGAGTCAGGTGTGATTCCTCCTTCCCTTGCACCACAATGGTTCTTTTTTCCCCTGAGCTTTATGGCTTTATTTCTGCAGTCAGGAGGAAAGGTCCTTGTCCCAGGCAGTCAGTTGTCTGTGTCTCAGGCATGATTAGCTCCCAGGGTGCGTTGGCTGCTCTGGTTTAATTGCCGGAGCGGCTCCTGCCGCTTCCCTGGGGACGCTGCTCTGCACTCTATGAGCCTTCACTGTCAGGAAATGTTTCCTGTGGAATAGCTTACATTTTCCACTTGCTTATCTGCATCCCATCACTCCTAGAAATATCACTGGACCACCCTAAACAATTCTTTTCCCTCCCTGCTGTTTACAGCATTCAAATAGTTCTCCTACAATCTGTAATTCCTGTTCTTGCTTCACCCATCCTTTGTCCCATCTCTTGACAACTTCGCCTTCCCCTTCCCACCGTTTCCACTTCCAAGTCTGTCATCCCTCTTTCTCTGACCTCCCTTTCTGTCCCAACCCACCCTGCTCTGCCCTCCCCTGATGCTCCTTCAGCCAAACCTCAGCTCCCCCATTCTCGTTCCTGTTATTTGTTTCATTGCAGCAAAAAGCAGGTTTTTCAATGTTTTAGGGTGAGGCTTTTGTTTGGTTTTTGTAGCTGAGGTGCTGAAATCATTGCAGTGAGAGATAGATAGATAGATAGATAGATAGATAGATAGATAGATAGATAGATAGATAGATAGATACAGATGGATGGATGGATGGATGAATGGATAGACAGATAGAGAGAGATGATAGACAGAGGCAGACAGACAGATGATAGATAGATAGATAGATAGATAGATAGATAGATAGATAGATAGATAGATAGATAGGCTTGCTATAACACCAACTGTATCTCACTCTTACATTGGATTAAGGATCCCTGATTTAAGCAGAGCTGTACTACACCACAGGTGTCAGATTGACTTTACTGACTTTAATTTAGGACTGAGCTGGGCTGGAGGCTCCTCTCCCTCCCCAAAGTTCAGGACAGTCAGATTTAGGGAGTCTCTCTTGGCAAGTGAGCAATCCTACTTATCTCTGTTTCTTCCTTGTCAAACTTACAACTGGTTTCCTGACCAAAGCTGTTTCTTGGCACCGGCACCAGCTGGAAAACAATACAATTACGTATTGTTTTCATTTCATTGTAAACGTTTCCAATTGTTTTAGCTATCAAGGCAGGTCTGGAAGCTTGAGGGAGACAATTCCTGCAGTTGAGAACTCCCTCTCCTGCTCACCAGCAGCGGATGGACAGCGCTGGGGCAGGGCAGGGAGCCAGCCCGGAGCAGCTGCCAGGGCGCTATTGTGCGATCGAGGAAAAGACCCTTCAGCTCTTTGGACCATGCTCAGACTGCCTGAATTCCATAAAAGTTCTGAAATGTGCCTTGTCCTACTTGTTGCCTGTTTGCTGCCCTACTTGGACCTGCAGAGGCTCCTCTGAGCCAGTGCCTGGGACAGCAGTGCTCAGGATGGCTGAAAACACTTGTTCTTATTTACAAAAAAGTCACCAAAACAGGTTTTATCCTTCTGCCAGAGTGGCTGAAAATCACTAATTTTACGTTTGACATTAACTGTATTTAATATCTTGAAGTGTGAATGACCTTTATGCCACGAGCAGCCTGAAGTGCTGGGTCAGTAAAAATATCCTGGGCTGCTCTTTAGTTCAAATCCCATCTCCCTTTCACTGACTGACTCCTTTGTTTGCCCCTTCAGCCTCTTGTCCTGGCTGGCCATTCCGTGTTCCCTGGGACACAGGGATTGGTGCTCCTGCTGCCCTCAGTGCCAGAGCTCTCCTTCCTGCTCCATCATCCTCAGTTTGCACATCCATCCCCCAAATCCACCTTCAGCCTTGCAGCGTTTCCCGTGAAAATGGCAAAAGTGGCTCTGCACGTGATGTGGTTTTATCTTTGCCTTGTGTTGGGCTCACCCTATTTTTAGCTGGCTTTGTGAAACTTACTATTTTTAGCACAAAAGACCAAACAACTTAAGAGCAATTGTTATCTATGTTTCTAATTAATGAGATTGCTGAGCACAAACTGAGCATCTATACATAAGTCTATTTATACATTCTTAAGTATTGCACATCCTCAGGAAGCCCCAGTCAGGCCCTTTGACAGACAAAATCAGTTCCAAATGTTCACTCCTCGGTTTTTGTATCCCAACCATGTTAAAACAAGTGTTTGTGATCATCCACTGCTCTCCCCCTCACTTTCACCTCTAATTTTGTTTTTCAGAGTGATATACCTCTCTTTGCATGTACATTCCGAGCTATTTCAAGGGGAGTTACCCTTGAAAATGAGCTTTGTTGTAGTAGCATTACAAGTCACCACATCTGATCTGAGCACAGTGTTTATAACATGCACACATAAATCAGTGGCTCAGAGAAATCCTTGTCTGTACCACATCTAAACCAAAGGAAAACCCAGAGACTGAAGGACTTTAGCTCTGCCTTTTTAACATCTGCAAACTGCTTCCCTTGTGCCTGAGCCAGGAGAGTGTTTTTAGTGTGACCTGTGATCCTGGTGCAGCCTCTGCCAGAGATCTGTGTCCTCAGAAATGCTCTGCACAAAGACAGAAGTTGGGCTTTAACAAAAAAAAAAAAGAGTATCCAGGGCCAAGGTGATTTGGTTCTGTGAGGGATGTTGCCTTGCTTTGTTTAATAAAGATACAATTCAGAATATTTTAAAAGTATTTTTAAGGTTTTATTCACACAAATCACGTTGAGGCTTTACTGCCCTTTTGCAGACTTTTATGCTGAGTTTATAATGACTGATCTAATGGCTAAAAACGTGACTAAAAATCTAATAAGAGGCCACTAAATATATTCTGCAGCATAACAAGGCACCTCCTGCAGAGTCACAGACAGGGAAAGGAGTTTGTTCCTGTGGGGACAGACACTGAACTTTGCAACATGTCTTGAGCACCCAAGAGAGCTCAAGAGACAGCTGAGAGAAAGGTGTCTCACAGCAGCACCTGACCCTGAAAATGCCTTTCTGCTTCCAGCCTTGACCATCTCAGTGTAAGAGCCAGGAGGGCCCACAGGGCCAGTTTTCTTCAGGCTCGCAGGGCACGTGGGGCACCATGGAAGGGATATCCCAATTCTCACACTGACCCTTTTGCTCCAGGAGAAAGGAGAGTGTTTCTTAAGCTGAGCTGATGTCACTTGTCACCTGCATAAGGCTGCTGTGTGTGGCTTCTGCCACACTCCTGTCCTTCCCCCAGAGCTGAAGGGCAGCAGGAGGCAGCCCTGGAATCTTGGATGCAGCTGAAAGATGAGGTGATGCAGCACATTGCAGTTCTGCCCCGGGTCAGCTCCAGCGTGTTCAATCAAATTGATGACTCTGGAGTGTTCTGCTGGCCAGGCTGATCCCTAAATGCAGCATCAGGAATGTGATTGGGGCCACTGTGTCCCTGGAGAGCTGCCCACTCCTTGTGTGTCCCCAGCACCGAGGCAGGGAACAGGGAGGGCTGGACAGGAGCTGGGATGCCCTTGGGTGCATCAGCTGAGTAAAAATCCTGCCTGCTGAAGGACATTGATGGCATCTCACAGGCATGGGCTGCCTTAGGCACAGTATGGATAAAACAGAGCAGGATTCAACCCCATCCATAAGGGAGGGGGCAGCTGTGGGATTCATGTGTGATGGAGACAGCAGAGGTGGCCTTAGAACAGAACCCTTCCATGGGGAATTCTTTGAGGGGAAGTCAGGATGTGTGATGAATGTGGATGACAGCAAGACGTGCCTGCACAGCACACACCCTTTCTAAGCTCCTGCAGACTGCTGGGAAGAGGTTCAAGGCAATCCTGGCCTGACACAAAGTCATCCAGTTGTGCAACATGGATATGTCTTTGTGTCACACCTGGCAGGCTGCAGGAATGTGAGAAATCCCACACAGGACCCTCACACTGCCTTGTAACTGCTGCCTGTGATACACAGTGTTATCCTCTGCCTGCTGGGCTTGGTTCTCTGTGCCCCAGAAGGAAACAGTGGGAATCTCTTGCTCTCAGTGCACACTCAGCATCCTGACAAATGTGAGCACTCATCTCTTGTGCTCAGTGGATCTGTGGGGATGGCAGTCCTGGGTCTGTGTGGGTCATGGTAGGCAGACTCAGGTCAACCTTTCCACCTCTTTTGGCAGCTTGAACAGTTGCAAGGGAGGAAGAGGAGGAAGCCCTAAGCAACAAATCTTCATAAAGATTTGGGAAAAAAAATCTGTTTGCACTGAGAGAGTCGAGGAACCCCTTTGGGATAACTTCAGTGGTAACTTGTCAGCTGTATTTACCCATGTGTTGGGTTAGAGGGGTGGAGAGTGGGAGATTCAGGCACTTCAGACCTCCTAAAGCACCTGTGGATCACTGCCTAAAGCAGCTGTGACTTCATGCCTTTTCTCTCTGTTCTAGGTCTTGCACTGCTGTTATTATTCTTCTCTCTGAATGACCTGAAACCACAACTTCTCATCCCACAGTGTGTCTGAGGGCACCAACATCCCAACTTTGCCAAGCCTCACATGGACTTGGAACACAACCACAAACGTGTGTGTGCAATCCACACTATTGGAAGTGGAAATGGCAGAAGTTGCAGCACTTCTTTTCATGCTGCTTACAGAGGTATCTTTTGTAGGAGAATGGCCCTGAGGAAGGCCCAGAGTGAGAACTGGCTGACGTCAATGTCCGCATGGTTATGTAAATTTTATGTTCCTCAAAGTATGTGAGCAGAAATATAGAAAATTAGAAGAATCATGTTCTATCATGCATCAATCTTGTGGAGCACCAGAGCATGGAGTGTGGGAGATTGTCTCCTCATGGCTGAGTCCTGGTCTGTGATAAAGTAAAAGGTTAAAACGTGCTGGGGTTCATTCCATTCCTCTTGAAGAAAATTAGATCTCAGTAACACATGGAGCTTGCTCTAACCCCACCCCAAAGCTGCTGGATGGATGTGTATTCCTGTTTTTGTGAATGGCCCTGGGCTGAATCTACCATTAACAAAACCTCTCTCAAAAGATTTGGGATATTTCTGCAGGAATTTGCAGACCTTTTGCCTCTTCTGCCCAACACCAGCCCCAGAGGATCACTGGGCTCTCAAAGGACCCAAACAAGCCCTCTGAGGTGCATCAGTGCAGCTGTAAAAGGCATGGGAATACCCTTAGACCTGTGTGAGTCAGTGGATGAGGGGCTGGACAGGGGTTTGAGGCAGGTGGTCTCTCTGTCTGGTGCAGGTGGGTGCACCAAAGCACCCCCTCTCCCCTCTGGGAGAACAGGGAGAATGAACCCTCCTTTCCTACACAGCACTGCAAGGACTATTAGTAAATTCAAAACACAGGTGCTTTGATATTAGGGCAGGTCAAAGCTGAAAGCAATGGGCAAGATTAGCAATCAGTCATTTGCCTACTTAAGTGTGGGGAGTTCTGAGCTGCCCAGATTGGAACAGCCCAGGTGGAGGTGGGTTAAATGAGCTGAGCAGTGACTCTCACTCGAGCTGGTTCTGAAAAGGGGCATGACAGAAAAGAAATGCTTATTTTTTAAAAAAGATCCCTTCTGAATATAACAAGAAATAATTTCAGCTGATTCTCAAAAGTGGAGGTTTCTTGAGATGTGCAGCCTTTAACTTAGTATAATGTATCCTGTGAAGGTTCTGCCTCAGGAAAGGTTTGGAGAAGAAGGTGGAGAGAGCAGGTTTCTTTTGTGTTAGTAACTGTAGTTTGGCTCTGCATTCAGGGGGAAAAGTGGAAATAATCAGGACAGGGGGACAAAACCCACCAACAAAATGTTACGTGCATCCCTGATACTGCTTTCATCAGCTAATTATTACCACTAATCTAATAAAGTCCTAGAGGTTTTCTAGATAGCCATTCAAGTTTCCATAATACATTCCTTAATAGAACAGCAAATTTAGCAAAGTGTTAACCAGTCAGTAATCAATACTAAGCAAATACTCATTGCAGACTTTGGAACAGCAAAGACTCTTTGTGTTTCTGTTTACCTGACCCACGTGTGGGAAGCCTCTGGGCACAGAAGACCTATGAAATGGGGACTAAAGGAGAGGGGAGGCATCAGGACTGTCAGGTGAGAATCTGGAAAAGCCAAGCTACTGAGTCACTGAGAGTTAATTAAGAACAGAGAAATAAAACAGGGGAACCCCGTCAGTTACCCCAGTGCTCAGCCTGGGCTCCTTAAGGCGCTCTGTGAGCACCTCTGTTGTCTGAGATCTGGCAGCTGAACCTTGGTCTGCTTTAAAACCATCTCCCTTTAAGGGACTTTGGTGCAGAGCTTCCCTCTGATACCTCTGATAATATTGTATCTCCCTTTTCCTTATTGCACTCTGGTCTAGTTTAGTGCAAACAATAGACCCTTCATCCCTTTGAAGAACTGCAGTGTTTGATTGTGAGGCTGTGTGCCTGGCTTTGCATGGGAAAGGGGATTTGTTCAGTGTTGCTGCATTGCTGATTCAATAGAAGCATAAAAAACCTTCTGCATTTTTCAATACTAATTATAGGTGGCTGTTTAATCGAGCCATGGAGTAAGTGCACACTGTACTTATAGTGCCCAGGGAGCAAAAATAGATGGGGCTGCTGGGCTGATGCAGCAAAGACATATTGCTCATTCTCTCTCAGCAGGATTTCACCTTATACCATAAACAGCAAAGCAATAGGAGAGGAAAACTCAAGCAAGCTATTTGGTGTAAGTTTTAACAAGTTTTACAGGCAAAGAAATTATGTTTCGAGATAAATGCACATGTATAATTAGCTGTAGATATCAAGTCAAACCTCATTGATTTTTCTTGGAGGAGGGATGCAGATAGAATCTCTAAAGGTGAAAAAAAACACCCAAAAGCACTCATTCATTCATAAAAAAGTCTATACTTGACATTTTACCACAAATAATAAAAGAGAGAGAAATAAATAAATCCTTATTCATTTACCATATGGAAGAATCAGAGCCTGTACTGTATGTTCTGATAGTCAGAAATAAGAGTAACCTTAACAGGGGGTTATAAAGAGCAGGCAAGGACTTACCTACTGCCTCTGTCTTGAGAATGTGCAGAGAGAACAGAGCAAGGAACAGCAATTCCATTCTCTATTTTAAACGGGCTCGGTGTTGAAACCAGAATTGATTAGACTGCTCAGGATGTGATCATATTTCTGCTCTCAGTTTTATACTGGAGTAAGTACTCCAGGACAGACCTGAAAGCCATAGCAGGAAGGTGAACTCCTCCCCTTTGTAATTTCTCCAGATTGACCCTGCTCCTGATTTGCCTAAATTTATTCATTCTCTAAAATGAATGGCACAGGGAATGAGGCTCTCTGGCACTAAGCCTTGAGTGAATAACTGAGACTTTGCAACCTGTGCAAGTTTAGGAACCTACTACTAAAATGTTAGAGTTTTATTTAGTGGGAGCTTTTTCCTGACAGCCCACAGGACATTTGAATAATACATGTGTTAGGGTTGCTGTTTTCTTACCCAAGTGCCCCCCATCCCTACCCCACAACCCTCCAAACAAGTCCTCAGGATTGCAATAGATTTGTGGGACTGGAAAATGGATATTCTGTGTGATTCTCTGAAATGTTTAGTAGGTGACAAAACACCTTAATTACATAATTAAGTAATGATGTTATTTTTTAAGAAACCTTTTCCTTAACTTTCTGCTTCTGCTACTATGGTATAGCACATGCAGATTAGTTTTTGTGTCCCCTTTCCTATGTAAATGTTTTAATTCCATGTGCCCGATTCAGCGGCAGCTCCGACTCTTTGCTCAGCAAACAGAGAAGCGACACAACTGCTTTCTGCTCTCTTGTAGACACTGAATCACTTTTAATTTGGGGATGGATTTTGATACAGCTGAAGAAAACAAATGAGGGAGTAAAACAACTTCTTCTCCTTCCCCAAATGCTTCTCTGTCCGCGCCAGGTTGGGTGGAAGAAGAGCAGGATGCCCGACCCGGCGCTCCTCCGTGGAGGGGCGGGTGGAGTGAAGCGATGCTGTTCCAGCTGATCTGAGCATGCAGAGTCATCCAGCAAGGGCTGAATTAGAAAATAAGGAGCCAAGAAAGCTCTTTCTGCCTTCCCCAAGAGCTGCAGCTCCCGGGGCAAGGCCGTGGTGCCAGCAGCGGGGTGGAACGGCTCAGGACCTGCGGCGACACCGGGACCGCTGACTCACGAGCAGCTCTTTTATTCATAAAAACGAGGGCTATAAATAACCCCCAACAATGAAGATCTGCTGGGTAGTGTTTTTCCATCCTGCACTAGGCAGTTAAAGCCTGCACAGAGGATGATTTGCCTAGCACATGGTGATAAGATAAATAGTTGCTGCAGTGACGGGAACAATAAGGGAATTAGTGGCATTTTTTAACTTCCTAGCGCGGTCCCGGCGGAGCTCCCGGGGCAAGGTGCGCTCCGAGCACGTAGAGCCGCAGGGAGGGGTCAGGAGCTGTCAAACCTTCCAGGCTGTCCTTGAGACACTTCACTCTTGGCTTTTCTCTTTCCTGGGGATGGTCCTCACTGGGGATCCGAACCAATATTGATGGACTTTTCCCACTCTATTTCCGTTTAATTCTCTGAAAGCTAAAAACCTGCTCAGGACTGAGGGTTAGAAATCTTGATCTTGAAGATCAAGATTCTTGGTTTGTTCTTTTTTCTTCTTCTTTCTTTTTTCTCCCTCTCCTCTCCCTCTCCTCTCCCTCTCCTCTCCCTCTCCTCTCCCTCTCCTCTCCCTCTCCTCTCCCTCTCCTCTCCCTCTCCTCTCCCTCTCCTCTCCCTCTCCTCTCCCTCTCCTCTCCCTCTCCTCTCCCTCTCCTCTCCCTCTCCTCTCCCTCTCCTCTCCCTCTCCTCTCCCTCTCCTCTCCCTCTCCTCTCCCTCTCCTCTCCCTCTCCTCTCCCTCTCCTCTCCCTCTCCTCTCCCTCTCCTCTCCCTCTCCTCTCCCTCTCCTCTCCCTCTCCTCTCCCTCTCCTCTCCCTCTCCTCTCCCTCTCCTCTCCCTCTCCTCTCCCTCTCCTCTCCCTCTCCTCTCCCTCTCCTCTCCCTCTCCTCTCCCTCTCCTCTCCCTCTCCTCTCCCTCTCCTCTCCCTCTCCTCTCCCTCTCCTCTCCCTCTCCTCTCCCTCTCCTCTCCCTCTCCTTCCTTAATTTTGTCCTTTCTAAACCTTCCAGCCTGTCACTATTAAAGTTATAATAAATTGCACTGCAGCCTTGCTAACTAAGCTTTTAATTGTGCTAGAAAGTGAAGGCACACTCAGGGAAAGATGTCCCCTTTCCTTATAAAGCCTGTAATCTAAATCAGCAGGGCAGACAACATTTGATCCCCTTATCTTTTTCCTAAAGAAACTCACCTGGCAGGTGCTTGGTTGTCACTTCTCCATGGCATTGTTTCACCTTGGGATGGGTTCAAAAGGAGTTGCACTGTGGGTGGGTTTTACATAAATGCCTTTGGACATTGAACCCAAAGACATGTGAGGATCTTGGTCAGGGGAGGTGAGAGACAAAGTTAAGCAGGGAGGGGACAGCACATCACTGAACTCCAGGCTGGGTTTTCCTGCTGGAATAACTGCACTGTGTCCACAGCTACAGGGTAGGTAAGGACAGGTGGGAACATCAAAACCAGTGAAAACTCCACGTATTTTGTGGCTTGAGAGCCAAAGCAACAAAGATTGTGGAAATGTCTGACATTATCCTGCTGCCATCAAGGACTTCATGGGAAGTTCAGGGGTGATGTGATGGCTAATGAGGCTTTCATGTGTCTGAGCCAAGTGATCCTGTCTGTGCTGGGGGAAGGGAGGTCAGAGCTGTCCCAAACCTTTAGATGTGGGTCCTGATGTGGCTGCATCCCCTGTGTCCCAGCAGAAGGGGTGAGGGCTGGATCCCTGGCACAAAGGCATCAGAGTCCAAAAGTCCAGCTCTTTTGGGCTGGAGGCTGAGCTGTTGCTCTTAGAAGGAAGATCTAAGGGTTGTGAGGGTCAGACTGGCTTGGGTCCAAACCCTGGTCATAACTGACCCAGGAGGAATTGCCTCTGCAATGGGAGAGGGAAATACTTCCAAGAGAGTTAAAACACAGATGAGATTCATGGATAGCAATGGTGGTTGGGAACCACACCCTCCAGCATGAGAAAACACACGGAGTGCTCTTCATTTACTTGTGTGTTGTCATTTTTTTCATTAGAGTTCCCACATCACTGAACAGGAAATCTGGAATTTCAGAGCTCTTGGTGAGTAAGAAACATCAAAGTCTTCATCTACCACGTGAAAGGTGGGCTGGCTCCGATTCCCCCTGAGCCTGCTCTGTTGGGAACAAGCACAAGGTCGTTTCCATGGAATGCTCAGGAGCAGGGATAAGAGGTTTTCTGGCTTCTTCACGTCTCAGTTATCAGTGGAAGGTTTTGTTTGCCATACACCTGGTTTTAGGTATTTATTGCTGGGTTTTTTTCCTTTTAGACAGCACAATTCAAGTTCCCCAAAGGTGAAAACACCAGTTCTGTGATCTCAGAGGGTTATTCTGGCTCTGCATAACCAAGGAAAGGGTCTGGTTTGGGGGGGTTGTCCTTGCAACAACCCATCCTTGCCAATATTTTGTGGCTTGTGGGTAACATGATGCTGAACAGCACTGGGGGACTTCAAGTCTGATGATCATCTTCACTTTCTGTGCTGGGATCTTGGATAACTTCAAATCTGTGAGGCAAAAATTCCTCAAAGAGAGTGGGTGGGGGAGGACTAGAGCTCTCTTTTCAAAACATCCCAGCAGAATCTTGGATGGAGATCATACATCCCATTTGTGTCTTCCTCTCCAAAAAGGAAGACTTTAATCTGCATTAATTGAAACATAAATTGGATAAATAGGCTCCTTACTTGTACTACTCCCTTTCGTGACTGTTTCTTCTTTGCAGGCATCATGATGTCCTTTGAGAGAGAGCGCAGGTGGATGTTCTGGCATCCCTGAAGGTCATGGCAGCGAGCCCTGGGTTCATGGAATGACTGCCCTGGTGCCCAGCTGGGCTGTGTGGCACTGGCTGGTTTGTGGCTGAGGTGGGGCAAGCACAGAGCTGGAGTGCAGGGACAACTGGGAGAAAGCTGAACCACTGCATTTCCCACCCAGCAAGGTCTGGTGTGTCAGGAGTGTGAGTAGGACTGTGAGTTCAGGGAGAATGTGCCAGGAAAGAAAGCAGGACAGTAAAATCCCTCATCCCTTCAGTGCCTGGTTTTTCCCGTGGGTATAATGTGGGAAGGGGACTGTGCAGGTGACACCAAACCACCTGCAGCTTGTGCTCCAACTCTCCTACTCCCTGTGCTGTGGGATTCTTATCTCCATCACGTGGACGCAGCTTCTTCTCCTGTAGGTTCAGGCATATCTCCAGTTCCTCAGTGTATTGTCAGCACAAAGGCACCAGAGCTGCTCTCCCCACCCTAAGGCAGAATGTGGGATGTCCAAGGGTTACTGAGCAGAGCTGGGACTCGGCTCCTGGGCTGAATTCCCTGGTTTGGAATCAAATTGGGAATATCCCAGCTGGGGGCTGCTGCCCTGAGCCCTTGTGAATCCCACTGAGGGCTGAGAGCTCCAGCTGGGGCTCAGGTGGGTAAAGATGGATTTGCCACAACAGCCACTTGAATCACCATTAAACATTCAGCCTGAAGCTTCTCCTGCCTCTCCCTCAGTCTCTTCGTGTTCAGTGATTATTTTCTTCTCCACAGGCACAATCATCAGGTAATTGTTATTGAACTTTGAGATTCTCTACAAAATAAGGCCATTTCTCACACATGACATATATCAGAACAATACCGATTTGGATATTTGGATAAATAAACATAAAACCAATCATAGAACTAAAATAAAAACAATTCTAGAACTAAAATGTTGTAGAAGGTGAACTCCAGATAAATATAAATCAAAGGCTGCCAACAGCAAGGTACAACCAGTGTTTGAGGTGCCAGCCTGAGACACTGGAGATTAGATTAAGTTCCCTGGACTTCTGCATGATCTTAAACAAATAATATGATTGTTCTTTTCCCATTTATAGGGGGTAGATAACACTGTTTCCTCACAGCTGTATAGTGAGGGTGAGTCCAAAGCAAAATCACACAGTTCCTGGAATGTTGGAGTAGAAAAATACCCTTGAGTTGGGGTTGTGACACGCAGAGGTTTGGCTGTGGAGCAGCTCTGGCTCTGTGTTTTCCATTCAAAGTAGTTTTCATCTGGATTTGAGAGCTCCAACTACATCACAGAGGGTTGGAGCACCCAAATCTGAGGGTTTCTATGTATTAAAGCCCACTAAAGAAGCAGCTTCCACACTAATATTGTCTCCTTTAATCTAGCAACATTATGCTAATTTTTATGTAATTCCATTAGGGAAACAAGATTACAAAGGTTTTGAGAAGAGCTGTTTATACTACTTGATATTATTTCAATTACACTCCCATCTCATTTTGTTGAGCGCTCGGTGCTTGAACACCAAATTTCCAAATTAGCCCAATTTCAAGTAGCATTTTCAGGAATATCTCGAGCGTTTCAGATCATTAAAAGGATTTGCTGACTCGAGGTGTTGGCACTGAGGAGGTGACAGAAATAGTGGAGCCCTTGTTCGGCAGCAACCTCACACCAGAGGTGTGGCTGTCAGGGCTGCTGAGTGGGCACAAAGGGGGGTTTATCTGGGACAGCAGGAGAAGAATATTTTGCAGCATGTGAAGACACCCTGAAGAATCAATTCTCAGCCCTTGTGTCTTTATTCTTTGCATTTCTATGGGACCCCCCCTGAAATACCCATTACTGCATAAAGTATTTCTAGCACATAATAATTGTGTACCACTAATTGCACACTAAACTGGCCACACTTTCATGCACTTCCACAGGAAAGAAAGAAAGAAGCTCCAGGATTTTCCTTTTTAAGCTCAACATTTTAGCTGGAATTTCTCATGTTGTGGATTTGGCAGAGCTTTCCGAGCTCACAGATTCCCAGCTCTGGAGCTGGAGTTGCTGCTGCCATGATCAGATGTCAGTGCTGAATGTGGAAAGCCCATAAATTCAGCTCAGCAACTTGGTAATACCATGGTATAAAATGGTTGCTAATGGAAATGAATCCTTTGTTATGATAACAGAGAAAAGTGAATTAAATCAGAATAAATTCGGACATAGCATGGCTTTCCCGGGTCTGTTGTCCTGCCCACCTGATTTGCTCTGCTGTTTGAAATCTCCCTGTTCCCACTGAACTCTGTATTTTGTTCCAGCACTGCCCTCTGCTGAGAGCATGGCGTGTGTGTCCCGAGAGTTTTATCCCCAAACCTAATTCTCAAAAATAATTTGCCTTTAAAAACATAGAGAAAGAAAAGATATAATGATACTGATGTTGGTTTATTAATGTGAGAGTCACACATTAAATAAATACAAAATATCCTCTAACATAGGCATGATTACTGATGTCTGTTGTTTAGCTACATTCTCATCAAAAAATTCAGGTGGAAAAATGGCATTTTCCAAACTGCTTGGGCAAGAGTTGGGGTCCAGGTTGGTGACACAACACTGATGTTCTTATTTCAGCTCCATCAGTCACACACCTGACCCTCCAAGCCCACAGAATTCTGTTTCCTGATTCTCTAACCCTTTTTGTTCTAATTTATTTGTGAGTTAAAGCAGAATTCACATTCATTCCATTTTAGAATACCCTTAAAACATTTAAAGCTACTGACATGATCATTCATCTTCTCAAGCTCTGGCCAGGTCCTGACAAAGGTTGTTCTCAGCACCTCATCTGTGTGGTAGCAAATGTGTTTTCCAGGTTTGGCTGTCCTGGCAACTCCACGGTAATTGGTGATGCCAATTGAGTAACCCAAATATTTAAAAACACACGTGGTTAAAGTTTAATCCACTGTCACGATGATGACGTGGCAACAGAAGCTGCGAGTCGGGATTCATTCTGCACCTGGAGAACGAGGTGGCAGCAGCTCCTGTGTGGTGTGGTCTCTGAAGGAGCATGGGATGAGTAAAGTCCACCTCCTTAAAGGCTGAAAGAAGGATTTTCCACAATGAGTGGATTCCCAAACTGCTCAGCTAATCACACAAACATCTGGAGTCGTTATTTGGTCCTTGCCCTGGGCATCCCTCAGCTGACCATCAACGTGGCATCCGTGATCTTCAACTGCACCGTCATCTTCACCCGCCTGGCCACGAAGGACCTGCACAAGCCCATCTCCATTCTCTTCTGCAATTTGGCTGTTTCTGATCTCTTCACCAGCTTCTCTGGCTTTTGGATTTCCATGCTGTTCATCACCAACCCTGACATCACGATCTTTGGATCCAAGGACATGCTGGCACCGTACGCCTTGTACACAACGTCCATTCTATCCACCATCTACAACCTGGTGAGCATCGGCGTCGAACGGTACCTGGCTGTGGCCGAGAGCATGAGGACAAGGTTCAGGGTGGCCAGAAACCATTCCATAGCTGTGGTTTTCATCAACTGGGTCCTTGCTTTCTTTCTGGGCTGCTTGCCATTGATGGGGTGGAACTGCTTGCACACAGAGAAGAGTGTCTCAGTCCTCTACAGCCCGTTCTGTGTCCACTACCTCATCTTCATCGCCATCCCCAACTTCGTGGTGGCCTTCATCATACCTCTGTTCACTTACCTTAGAATCATCATCATCCTGAGGAAGAGGAAGCTGAGGATGAAGGCGTGTGGACAAGCCACCGGCACCTACAAATCAGCTGAAATCCAAGTGGCCAGAACCAGCATCTTCATTTGGCTGCTGGCACTGATCTCCTACGCCCCTTTCTTTGCCGGGGTCATATTCGATGCCACCAACCAGCGGTGCCACATCGACCTCTACCCGGGCGTCTACATTTTCCGGAACTGCACGGCCATGCTGATCACCATCAACTGCCTGGGAAACCCCATCATCTACACCCTCAAACTCAAAACTCTGGGGGCCAAGCTCAAGGCTCTGAAATGCCTCTCCATCAACCGTGTCCGAGCCTGCACCATCGAGAACATCTAGGTGGGACTGGCCTTGTTGGGGTGCCTGACATGGCCAGTGGGGCCAAGGAGGGCTCTGGAATTGCACCAGATTCGGAGGGAGTCAAAAAAACGTGTGGATGTGGCACTTTGGGGATGTGGCTTAGTGGTGGTGCTGTGTTGATGGTTGGACATGAATGATCTTAGAGGTCTACCTGGGGATGTGGCTTAGTGGTGGTGCTGTGTTGATGGTTGGACAGGATAATCTTAGAGGTCTTTTCCAACCTTAGTGATCCTGTGGTTCCATTCCTGCCTGTGCTTGGGTGCTCCAGCACCCAGTGAGGGAGGTGCTGGGGTGCAGAAACCAGCCTGGGCAGCTGGGAATGTAGAACTGGAGCTTTGTGGCCCTCAGAGCCTTCAGCAGTAACTGCTGCTCTGCAGCTCTCCTGGGGAAGCAGTGCCGTGTGTGCCCCTGGCTTGGCTTGCCCTCACATGGGAACAGGGGAGCTGTTTTCCTTGGAGATAAAAATAGCTCCATTAGCCCTGTTTACTTTGTGCTTGGGAATTGGCTGCTGCTGCCCTGGCTTTGCTGCTGAGACTCACAGCCCTGTCGTGTGGTTTGTAGGGCTTTGGAGGCAGGGAAATGGCTGGAAAATTCTCAGTAGTTTGGGGGAAATTGGCATTTTACTTTGTCATTTACAGTCAGTCAAATTGGCTCTTTGATTATTGGATGGATCTGTATTAACGTGGCACTCAGCCCTGTTTTCCTGCTGTGATTTTAACAGTGGATTCCACGTTTTTGTGAGACATTTGTGGCTACACCTCTCATATTTCTGCTTATAGAGGCACAGTCCATGGCTTGTGAAATTTGTGCAGTTCTGGGGGAAAACCTCAGCTGGATTCTTCAGGATCAGAACTGTACAAAACAAAATAAAAATGTCAAGACTGAGTATTTTGTAAAAGAAAAAGGTCTTAACCCCTCTCTCTCTCAAAAAAAGTTGGCTACTGAATATTTATTTAGTACATATAGTTTTATCAGGACCCATTGGACAGGGATGTTTATTTGTAGTTACACAGGGATATTTTCTAGAAGAATCTTAGTGTTTAAATTTCTGATCTCTTGCCTGAACTAAGCCAGTTTTTTTTAATCTTGCCTGAACCACAAGCCTGGTTTTAACAGATGTGGTGACAACAGCTCATCTTGCTGCTTGCAAAGTGTGCTCAGCTGCTGCCCTTTGGCATTTCATCAATGTACATCAATAAATTGTACCAAGAATCCACAGGGTGATGATGTTCTCACATTCATCACAGGCACAACCGACCCAAGTCAGCCTTTCCTGCACTGGTTGGACTTTTGGGGGATTTATTTCCAGTTTCTTGACTTTGTTGTTGTTCTTTCCCCACTTCAAAAGGTTTAACTGAACTAAGGGAAAATCTCTGACGCTGAGCAGGTGTGAGAAAAGCCACACTTTGGGTAAGAAAGGGGTTCACCCACTAATGTGAGAGACAGGACGTGCCATCCCATTAACAAACCTGGTGCTCAGTGGTTTCCTTTGCTGCTGTCAAGCCCCTCTCCTGTGCTGCTTCACTTTGAAGAACTCTGGGGGAATTTCTTTTGTCTGAACTAAAATCAGACATTTAAGGAAATGGATGGCACTAAGTGACACAGAATTAAAATGAATTATTTAAAGGGATAATGTAACTCAGGCAAGGTAAGTTTTTGTCTCCATTTTTTCCGTTCAGGCTACATCTCTCTATATATTTGTAGATACATTTCTCTGTATATCCATAAATATATCTCTAAATATATCTATGACCTCTCTAATATAGATCTATAGGTATCTCTCTCTAGATCTCTATGTCTCTATATACCTGTATCATCTATTTCTATGTATTGATATCTCTATATATCTATATAATATATATATTTATATAATTTATATATCTATATATCATATATCTACGTATTTATATAATCTATATATCTATCGATGATGATTACAATCTATATCTATAATATCATCTATATACTCTATATATCTATAATATATATTCCTATAATATATATTTATATATATAATCTATATATATACCTATATAATCTATGTATCATCTGTATCTATGTATTTATATCATCTATATGTCTATATAATCTATATCTATATATAATGTATATATATCTATATATTTATACCATCTATGCCTCTCTCTCTCTGTCTCATCTATATCTATATATCTATACCTCTATAATCTATATCTATATATCTATGTAACCTATACCTATATAATCTATACCTATATAATCTATATCTGTATATCAATAGCTCTCTCTCCGGTGCCCGCTCGGCCCCGCGCGCCGCTCGGCGCTGGATTAGCGATCCTGGTTGGAGGCGCTCGGCGGCGCGTGCGCGTGCGCGGCCATGCGGGCACCGGCGGCGTGTGGGGAGTGCGGGGAGCAGGAGCGGGCCCGGTACCGCTGTCCGGGCTGTTCTGCCGCATAGTGAGCCTTGGAGCGGGGCTGCGGGAGTGCGGGGAGCGGGGGACAGGGCTGTGGGAGTGCGGGGAGCGGGGCAGGGCTGTGGGAGTGCGGGGAGCGGGGCCAGGGCTGTGGGAGAGCGGGGAGCGGGGCAGGGCTGTGGGAGTGCGGGGAGCGGGGCCAGGGCTGTGGGAGAGCGGGGAGTGCGGGAGCGTGGCAGGGTCCGGTTCCGCTCTCCGGGCTGTTCTGCCGCATAGTGAGCCTTGGGACCGGCTGTGGGAGTGCGAGGAGCGTGGCAGGGTCCGGTACCGCTGTCCGGGCTGTCCTGCCGCACAGTGACCCCAGGACAGGGATGGGGACCGGGACCGGGCCCGCTGTCCGGGCTGTCCTGCCCCATAGTGAGCCCCGGGCCCGGTTTGGGGCTGCGGTCGGTGGAGGCCTCGGTGCGGGGCCGCCCCGCCCGTGTGACTCGTATCTCTCCGCAGCTGCTCCGTGCGGTGCTGCCGGACCCACCGCGGTGAGTACGGGGCCGGGGGGCCCGGGGGGAGGTGGGCCGGGGCCGGGGGGAGGTGGGTCGGGGCCGGGCCGGAGGGGCCGGGGGAGGCGGGTCGGGGCCCGGCGCTGACGCGGGTGGGTCTGACGCGGGTGGGTCTGACGCGGGTGGGTCTGACGCGGGTGTGCCCGCAGAGCGCTGCGCGCCGCGATCCAGCCGGGAGCGGGCCCAGGAGCGGGAGCAGGGCCCGCCCGCAGCCCCGCCGGGTCCCGCACATGGCCCCTGGTCCGTGGACGACATCCTGGGAGAGGAGGACGAGCAGGACCGCGTCCCGCTGCAGAAACTCAAGCTTTTAGGTGAGTTTTGGAACACGGGTTTAAGGGTGGAGGGGCTGCAACACGGCGGGCGGAGACACGGCCAGTTCCCAGAGTTCTGTGTGGAGCTGCTCAGTGCAGGGCCTCAAAGGGTTAAATACCAGATACTTGGTCTTTGGCCAGTCTCTTTGAAAGTGTATTTGCAAAATAATGGAGGTCTTCAGTTCATTTGTAACTGCATGAGATCAGAACTGCATATCTTTTTTTCTTCATAAAGGAGAGTCAGAAGAACTGAGGGATTTGCTGCTGAACCCACACCTCCGGCAGCTGCTCCTCACCATCGACCAGGCCGAAGACAAAAGCTCCCTCATGAGAAAGTTCATGCAGGAGCCCTTGTTTGTGGAGTTTGCAGATTGCTGCCTGAGGATTGTTGAGCCTCCCGAGAAGGAGAACATTCTCCCCGAATGAGCTGCTTCGGGAAGGTTTTTATTTCATTGGGACTGGGGAGCAGCCTGTGCTGCAGAGCTGCTCCATTCTGTGTCTCCCCTCGGGGTCTGGTCACTTTGCCCATGGAGGTCAGTGCTCTAATTTCAGTTTGGAGTTGACAGACTGACCCATTTCCAGACACTGGGGGTTGAAGTTGGCACCCTGTGGACTTGCTTTGTGTTGGTACAGAAGTACTGCCAACCATGGGAAATGTTTCACAATGACAATATTAAATATAGTTGCATTTATTTTAATCCACAAACATTCTGAAATGTTTTTGTTCACTAAATGTTGTTGGGGATGGCCAGACACCTTAACAAGGCATTGAGCAGTTTATTTAAAATGACATACACAGAGGAGCTGAACATTTTTAAGACCCATGAGCAACAAAAGGACAGCACAGAGCACCTCTGATGAGACCCTTGGCAGGTTAGTGCCATTTGGGGAGCTCAGAGAGCTGGGCAGCTGTGAGAGTTCATTTATTTTGGTCATATCGATAAAAAAGCGAGAGCCAAGTCTTGCTTTTCCCTGAGACATCTGCCCTTAGTGTTACAGTGGCTGCTCCTCACTCCCTGGGGCAGTCAGAAGTGTTCCAGTGTTAGGGAACACTGGTCGTCAGTCAGGAGGGCTGTCCCTCTGAGAATCCAGCAGGAATCAGGAATATTTGCATTATTTGCTCTCTCACGACCAGCCTCTTGCTTCTCCAGGTAGTGCCAGCAGTGTTCAGTTCAAGTATTGCTTAAAGCACCTGATCTGGTTTGATTGATTGTTCTCTTAGTGCTGATCTCTCCTGTAACACGTGCAGGTGTGGAGGAACAGCCTCCACACCTAAATCTGGTGTATATTACATTGCATTGTATTATCTGTGCAAGGCATCGAGGTGAAAGCTCTGAGGTAGCAGCAGATCCAGACACTGAGTGATTGGAAAGCAGCAGGTTGCAGAGAGCCCTTCCCTGAGGTGTGCAGGGCCCAGGGCCTATGTTGGCAGGAGTTCCTTTCTGTCCAGCAAAATCTGGTTAAATCCTGTGATGGAACAGGCATCCCTGTGGGGGCTGATGTTGGCATAATGCAGGGGGGACTTCCTGCAGTGGAACTTCACAGAGCCCTGCAAGGAGAAGAGGTGGAGAGGTCAGCTGGGGGTTTGCCAGGTCTTGAGCTGATTTTGTTATTTGTGCTTAGTGCTTATGAGCAACCAGTGACTGTGAGGGAAGAGGAGAACCTTCAGAGGAGTCCTGGGACATGTGGCTTTAAGAGAAGTGAGTGCCACTACTGGAACTTGAACTGAAATTAGCTTAAACTCTGGAGATTGGAGTATTTAGCACTGAACTTGCCACTGCTCCTACCTGCCTGCAGCAACTGTGACCAGTTCTTGCACACATTTTATGCAGCCTCAGAAAAGTTCCCAACAAAAGCCCCAAAGTGATTTGTGACAATGTGCAGTCTCTGAGGGCAGCCAGAGACTGTGGCTCCTTGGTAGGAAATGGTATCCAAGACTATTCCTGAACTCATGGCACCCTCCCCGTGCTGCTGAGTGGGGCCTGTGGGGTTGGTTACCTGTGGGAGAGCTCTGACAGAGGTGATGCCACAGCCCAGGGAATTGCTGTCCAGCCTGGAGCAGCCGCTCTCCTGGAGCCCCCTGAGGCAGCCCAGCAGGGCCAGGTCCCTGCGGGGCCCCGTGACAGTGACAGGGGCAGCAGCCAGGACAAGGCCCAGGGGCCAGAACTGGACAACTGCCTGCAGAGGCCACGTTGTGTCCAAAGAATAAGGCAGTTTGGCCGGGATCACCGTAGCTCCAGGAGCTGAGAATTCCTTTCCTTCCCCCTCATCCAGTTCGGCTGCTGCCAATGCGGCCATTTTTGCCTGGTGAAGAGACGCAGAACAACAGTCAGCAAGAGCAAGGTTCTCAGACAGCCTGAACAGAATTGAAAACTGCAGAACTAAGAGTCCTTAGGAGGCAATCTGAAAGGATAGCAGACCCTTTGGGGCATTCCCATGAAGGTAAGGGATGGGTTTGTTCTGCAGAATAAACTAGAAGCAGAGGGCCAGGACTGGTATCCATCCTGTGGTTTTCAGCTGGAGAATTGTTTAATGGAGCACTGACACTGATGGTTTTGTAGTTACTTGAGGCAGAGTAGCAACTGCTGAGAGGGAGATTTTCTCAAAAGAAAAGCCTCAGTGACTCAGTGCTTTCCTGTCCCAACACACTCACCTTCCATTCCCTCCAGCTGTGCTTGATGACATTGGCAGCCCTGCGCATCCTTCGGAAGCGATTCTTGGCCAACCAGGAACGAACAGCTGAGGATGCAATGGAAAGAAAGCTGAGTACAATCTCAGGAGCTCTTGCACACAGTGTAAGAGGTGGCACTTAACCACTCCTGCCACTTTGATCACCCAGTGTAACTGGAAGTGTTACTTGTTCTGTTATTTTAGCCACACCCTTATCGCGTTACCTGCTTGGATGACAGTTGCAGACCGTTTCTCCTTTGCTGATTTCTTCTGTTTAAATCTTCTCCAGCAACACTGAATGCAGAATGCTTTCTCATTTAACACCTCTGCTCTCCTGGCTTCCAGTAGCTCCAGCTGCATTGGGGACAGGAGGTTGGAGTTAGTACTTGGGGACCAAGTTGTGCTCACAGCTCTTCCCTTTTCTACAGCTTCTTGGTGTTTGTCAGAGACCCACATCCTCATTTCAGTGTCCTACAACTGCTGGATTAGGTTTTTGAAGTGACAGCACTTCATTAGTGCTTATTAGATAACATGTAAACAAAAATGTAAGTAGCTGGGGGTTGGAAACTGGAGCCTCCCAAAGTCACAGTAGCACATGGCTTAAAACCAGCCCCTCTGAAGGGGGTTCTTCTATGGCTGCATCCTGCAAGTTTGGAAAAAGTGCCTTTGTCTCCTTTATCTTTCCCCGGGGAAGCTGTGTAGGGCAGTTGGAGTAGCCAAATCTGTCAGCTGAAGGTAAGGAAAGCTGTAATCTTTCCTGGAACAGGGAGCATACTGACAGTTCCAGACAAGTGCAGCTCTTTGTTGGCAATAAAGAGGCCATTAAACAAAGTGCTTCTGAGAGCTGGGTTCTGATGGATGCTTGATATGGCTGAGTGATTTGAAGGAAAAGACCCAATTCTGGTCACACCGGCTTGGCAGGAGCATTTCCCCCACCATGGTGATCATCTGTGCCAGAATCCCCATTGGGCAGGTGAGCTCCAGAACTGTCAGCCAACTTACCACAGAACTGGCCAGGAATACTTTGGTTTTGCCACAGTACACTGAGGGGCTTTCTGCTCCATTCCCTGTTTGCTCAGCAGTGGTTTGTCCCTTAACAACGTTCTGAAGGATCTCAAGAACAGCAGAACGTGACGCTTTGTCTTCATCCGTCACCAGAGTCTCGCCTGGAAATGAAGCATTGAGGAGGAGGTGACACTAAACTTGGAAA
This sequence comes from Pithys albifrons albifrons, assembly GCF_047495875.1. NCBI lineage: Eukaryota > Metazoa > Chordata > Aves > Passeriformes > Thamnophilidae > Pithys > Pithys albifrons. The sequence goes on along the minus strand of NC_092478.1, from coordinate 7,240,859 downwards.
TCAGAACCAAAGAACTGTCTTTACACTGAGATTTCTTGGCCATTTAGCAGGGAAAACCTCCAGCAGAAGGGAGGGGGTGATGGCTGAGAGCACTCAGTCTCACTGTGTTTAAGGATAGAAGGTGCCAGCAACCAGCAAACCAGCCTGGGGTGCTTTAACTGGGGGGTAGTTGGGTGCTGTCTCATCACCTCTGTTATAACCTCCACTATCCATAGGTACCAAATGTCATTTTGGGTAGATCAAGGCTGAAACAGATGTAGGGAGGGCTCAGATGCTCTCCCACTGTTATAAGTATTCTGTGTGGCCAACAGCAGTGCAATTAAGAACAGATTGAGCAGCTCAGTCCCAAGAAACTGATGAAATAATGCTGTGGAAACAACAAAAAGCAAAGAACTGAACTCATAGCCTTAATGTACTGAAAGATGCAGGAGGGAAAATCAACTCCTACACAATCCTACAGCTTTTCCAGGGCATCAGAAGCAGCTCTGGGGTCATGTAATAAACAGGGATTTATTGCAGCAATTAGAGGTTATTAAAACCATTTCTGGGACACAGTGCACAACTTTTCACATTATGAGACAAACAGGTAAGCCAGATGAATCTAACTGGAAATAGACTTAAATCAGGCTTGTCCTTGGAAGAGATTGTGTTGTTCAAGGCAGTGCTGCAGGAGTTCCTGCAATGGGCTTTGTGTGGTTCCATCCTGGATACTGTTTGCTTTTCTGCTATAAATATTTCTAAGGAGATGAGAGCATTTTAAGGTACTGAAAACAAATAGGAGCAATTCTTTCTCACAGGAAGACATCTGGTGACTATGATGCTGTTCATGGGGCTGGGCTGATAAGGGAACCAAAAGCTTATCCCTGTGTTTGGGAAATTGTTTTGCTTTGTTTGCAGCTTATTACCCCCTAAAGATAAAAAGGACTAAAAACCTATCACAAAGAGGCTTTGCAGCTAATGGGTTTGTAATTGAGGGGGAAAGATACAGCATGTAAGTAATTTTCCAGCCTGTGCTTCCTTCCTTCACTCCATTTCCACCTGGTGAATGGATTTCCAGCCATTCTACTTATCTGAATGGGCTGGTACTTACTGGTCCTGCTTTCCACAACTACTGGTTATTGAGCAGACACACTGGGTGAAGATGGGATTAATTTGGGAGAGAGAAGGGGGTTGCAGGAACCTTCAATTTGAAATGTAACCACCAGGTGAGCTCCTCCTTCCAGGGGTTCATAGCAAAGGCATTACCTTGTAGACAGGATTGTGTTTTTTAAAGTCCATCCTCACTCTTGCTTAGAAAAAGAAGTTTACAAAGGTGGAAGAAGCAGCAGAATCCAGGAAAGCTGGAAGGTCAGTAATTCAACAGGAAAACAAGGTGGGGGAAAAAAGAAAGGAAGGAGAAGGAATATAAGCCAAAAGGTTAATTTTTCAAGTCTGCTAAAGAACCAACTCTAAATCAAATGATACTGGGTGGGGGGAACCCCAGACACCATCATAGCTGTAATTGTTCCACTCAAGAGGAACACAGAAAACCAGCAGTAAGAGGAAAGAGTTTAAAAAGAGCCTGCTGTAAGCATTAGGCAAATTAGAAACTCCAGCTGGTGACAGATTAGAGAAGTATTTTGAGAACAGTGGTGTCCCTCATGCTGAATACAGTAATCATCTGATCTGTGCAACACCAGATTGGTGCAGGGATAATTCTAGTTGCTGGCAGAGGGATTACCTGCAGAAACATACCTTTTTTCTCAGCAGTGTGAGAGTTGCTTTCATCACACACTCTCTTTTTACTGGACCCACAGGACTTCCTGAGTATTTCATAGCGCTCAGTGAAACTTTGGAAAGGAATCCTGACAGACAAACATACAGTTAATGCCAGGTAAGTGTCACTGCTTGGCAAATACCTTATCCTTTGGGGGTAAAAACTGCAGAATGGCTTCACAGATCCAGTGGAATGCAAACAGACTGATGCCTCAACAGTCACCAACAGGCAAGAAAGACTTGAGTAACAGACAGTGACTTTTGCCTGTAGCAAAGACTGGGCAGGAGTTGTGCTGGGATGTGACAATGATGAACTTCCCCCGCCAATGCTGAGCTGTCAGAAACGTGACTATCTCAGGCATCCTCTAAAGGTGGTCAGGAAAAGTCAGCAAGGTGAGTGGCTGTGTAGAGATGCTCAACCCTGAGATGACTACACTTAGATAAATGCCATTTATAATCTAATGCTATTTGCTAAAGATGTTACTGTGAAGCCACATTCAGTTAGAAAAGTTTTAGTCCATAATGGTCCACATCAAAACATCTCCTCCCCAGCTTCTCAGACTGGCAATGCAGAGTGACCTCTCAGACAGCTTTGAAAGGGTCAGTAGTTTTAAGGTCTAAAACAAACTGCAAAATACTTGGGTTTCTTGCTTATAAGCTCTTCTGAATAACTAATATGCCACTAATTGCTATGGATTATGCTCCAGAGGTTTGGACTCACCTGACAGGGAATCCTGCTGCACTGATGGTGATGGCTTCAACTATTCCACATGCCTGAAGCTGGCTGAGAACCTGAGGCATAATTGAGATGGTTTAGGTGACCCTGTTTGTGGGAGCTGCTCCTTTCTTGTGGCATCCACACCCTGAATCCACTGACTGAATGCAGGAGCATGTGAAAGGCCAAGGTGGTATTTTAATACTATTTGCTCATTATTATTTTAATACTACTGTGCACTCAGCAAATATTGTGAGTGTTTAAAGTTAAGGCAGCAACCGTCCAGCTGCTTGTTTTCCCATCACATGAGGATCTCTGGTTGCAGCTGGAGCATCTGCTGCTCTGCTCCCAGAGCTCCTCAGCTGATCTCATCTGACTTGTCCTGCCTTCCAGGAGCAAGCACAGTTTTGTTGGGAAGATTCCTGTGTGCTTGGGGCTGCTCTTACAGGAGCACTCAGGGAGGGCAGCACCACAAATAGCCCAGGAGTGCTCTGGTAAGAGAACTTCTCATCCAGCAACACACCTGGAAGAGCTGCTGTGCTTACAAACTTGGTTTTGGGCAAGCACCATCAGTGATTCTGAAGGGATGTTTATCTCTGAAGCCTCAAAGGAGAAGCAGCTATTTCAAAATGTGCTGTGAAAGGAGCTTTGCAAGTGACTCAAGATCATGAGAGACCCAGTGCAAAGCCCCACAATGCCTCTAGGAAGCTTCTCAGTGAGGACAGACTTTAGAAAAGTTACCTCTTCTCTTTTAAAAGTCATTGCCTTGCAGTCAGCATTGGGCTTGATGCAGCGGATGTAATGTGGTGTGGTTCTGTTCAGAATCTGCATGAGATGTTCAAGGGAGCTCTGCACAAAACAAGCACAGGGTTCATCAGGGGCTGCCCCTCCACAGGGAGTTCAGCTGGTCAGGGCTCTTCCAGCAAACCCAGAAAGCTGGTTTTTGCAAGGGTGGCCTTGCTGACTCAGTGTTAGAGCATTTCTGTAAGGACAACTTGAGCAAAACCACCCACTCTATGGATGCTTTTATCAAATTGTTGATGGTAAATTCAGAAAGTTTCCAAAATTTGTAGCAGAGCCATCTGTGGACGTGAACCCCTCAAGGGGAACAGGTAAGAAGAAGCCTCAAAAAGGCAGAGGCCCAGCTGTTAAAGGTACAATCAGAGTGAGTTAAGGCCCAGAAAATTATCAGGAGTCTGAAGCTGTTTCTGTTTTAGTTGTTTCATTTTTACATAATTTACTGATCCTCATCCAACTCCTGTTTTCTCATCTAGTCACAAAGGCAGCAGTAGAAAGCAGAAACCTGGATAGGATGTACCTTGAATTTGGACACCACTGTAACAACAGGTGCTCTGTTCTGGCTTTTGATGTTATTTTGGTTCTTTTCTGTCACAGGAAATAATTTTTGAAGCAAAGGGTCCTTAGAGTTCTGCAAAACGTGGACCAGCTCTGGTGGAACAGCGTCCTGCAAACACAGACATGGCATTAGTGTCTGGATTTAGGCAGAAATCTGTCACCCTGAAAAGGACTAAAAATCCCACATAAATAGATGGAACAGTATTTCTGATGCCAACTTGGATTTAACCACAGCTGCAGTTTCAGGTCTGACTATGTACATTCATTCATAGTTGAATTGGGAACAGAAAACAATGGCTGAATATTTAGCAAATCTAGTTAAATGCACAGCTGCTCCCAACACTGTTCTTGTTAGACAGCTTGAGTGAGCCAGAAGCCTCAGGACTGGTTTAATCCCTGAAGGACAGTCATTAGAATATGTCAGAAATATTCCTTTTCATTAAGAGATGGTGTTTTACTGCATCACCTAATAGCACTTGCCATAATTGTGGGGATGTCAGAGCTAAGGAGGGACCCTCCTATCTTCAGATTATTGCACTTACTCCCTGATGGCACAATGAGGCCAAAAATTGAGTACTTCCAGAATTTTCAGTAGTGAAGTCCATGTTCTTGTTTCTCATAAACTTACCTGAATTTCTGGGGGTAAATGAAGCACTATATGGTTATAGAAATGCCCTGATGCCATTAACAGTTCTGCATCTCCCAGGAATGAAAGAAGCCCCGATTTGGTGATGGTCCATTTAATCCTCAGCTGAAAGGTCTAACAAAGCAATTGCTTGTGCCAGTGAGGGTTCATTGAAAACCAGACCATTGGCCAGTTTTCGTGGCCTGAAGGATTTGTCTTGTGCAAGGTATGTACATTCAGTGCACATCCCTGAATAGACTCGTTAGTGGTGCTTTGATTTAAATCACTTTTGGTCTGGGAGACTTAACGGCTCTTTCTCAAAACACCTACCTTATTTTTCTCCACCATTGCTGCCAGCTGGTAGCAGACTTTGCCAGCATAATGTGAAATAATGAAGTTGGGCTTCTTACTAAACTTGTCTCGACTTAAACACTGATTAGTAGATAAGGCTTTCTCCACCCGGGTTTGGAACAGGTCAGTGTTGGAGGGTCTGTTCAGGCGACACTCCTGCAAAAGAGACAGAATTGCAGCACCTCTTATTTTAAAAGCTTCAACACTTTAAAATCATAGCCATTTTGCTTTTAAAGTATTCAAGCCCTAAAATATGGAGGGAGGAGGGGAATGTGACTGAGGCTTCACATCTGAATCACAACATCCAGGATCAGAGGAAAGGAGATATTCAGAGAGGAAGAAGCAGTGTCATGATTATTTTGGAAAAGAAGCTCTGCAGAAACTTTATAGCTGACAAGTTTTCTGCTAATGCATGTTCACATTTTCTTTGGCAGGAAACTAGGCAAAAAAAATAAAAGGTTTAGCTCACACTTACCTCATTCAGCAAGGAAAAAATGCTGATAGGATTTCCCTCTATCAGATCAAGGCAGTTCTGGTTATCCTGGTAGTTTATGAATGACCACTGCAGGCCCTCAGCTGCATATTCTTCCTGAAGGAAGAGGGAAAGGATTATCCTGCAGCAGAGGGCACCAGAGCCTGGAACTGTGTCTTGTGCAGTTGATGCACTTAGTATTTAATAAGTTAATCCCAGCTCAGCTGCTCATCCAAGGCTCAGCTTAAATTCAACAGCAAGTTGAAAAAAAAAAAAACACAAACGAGGATATTCTTGTCCCGGTAGCTTTTGAGTGGGGATCAGATCCTGCTGGAACAATTGGTCTGAGTATTTGGGAACCTCACTGATTTATCAGAGGGAGCTGCAAGGCTGATTTAGAGAGTAAACAGAGGCTACAGTCACATAAAGCCTGTCCTGGCTGCACTGAGATTTGCCCTGAAGGGCAAGGAACATGCAGAACTCCTTCCTCAGACTGGGACACAGCCCTAAACCAACCACTGTGTGCCAGGCTTTACTGTCTGGGTTCCATTTAAAGCCTGATCTAAGAGGAAGTACAGAAAGATACTGGTTGAAATAATCTGTACAACATTTATGCTGCATTACGGGACAAACTGTCAGGAGTGTTTAACAAGCACAAGCTCTGGGCAGTTATTTTAGAAGTCTCCTGCCAAAAGCTTGCTCAGCACAGCCACTAATGGCATTTAAGTGGTTTGGGACACAGCCAGATGCAGGGAGGTGAGAGGGCAGGCAGTGATGGGAGGGGAGCTGCAAACACAGGTCACGGATCAGTTTCAAGGCAAGTAATTGTGTGCTTGAACTTGGTTTCTGTCTTCACTGACCATTAACCCCTGGCACCCTGACGAGGGCAGGCATTAAAAAAAAGCCTGGGAATGTGAAAGTACAAACTGTAGTCAAAGAAATACTTATCTCCTGGACAAACTGACAAAGCCACGCCGTGAGACAGGAGGTGCCAGCACGCTGGTGCCATAAAGCAGATAATGTCCCAGCCTGCAGTTAATGGCAGAGAGCACTGTGGTAATGTGGCTGCACTGTGGAGGAATTGGAGCAGCCCTGGCAGGGACTCTGTGCCTACCAGAGCACTCCTGAGGACCGGAATTAGGCTGGAGTTAGGCAAGGAACTGCAGTGTCTTCAGCATGGTGCAAACACCTCCTCTGCTGTGGAGCAGCTCCATTTGTGCACCCCTTTAGTAAAACCCCAAAGCTGCTCCTACTGAGGTTTTGTTGTACAGGTACCAACACCACAGCTGGTTCCTGGAGCTGCTCCCCTGCAGCAGGAACCTCCCAGACACCACTGCTGTGGGGGTTAGAGGGTTCTGTTGGGCTCAGCCCAGAAGCTCCCCACCCATTTAGGGGCTTAATGCTTGATTAAGAGAATTGATATGGTAATAAAGCAGCAGCTTCCAAGAGAATCTTAATTTAGGCTGCACTTACCTGAAGAATTTAGTTTGAAGTGTTCAGCTCTTTGAGGAAAAGCAAACAGTTTAAGAGGCACAGAGCCAGTGGAGCTGGATAACAGGGAACAGATTTGCAGTCCCCAAGACAGAAAGCTGGGCCATTTCACCCACTGCCCCACACTCTCCTCTTTAAAAAGCCAGTTACATCCCACTGGTTTCTATGGCATTCCTTACTGACTGAGGGTTGCAGTCTGACCAGAGGCACAGAAATACAATTAAAGAGACAAAAGATGCTGTTTTAAACTTAGATTTTTAAGATTTCTCTCTTAGTGGGGCCTTACCTGTTGTGCCTTCAGGTAGTGTGCTACAAAGTGCTGCTGCAGTTTCTCGTTGGCATAGTTAATACAAAGCTGTTCCAAGTTGTTTTCAGGGAAGGCTTCAAAACCATAAACATCCAACAGACCTAGAAGGAACACGGGAAGACAGTTTAGTTTAGGAGCAGCTTGAAGGACTTTCAGTTAAACCAGGGTGGAATATGGGACATTCATACCTATGAAGCTGGTCCACACTGATGGATCTGCATAGATGCTCTCGTTGATGACCAAAACAAGCCATTCAAACAACCTGCAATGACAATGGGATGAGTTGGAAGCTGCTTGCTTACAACAACCAGAGCTGTGTTCTGCTGCTGCTGTTTCTGTCAGTGTCCCTTGGAAGGAACAGAAATTTCTCTTCTGACATGAAACAGCAGCACTCTGAAGGATCTCTCTGTTAGATACAACAGAATCAAGGGCTGTGGAGAGGGGAAGGGAGGGCTACAGTTACTGAACCCAAGCAGAAAGCCAAGGGAAGTAAATCCCTCTGTCCTTTTCCCTCACAGGAGTGCCATGGATTTGCAGATCCATACCTGGCATAGATGACCTTGGCCAGGCAGTCCCTCCTGGTCTCACACTCAGCTCTGGAGCAAGGCTTCTTGAACACTTGCTGCTGTTTCCCAGCAGTTATTGTCCGGATCCTTAATGACTCCAGTAGTTCCTCGACAGGAATGTCCAGCAGATCTCCAGTGGTCTTCACAAAACCTTGGTCAGGAGAACAAACACTGCAAGGTCACTTGGCATGGCAAAGGAATGCAGCCCCTTTAAATGAGGGAAGGTCTAGAGATAGTGCAGGAAAGTGACACTTCCATGAGCTCACCAATGTGGATTTTGGATCTTTTTACTCAAACCTGGGAGCAAGTTTTGCAAGATCAGACTCTTTAATTTGGATGTAGAGTACCCCTAGAATTTCAGGTACTCCATTTAAAATGAAACAATACAAAAAAGTTCTGAAATTTGCCACACTGAGTTTGGCATTTTATAGTCTTTAGTCTTTGTTACTTGTTCAGCTTTTTTGAGCAGAGACCTTGAAATCTAGATAGACAAATCAGTCATGGCCATTAAAAAACAGGGATTTGGGGGACAGTAAGGAAATGCAGAAGAATGAATATTTGCTAACAAAGCACTTAAGATCTTGCTAAGCTTAACTGTATGAAAAACTAATTGAATATTAAGTGGTGTGAATTCAGAGCATGTGAAATCATAGGAGGAAACTTCATTATTGAAGACAGTTTTTGGTTCTGAAGGAAAACTAGACCTACAAGCCTCCTGAAATACAACCTATATTTATGCTGCAATTTAACAGATTTGCTGTTACTAAGGTTAAGTCTTTATCATGAAAACTTCAAAGCTTTTATGTTAAAAGCCCTGCTCTCCACTCTGGGTCAGATTTCTGCAAGTCTTGTGATGTCAGAGTCCCAGTTCTGCCAATAATCCTGCTGGAATGACTGTCTAATGGTGCAGTTGCCTTGACCTGTCGTGGGAGGGAGGATATTATCTCTCAGAGCAGGGGAGCATTAGAGTTTTGTTTGGTCACAAAAACAAGCTTAAATTCTGATTTGCTCATGACCTGGACAGTCTCCTCTCAGCAGAAGAGCACAGTAATCCTTTCCATCAGGCATCTGCTCTGAGATAACAGGACTCTCTGGAGCATGGCATGGTTGTTGCCTCACCTTTGGTTTTGTCTTCTAGTTCACAAGGCTGAGATTCATCCACTGGATTAGAGAATTGGACGTTCCCAAGGTGGAGAAGGCCTGATAATACCTGAAATACAATCAGGAATTGAGGTTTTTAAAACAGCTCCCCTCCAGAGCAGTGTCCTCTGAGCCAACATTTTTCTGCACAAAAAGAAGCAAACAGATTCCAAGCTCCTGTGTGAATCCCTAATGCTGCAATTCCTGAAGGAAACTGCAGTTCACAGCTGGAGGCTCTTAGTGAAGATCTAATATTTGGCTGTGCCATCTAAAGGAGCACCAACCAGCACATGCTGTACACTGAGACAGATTTACTTCTGCAGCAATCCCACACTAAGACATTCCAAACACCCTCAGGAGCCTCGAGGTGTCCCTGCTTTGTACCTGACCTTGAAAATATTGCTCTGCGTGGAGCGGTCGATGCCCAAGTGGAACATGGCAGCTCTGGTCACCTCGAAGCAGTCCTCTGAAAAGACAAACAAGTGCTCTTTAAAAGAAAGCCATGCAAGCAGGACACTGCAGCAAGGCCAGGTCAGCTGGAACTCTGCCAGGAGACCAAGCAAGCCAGATGCTGTTTGGGTAAATCCCACAGCACAAGCTGGAGAACTGAGTCATTGGCTTAGTGCTGCCTCTGTGGCTCTCAGGGGAGGCAGCTGAAGCACATCCAAAGACAAGAGTGTTTCCAAACACAGTCCTAGAGATGCAAATTCACCAGCCAGAAGCAGCTGTTTTAAGCCAGGTGACTGATTGAGTTTTAAGACTTAATAGTGCAAACTGAAACTTCAAAAGAATCCCATTAGTGCAGGTGGCCCTGGGTCATGGCAGGGAATAGCACATATTTCTGCCTGCCTTCCTTTAAAGTCCCAGTTGTTATTAATGGACAGTGAAACTACTCTTTACCATCTAAGTTTCTTTCAGAATTGGGCAGCCAGCGGTACTCAGCCCCTTCTGGAAGGTTCCACTCTAGCCTCTCCTCTGCAGTAGCACCTTTTGTGATCTGGAGACAGAAAATAAGGTAAAGAATAAATTGTGCCTTTAGTATTTGCAGCTCACAGACAATGAAGAATAATTCTATAAAGGGAAGGTGGTTTAATTTGAAAGCCTGGCAGACAGAGAAGCTGTTAATTATGAGAAGTTGCAACTGTGCTAAATCTGGTGATTTCATGCCCACTGTTTGTCAGAAATATCCAGCAAAATCAACTGAAGGCAAACCTGATAAAAAATATGGAAGTTTCTTTCATTGGGGGCTTGATAGGCAACTCTGGTCTTCTCCAAAAGGAAGGTCTGAATGGAAGCACTACTCAGATGGTGGAATCTGGAGGGGGAAAAAGAGCAAAGATTTCAACAAAACCTCTTCACAGAATCCCATAGGTGCTGGTGTTTTATACCAGCTGACTGTGAATGCTTTGCAGTTCACTTTCACTTTTGAGCAAGCCTAATTTCATATTTTATTCAGAGTTCTTAACTGCATCTCTGTTCTCCCACTGCTGTTTTAGAGATCAGGGTGAGAGTTTGCAGAAAGAAAAGGGGAAATAATAACAGTGTGAGCTGCCAGCAAACCAAAATACACTCGAGACAGATAAAATATTCTGTGGCAGACTTCAACAACAGGCTTGTACAGATTTAAAGGAACAAGACAGTGGCCAGGGGGGTTACAGAGTCATTGTTACCTGTCTAGCTGGAGCTGGATGTACTTCCCAAAGCGGCTGCTGTTGTTATTCCGCAGGGTACACGCGTTGCCTGTGAAATTGCCAGTGGCAGGTACACAATAAGCAAGTGGTTCCACTCTCCCATGTGGGACATACAGATACTAAGGGTGAACTGATCCTGTATTTTGAGAGTTTGTTTTTAAGGAAAGGACCAAGAGATAGCTCAGATTTGTGTACTAACAAAGAAAATTTCCACAGTGGCCATTACTTCTTTTTACTGTTAAAAACACCTCATTTACCAAATGCTTCCATGACAGGGTTGGAATCCAACACTCTCTTCTCTATCCTTTCCACAGTTTCACTGCCTTTTGGGGAGATAACTGAAGCAGCAACAGAGGCATAGAATTTCATAAGGCAGCGAGAGGTCCAGGTCTGCAAGAGAGAGGCTTGACAATAGGTCCTTGTTTTTACCACGTTATTAGTTATGTCAGTCAGTGAACAGTGCTGGAAACACAGTGTGCAGCTGCTGCTGAGACTGCAGAGAGGAGCTGTGTCAGGCTTATAGCCCTGGTTCAGTGGAAACTCTGTGCCACAGACACACATTTCAATGCTGTTGCAGTGGGAGTGCTGTGCTGAATGGCAGTTTCATTGAGATGTCACCATCTGGAAGCTCAGCCAGAATTAACAGCCAGTGTCTTAAGATGAAGAGAATATAAATGGATTTTGAGTCATTAATACCCAGCAAATCATTTTGTTCTCAGGTTTAAAAATACCCTCAGTATTGTCCTGAGCAGGGAAGGGCCATCACAGGAGGGCCCAGGACAGGATCTGAACTCTGCTCCATCCAAGTCTCTGCACAGAGTTTGGTGAGACCCACACGAGCCCCTGACAGACCAGGCTGAGGCATCACCTCAGGTGCTGCTGCTGTTGAATGATTCAAACCCAGCCCTCCCAGCAATGACAGATGTCACCTGAAGAGCAGCTATATTAAGCAGAGTGTGTTTAACTGCAGCAATCACTTAATGCTTCACACATATTTCAAGAGAGTCACACTGGAGCAGACTGGCTACGTGCCCCATCAGAGGGGTTGTAATTCATCTGTGCTCCTTCACTGCAAGACTCTGCACTACAAAGCACTGGCAAATCTCAAAACTTAGAGCAATGTCATAAAAAGAAATTTTCTTACCTTCCCAGCACCACTTTCTCCACTCACAATGATAGACTGGTTCACAGGGTCCATCTGGTTTTGGACATTTCTGTAGGTTTGCTCAGCCACTGCAAAGATGTGAGGTTTTAAATCCTGGCAGTGAAAGAGAATATTCATAATTAAGAGAACAGTAATTACACAGTCCAACAGCAATGTATAGCAAAGGTTATCTCACATTTACCTGAAAACTGTACTGCTCTTTTAACAGAACTAATACTTCACTAGAAATGGGTTTTAGCCTTTAGGAGTATTTTGTTTATAGATTTGGAAGAACTTGACATCTGGGTTCTGCAGAAGGACAGTTATTTCAAATACAAGCATTACCTGAGGATGAAGTGCAACATGGTACTCTCTCATAAGCTCAGGTGAGTAGAGGCAGGAGAAAGGCTGGAATGGATTTAAAGCCACCAGGCTGCAGCCAGCATTTGTATAAAACAAGTTGACTCTGTATCTTGCTTGAAGACATTTCAGAACTGAAAAACACACCTTCTGTTAGCAGCTTTTGCAAAGTGTATTTGATTCATGCTGTGCCTGTTTAGAACACAAACCTTAAGGTGTGTTACCTGTTAGGTTTAGTAGAGAATGAGATGATCAAGAGAGAGAGATGGGTCCAATATACATGACAATGTCTTTAAGAGATGCCCTTATTTTTTAAAATCTTAAGGGATTTGCTATTCCATTCAATAAATCCTGGGGTTTTTTAACCCACACAGTCCTAGAAGGCAAATCTGTTCCCTTGCAGAGCAAACAGGCAAGAACTCCCCATCTCTGCAAAGAACAGGCACTAACTTCCCTTAACAGCATCATCTTTAAAAGTTGAGGAATTTAGTTTTGAAGCCCAATTTCATGGATAAACTTGGAATCTAAGTTAGAGCTCATTTTCTGGTATGTTCAGATAAAACCAAACTGCAATGCCAAGGTCCTGCAGGAGTCCTGCAATAGCTTCACTCCCAGCCCCTCTTGAACCAACACCACCCATGGGAGCTCTGCATGCAGAGCTTGGCAAGTGACTTTCAGAGGCTCAGAACAGGCTTTAATAGGCTTTGCATCTTTAACTCCTGGCAGTGTTAATGCAATGAGAGCAGAAGCAACCACAGATCAGCAGCAGGGAAAGTGATTCCTCAGGAGAGCCTCCCCTGGGCTGGCTCTTACCTGTCGTAGTTGTCACTGGATTTACTTTTGTGAGGTCATCAAAAAGATGCAGTTTCTCTTCATCACTGAGGAAGGCTCTGACTTCTTCTTCAAATGATTCACTGAGGTCATTCTGGATGAGAGAGTCTCGGTTTTGGCCATTTTCCTGGAGGGAATGTCAGATCAGCACCAGTCAAAGGCTGAATACAGCTGGACCTTCACCTCATCCACTATTCCAGCTCTTCCACTGCTCCCATGCCCAACTGTGGACCAACCCAACCACAGTTTTCCAGCAGAGACTTTCATTTTCAGAGCAGAGACTGAGGGCCCCAAGAGTGAAGCTGCAGAGTGCACACACCACAGCCAGGGGAGAGGAATGGTGGTGGTGGAAGAGCTGGCCTGCATCAGCTGAAGGTTTGTCCCCTTTGAATCACTGGAAGTATTTAAATCTTTGCCTCTGGGCTCCTGTGTCCTTGACAGTATTGGTTGGAAGGACCCATTTGTTGTACAAACATAATGGAAGTCTAAAAGAGAGATTCCAGGTCTCCTTTGTCATTTCTGGGGAAAAGAGAGGTTAGAAAATGAAGACGGGAAAAGATGCCAATCCTGATTTTTGCATTCTAGATATTCCTTTTCTATTCTTCTCCTTGATAGAAAGTCCTCCAAGCTAACCCTGCTCATCTATATTACAAGTTAACCAAGTCAATGAACAGTATCATGTTGTTTGTACAGAAAATGCTAAATTTAGTTAGCAGCATTCCCACTACATGAGCTGAGCTTATTAATAAAGGGGAAAATATACTGCAAACCCCCATTAACACATTTCTATTTTAAAAAAGCTACAATAATGTACTCATTTGGGAGCATTATTACCTTTTGCAGACAGCATAAGTAGTTCATTTCCAGTAACACAGAATTTTACACAGTGAGAGGAAAAAACCCCATAACAACACAGTTAAGCATTGCCATCCGAGTGATTTCTGTTATTCTCCTCTGAATGAACATTAAGCAGTTTGCTGCTTTCAGAGCAGACATACAAAGTTAGGAAACACTCCCTGGACCTGAGGAGTTGCTGCCAGTTTCCCACTGTGCCCGTGCCCCTCACGTGTTCCTGTGTTACATTGGCACCAGCCACGTTCAGTCCACTGAGAGCTGATACTGCAAGACTTGAGGAAGGGCTTATTTTTGGTCCCCTGCTCAGCATCACTTCAGCTGAGGAGAGATGGTGATTGCTTAGCCAAAAGTAAAACAATATTCGAAAATATAATCACTTCAGATACCTGCTCTGCACAGCTCTTGTGTCCATTCATTTCCTGAATAAATACCCTTGGCACAAGCATTAGCACCTGCCCTCTTCAAGGCCAAGGGCACAGCAAAGATCCCTGCCTGGTGTTGGTTACACAGCTCCAAACCACAGTAAATAGGTCCAGTCAATTCATGAAGTCAGGGTGAATATTTATTAGTAGTTACCTAATCTTGACTGCATGGAAATAAGCCAAGAATTCTTTCCTGGCAGTAAAATTTAATTAGCACACACAATTCCTGGTTTTCTCTTTACCTGCGTTGGCATCTTGTCCAGGCCTGTGGATGGGAACACTGGAGAGGACCTTTACTTTAGTGTCCTTCATTCAAATCAGACTGAAGAATTCTTAAATAAAAGAAAATAAAAAGGCATTTAAAACCAAATGTCATTCTCCAGTGGATTCCACAAGCAAAGCCCAAAGGCTTCAGACAGAATTACTGATCCCAGGGGGGCCCAAGCAACACTGGAAGCTTATCCAGACTGTTGGAGTGATAGTTGTGTGTTCTGCTGCCCCTGCAAATAAAGCTTATTTGGAGGGAACAATGTATCTTTCCTACATCAGCAATAAAATGCTTTCTTTCTCTTGAATTAATAAGGCAAGGTTTCTGGGCAAGAAATTACACCTTTTTCTTAAATTTCTCCTGTTTGGACAAATAGGAAAGATTTGTGTGTCTGAATAGCCAGTGCTTTTGGAAAGGCAGTGACTCAGAGAAGTTTGTATTGTAGCAGAAACCAGATAGGCTGCTGTCCCCTTCCTGCTTCCTCTGAAAAACTGTGGGAGCCAACCCAAGGTGACTCAAGCCCTTTGGATTTCTGTGGTCACAAAGCCAGGACGAATTATGTCCTTCCAGCAGCTGAAACTGCCATTGCTTCCACTCTATTTCTATTTCCAATCACACTGTGATTTCTATTCTATTCTATTCTATTCTATTCTATTCTATTCTATTCTATTCTATTCTATTCTATTCTATTCTAGTGTTCTATTGTGTTCAGTTTTCTGTTCTCTGTTCTGTTCCGTTCCACTCTGTTGCATTCCGTTCCAATCCAATTCCTTTTCAATTCTTTATTTCGTTCTTCCCTGGCATGAGAACACCACTCGGAGTCAGGTTGGATCCCCGGGCTGATGCTCGCAGAGCTCGCGGCACCCTCCGCCCTGCCTCCCAAGCCCCCCCGGTCCATCCATCCCTCCTTCCCGCGGGCAGCGGCGGCCTTTGTGCCGCGGGATGCCGAGGGACGGGGGCCGCGGCCGCTCCCCGCGGGTGTCGGGAGCCCAAGGTCGCTCCAGGGCCGCGTGTTGCCGGGACAGCCCCGCGGTGAGAGCGGAGGGGTTGTGGGCAGCGCCCAGCGGGATGGGATGGGACGGGCGGGAGGGGATAGAATGGAATGGAATGGGATGGGATGGGACGGGCGGGATGGGACGGGCGGCCCGGTGCGGGACTTACCGCGGGCGGCGGCGGGGCCGGGGCGCGGAGCGCGGAGCGGGGCAGCGGCGGGCGGAGGAGGCGGAGAATCGGGCGGGGAGGCGGGCGGGGAACCGCGAGCTGCGGAAGCGGCTCCGTTGGCGAAAGTGCGGGCGGCGAGCGCGGCCGGGCTTTACCTGCGTGCCGGGGCGGACCGGGGCGATGCTGCCCGCAGAGCCGGCCCCGGCTCCGGCCCCGCCGCGCACTGTCCCCCGCGACATCCGGCGCCCCCCGCGACATCCAGTGCCCCCCGACACCCGGCGCCCCCCGGGCTGGCCCCGCTCCCGGTAAGCTCCCGCTCCGCCCGCGGGCGGAACGAAACCCGCCGGGGCTGACCTGCTCATTGATGCTTTGGAGGTTCCCCGGGGGTTCTCCCCGAGCAGGGCCCGCGGGCGGAGGAGCCGGGCTTGGGCTGGGGCTGCCTCAAGGAGGCACTGGAGGTGCCGTGGGGATCTCACCTGCCGGGTTTAGTGCGCTGACCTGGCAACGCAAAGTTCCTTAAGAGCCCCTTTTGACATACCTCCTTCAGTTACACTATGTAGAGAATATGACAAAGTATGTTCTATGGAGCGGGACGTGCAGTGAGATTATTCACAATGTGGGTTTTCAGTGGAGTATTTGATATTTAGGGATCTTAAGAACAAATATGTGAAAATCTTGTTGGAACTCAGCAGGACGGATAATGCTGGAGCTTGCTCAACTCTTCCATGTGCCGGTGCCTCTGCTTGGCTTCCCAGGCCAGTGTTGGTGTGTCCTGCTCCGGGGCTGCTGTTCTGTGTTCTTCAAATTGAAAAGTAACTCAATAAATCCATGTCATTTTAATGAACTGGTTCCTAAGATTCCTTTTTAAGAAGTTCTGAACTGCCTGTTCTACAAAACTAACTCAAAGTTCACGTTTGTGTTTTCAGAGGAAGAAAGGAGGATGTCCCAAAAACAGCTGAAAGAAGCCTTTGTCAGCAACCTGAACGGAACTAGTTTGCTGGAAATTTCTGTGGGCTTGTCCCTGGCTCCACTGTGCCTGCTCTGCAGAGGGCTCCTCCTCATTCTGTACTACCTGCACTATGGAAAACCTGTGAGTTCCAGGAAATACAGCCTGCTGCTAGACTTCCTGGTGCTGGTATCTCCTCTCGTGTTCTCCTGCACACTCTTGTCTCCAATCATCTTTTTCGTACCAGTTATTCTTGCTGCCTTCTGTGCTGGAATATTTTCCAAAATATACAGCCAAAGAAAACAGGAGACCAGAGTGCCCTTTGGGCAAATTGTAAAAGAGTTCCAGCAGACATACTTGGACCCTGAATACATTCCAGCAATAACCGTGTTCCGTGTCTATGTCAATGTGCTGACATCCATCAGCATTTTAGCCGTGGATTTCCCGCAGTATCCCAGGCGCTACGCCAAGGCTGAGACCTACGGCACAGGAGTTATGGATTTGGGGGTTGGAGCTTTTATCTTTGGCAATGCTCTGGTTTGTCCTGAGGTTCGGCAGAAGTCTTCTGTGGCACAACCAAAGTTTTCCAGCCTGGCCAGGCAGTTGTTTTCCGTGTGGCCGTTGATCTCCCTGGGCATTGGACGGCTGATGAGCATTAAATCCATAGAGTACCATGAACACACGTCGGAATATGGAGTGCACTGGAATTTCTTCTTTACCTTGGCATTTGTGAGACTTGCAGCATCTCTGCTTTTAGCCATGTTTCCAAGAAATAAATCTTGGATCTTGGCCCTAACTGTAGCTGTACTTTATCAGCTCATTCTTAACACTACTTCCCTGAAGACGTTTCTTCTGCACGGGAGCAGCGGCAGAGGCAGCAGGGCTGGATTCCTGGATGCCAACAGAGAAGGGCTGTTCTCTCTTTGGGGCTATCTGGCCATTTACCTGGCGAGTGTGCAGGTGGGGCTGTGGCTGCAGAGGTGCAGGAGTTCAGTGCAGGACTGGCTCGGGGCACTGTGGGGTTTGACCTGGGCAGTTGTGGTGCTGTTGCTGTCCCTTCACGTGTCACAGGCACACACGGACCGCGTGTCCCGCCGCATGGCCAACCTCTCCTACTGCCTGTGGGTCATTGCCCACTGCCTGCTGCTCTTGGGCCTTTTTGTGGGCACTGATCTCATGCTGGTGTTCACAAAGCTGCTGGTGCAGGGGTCCAGTGTGCCCTGTTGCTGGAATGTTGTGCAGCCCCCTGATTCCAATAAAAAGCACGGAATGGAGGCCATGGGAAGGGAAGACAAGGTGCCACACCTTTGCCTGGTCAGTGCTATTAACAAAAATCAACTGCTGTTTTTCCTGCTAGCAAATATTATGACTGGTGCTGTGAATATCCTGGTAGATACAATCCACAGCAAGGCTGCCTTTGCACTATGCATATTGCACTTGTATATGTTTTTGAACTGTTTAATGATGTATATATTGCATGCCAAAAATATAGTATTAAAGTTTTGGTGATTCCACTCTGAGTGGACTAGTTGGACTTTGTGTGCTGTAGTTGAATGATGGTATTTAATAGAAAAATTAGTATTTTTCCTGTATGTGTTGCAATAATTTATAATTTAGTGTAGCTTTTTATTATTTAGTATTGATTATTTTTAATGGTCCATTTTACCAGATTATACAGTCAGTGCTGTTACCTGTTGGGAATTGTTACACATTTTCCTGAAAACTTAGAGATTGGTGAATTTGCCTGCTGGTCCTAAGAATACATTGTATTTACAGTTCTGTGCTCATACCCAAGGGCTGGTGGAATTAGAAAACGATGTATGGAGGAAAAGCCAGATGTGAAGTAAGAAAATGAATAATTATATATAGAGAGGCTTAACCGTGTCAAGATTTCCCTAGTTAAGGCCCTTGAATAAATAATAGGTAAGAATAATTCTTTATACAAAATGTATTGAATAAGTGGATACTTAAAAATGTTTTTGGCCCCAGTCCTGCAAAGATTTATGCATATGCTTGACTTTGATGGTAGTAATTGTATGTGGAATGTTAATCACATACTGAAATCTAAATTAGCCTTTGAATTAAAGCTAAATTTTATTTCCATCCTCACTGATGAATACAAATGAAGACCCTGGATAAAGTGTGATGCTCTGAAGGATAAACTCTACTGCAGATGAATTCCTAAAGCAGTTGCTGGAAGTTGTGGTGCAGATAAAAAGAGCAGAACAGCCTTTTCTAAGAAAATACAAAGATCCCAAACTAATTCACCCCCAACCTGCAGGACCAGCACGTTGTGCAACTCATCTTTAGAAATGCTGTAAAAGGGATTTCAGCTCTACTTTGAAAGTACTCAAGGTCCATCTACTTGTCTGTAAAATTATTGTAAACAGCAGCTCATTGAACACTGTATTTTGACAGCTGAGGTGTCTCCAAGGGAATATTTGGTATTAATTTTTATTAGCAAACAAACAGGGTGCAGATGGAAAGAAGCAGAATTTTGACAAGGGATGTGCTCAGCTTCTTTCTCACAGTTTTGCTGCAAGGTCAGAGCAGAACACCCTCTTTGTTCCCTTTCCTACCTGTGACAGTTCTTTGTGAACCTCATAAAGTTGTTGAGAAGAGAAATACATTTAAAGACTGTGAGGAATTCAATAATGGGATATAAATACTTTAGAATACAAATGGTAGTTGATGATAGATGGCTAATGACAGTCCTGTTACAGCAGTGCACAAGGGCCATATTTCATATTTCTACTGTCTATCAAATGTGATGAATCATAAAACCTTTGGAGATTAAGCCTCTAAATCAGACTCTTTAAGGCAGCCATGCTGTGGAAGATTCTGGAATTTATGAGGTTCTCTTAGCCCCTGGGCAATGGAAAGGTGAGGTCTGAGGATTACAGGCTGTGGCCATGCTGAGCTCATGCTTGTTTGCTTCCAAATTAAAGCCATGTAGTCTTCAGAATTAAAGAAATGCAGGCTGTATTATCCTGGGGACAAACACAATCATTGGCAACAGTGTCTTAGAAACAATTGTCACAGTTTATAGCAGACTCTTCTGGTAATTGGTGGATGTATTTATTTTAAAACACTTCCTAGCCTTGCCTAGGGAGGAAAAGCCTCTCTTGTGAACCAAATGGCACTACCCATTTATGCAAAATTAAACATGGATATTAATTTCTGAAATATTTAAAGCCTGAGCTCTGCAATGAGTTCTGCCTGTGAGCACAAGCCTATCGGTGTGATTCAGAACCCAGGCATTAACTGGGTGTGACAAGCAGAGTTGTGTCTGGACAAGCACAAACTCTCCAGGTGCCAACTCCACTTGGTGAAGCAGAAATGATGTGGGAGGTCTGGAGTGGCTGTGCAGAGCCCTGTGAGCCCTGTGAGTGCCACTGCCAGGGCTGGAGCCAGCAAACCAAGGGGATCTGTTTACACCAGGGAAGGGTCAGGTTGGACATCAGGAGGAATTTCTTCATGGAAGGGGCTGCCCAGGGAGGTGATGAAGTCCCCACCCCTGGAGGTGTCCAGGAAAGGGCTGGACATGGCACTCAGTGCTCTGGGCTGGGGGACAAGGTGGGGGTGGAGCAGAGGTTGGACTCGATGATCTTGGAGGTCTTTTACAGCTTAAATGATTCTGTGATTCTGCAAGTTGTTTGCCACTGAATTAATGAGGGACAATTAATTCTCATTGCTCATTGTGGATAACAAATGCAGCAAGCTCTGCCCTGAAGCAGCCGGCGTGGCTGTTAATGCTGAATGTTCAGCCCCTGAATACAGATAATTACCCAGGCCCCTGAAAGAGCCCAGAAATGCAAGGGAGCATTCTTTGATCACAGCCTGTACAAGCAAACAGCACTGGAGTGGGGCTGAAAAGATGGGGGCAATGAACAGTCTGACCCTGCTTTCTCCACACACCTCCAGAGCTGGGTGCTTGGAAGGAACTGGAACACTACATTTCACTAACTCTGGGCTGTGTATAGACAAGTAACCTTGTACAGACCAAAGAAATATTTAAAAAAATATGAAACTTTTATTTAGTTGTTACATAATTAACAAAATCTAAGGTATTTCAACTATAAACATTAGAATGGTTCAACCATAGTGTGCTGCTGACTTCAATAAGGGTAAATCAGAGGACTGGGAAAAAGAATTGTTTTGCCTTTGCTGCCATAATTCCACCAAATAACCTTTTGGTAGGGCTGTAAGATAGAAAAAGTGTGATGAGGGGGCAGAGCTGGTTACATATATCCTTAATCTTTTGTTAAACATTAGTAGCTTCTTAACAAACCTCATTATTTTTAAGGATCAGCTCCTTAGCATGCCTTCCCCTTCAACCCAGGACTGTCTCTTTTGAAGTCAAACGTTACAATAAAGATTGCAGGCAGTATCCTATTTCAAAGCCATCATGTCCTAGAGAACAGGTATTTCTTCCAGGCATGCAAATGAAAGCAGGAAGGGGCAGGCTGCCTTGCACTGTGTTGTAGATAACAAACAAGTGTTCCAGCAACTTAAAAAAAATAATAAATCCATGGGTAAAAATGGTATGAAATGTAATGGTGCTTTTCATACACAGTCCATCAATGGGCACTCCAAGAATACAAGATGTGGACACTGCTCTTTGTTGGTGTGATCTAACCACAAAGTGACACAGGAACTCCCATCCTTGCAAACACAGCATAAGTTCACCTCAGTTCAGACTCGCTTACAGGGCTCTGGAGTGAGGAAATATCCCTCATCACAAAACTCCAGCTGTCCTGCTGTAGAGAAAGATGCAAACACACCGCCTGCAAACTGTGCAGTGCCACATTCCTGCTAGAGATGCCACACGAATCAATTCACTCCTCCACTGTAGATGGGTTTTATGCAGACACAAGGGGGAAAAAAAAGAAAATCCCACTCCTTAATTACCTCCCTTGTGTTTTCCTGGGAGGACTTCAGTGTCTATATACACACACCCAACAAGAACGAACACATCAGCTGGGTTATTTAATGGTTCAAGAAAGGCTCTGGGTTTGCTTTTTGGTTTTGGGGGGTGGGTTTTTTGCTGTTTAATTGAGGCAGCCACAGGATTTCTCACTGGCTGCACTGGGGTGCTGCAGGCAGAACATCTCTCTGCCAGGACATCTCATGAGCAGAGCACCCCCCAGACAGAGCATCCCCACGGGCAGAGTATCCC
This sequence comes from Pithys albifrons albifrons, assembly GCF_047495875.1. NCBI lineage: Eukaryota > Metazoa > Chordata > Aves > Passeriformes > Thamnophilidae > Pithys > Pithys albifrons. Next base: position 7,219,224 of record NC_092478.1, on the reverse strand, counting down.
CGGACAGAGCATCCCCCCAGGCAGAGCATCCCCCGGGCAGAGCATCCCCCCGGACAGAGCATCCCCCGGGCAGAGCATCCTCCGGGCAGAGCATCCCCCCGGGCAGAGCATCCCCCCAGGCAGAGCATCCCCCGGGCAGAGCATCCCCCCGGGCAGAGCATCCCCCCGGGCAGAGCATCCCCTGGGCAGAGCATCCCCCGGGCAGAGCATCCCCTGGGCAGAGCATCCCCCCGGGCAGAGCATCCCCCGGGCAGAATATCCCTCGGACAGAGCATCCCCCCGGGCAGAGCATCCCCCGGGCAGAGCATCCTCCGGGCAGAATATCCCTCGGACAGAGCATCCCCATCCCACCCTGCCTGGCCTGGCCCCAGCACAGGGAGCACCAAGGCAAGTTTGGGGTGAATTCACAGAACATCCCAGCTTGGAAGGAGCCCACAGGGACGGAGAATTCAGCACACCCCAAAGCCCTGCCGTGTGCCCGACAAAGCTGAATTGAGCGCTTTATTTTTTTAGGAAGAAGTTCTTTACAGAGAGAACGATCAGACATCAGAATGGGCTGCGCAGGGAGGAGGTGGATTCTCCATCCGTGGGGGTTTTTTAGACTGGATGTGGCACTCAGAGCCATCATTTGATAATCACAGTGCTGTTGGATCAAGGGTTGGCCTTGATGATCCCAGAGGACTTTTCCAACCCGGCTGATTCTGTAATTCTATGACTCTGATTTTTACCGCTGCGCGCTCTCAGCGGGGCCGCGCCGGGGCAGGGCAGGGCCGGGCAGGGCAGGGCCGGGCCCTCCCGGGGCTGTTCGCGCCCGCGGTAACGCTCCGGCGCTCGAGACGGCGGGTTTTAAACCGGCGGATTTTACCCAGCGTTGGGTCGTACCCTGCGTTGGGTTTAACCCCCGGGCCCCCCCCGCACCCTTCGCGGCCCAACCGCCCGCCCCGCCCGGGCGCGGCCCCGAGCGCAGCCCCGAGCGCCGCCCGCGCCGCCGGCCGAGCCCAGCCCAGCCCAGCCCGGCCCGGCCGAGCCGCTGCCCGGGGCGGTACCGGGCGGTGCCCGCGGCTCTCGCGAGAGCGGGGCGGGGCGGCCCGGGGCGGGCGGGGAGGAGGAGGAGGCTCCGGAGCCCGCGGTGCCGCCCGCCTGTCACAGCAACCGGGCCCCGAGCGCCGCCAGCACCCGGTGAGCGCCCGCGGGCCGCGGGGCAGTGCCACGGGGCGGGCCGGGGCACGGGGAAGGGCGAGGGCGGCACGGGAAGGCTCCCGCTGCGCGGGGCCGCTCCGTTCCGCCGGGGCAGCCGGGCGAGGCCAGGCAGCGGCGGGAGGAAGGGGTGGGTCTGCGGGGGCACCGCGGGCTGCGGGAAGCGGCGGGGAGGGGCAGCGCAGGGCGGGCGGCGGCTGCCCCGGAGGAGCCGCAGAGCCGCGCCGGGCTGGGCTGGGCCGGGTCGGGCTGGGCTGGGCTGGGCGGGTCCCGCCGGCCGCGCTGGGCCGGTGGCGGGCGGGGGGCGGCGGCTGTTCCATCCCCTTCCTCCCTCCCCCGCGTGGCTCCGTGTCCCCCGAAGGCTCCATCACCACGCCCCGGGGCTCCCTCTCCCAGTCTCCATCTGCCCCCACCGGGCTCCATCTCCCCACCACTGGTCTCCATCCCCCCGCCTGGGCTCCATCTCCCTCACTGGGTTTCCATCTCCTCTAACCGGGCTCTATGCACCCCCCAAGCCGGTTTCCATGCCCCCCTCGGGCTCCCATCCCCCCGTCTGGGCTCCATCCTCCCCAGGCCGGGTTTCCGTGCCCCCCAAGCCGGATTTTCATGCCCCCTAAGCCGGGTATCCATGCCCCTTCGGGCTGCATCCCCCCCAGGTTGCCATCCCCGCCCATCCCCTCCATGCCCTGCCCGTGTCCGTGTCCCTCCGGCTCCATCCCCATCCCGCCGCTGCCGGAGCCGCCCGGCGGGCCGAGCCGAGCCCGAGCCGAGCCGAGCCCGGCGTGGTGAATCAGGCGATGCGGATCGCGGGCTGTGTTGTGTGCGTGGTGAAAGTGTGTTGGCGAAGCGGGGCGGGTGTTTACTCCGGGGCTGGGCCGCTCGCAGGAGCAGCAGGAGCGGCAGCGGCAGCAGCGATAGCAGCGATGGCGCGGCTGGTGGCGGTGTGCCGGGACGGCGAGGAGGAGTTCCCGTTCGAGAAGAGGCAGATCCCGCTGTACATCGATGACACGCTCACGGTGGGTGCCCCGCGGCCGCCCCGGCCCTCCCGAGCCCGCGGCGTGTTGCAATGGCCGGGCCGGGCCTGCCCTCGGGCCGGGCCGCGCCGCGCTGGCTCCTCCTCGGCCCCGCCGCTGGTCGCGGGGACTCGGCCGGGGTTAAACTGCGCAGCGCGGGGCAACTTTTTTTATCTGATCTGCGGCTCCTGCAGCGAACAGGCCGCGAGAGGGGCGAGGGATCGCCGCGCTGGGCCCGGCACAACTCGTGCTCCAGGCCCCGGCGTGCAGCACCAGAGGTGGAGCAAAGCCATTTTCCAGCGCAGAAGGAAGGGAGCCATGTTAACACTAAAGCCCGGCTTAAAACCGGGTGATTATTCGGCAAGAAAAGGCTAAAGGTGTTTTTGAAAGCTTTGGTTTAAAGTCGGGGTTACTGAGGCTGCCATAGCGTGCAGTGGCTGAGTTTCCATTTCAGTGTTTTTCTGAATTGAAAAACGTGGTGTTTTTTGCCATTTCCAGAATATTCAGTGGAAAAACCCAACTAAATACAGATTGGAGGTTTTTTGATCCTCCTTCTGTGTTTAGAGGAAGGCTCAGAAATTGCATCGTAGGTGAACACAGAGCAAAATGAAAAAAATTCTGTAACTAGCCAGTCATTGTTTGAATTCTTAAGGCATGAAAATGTTGAGTTGAAAATAATACTGCACTTAGATGGTGTGATTTGGTACTTCAATTATTTGTATTTGATTTCTTTTGCTGTCGTTGTGGCAGTACTGCTGTTACTTTAAATGGTGTAAAATGTGGGTGCTTTAAATTCCTAATCTCATGTTTAGTGTAGAAGAATCCCTGAGTTTTATATCAGCCAACTTGGTCAACTCTGCAATATAATTTCCAGTGGAAGGTGGCCCTGCTGGTGGCAGGAGGTTGGGACTGGGTAATCTCTAAGGTCCTTCCAACCCAAAGAATTTTGGGATTCTTCCATCTTCAGAATAAAACAATTGAATATCTTCAGACACACCCTTACCCTCCCTTCCACTTTTAAAAATTATTTACTTTGACCCCATCTGGTTTTGCTGCATCTGAAAGAAGGGTCTTTGCTTTATTTTAGTTTTGATCATTTGAATGGTGGCATATTAGTAATTACCAAATATCATCACTGTTTTTGGCAAAGTTTCCCCTAAAGTTGTTCAAAACAGTATCTCTCTCTCCTAGAGGGGTTGCTCACCTGGAAAACCCAGCACTGTGCAGGAATAGTGTAAATTTGGATTTTTGGGTGTCTTGGCCACACCTTTAAATTATTTTGCCTGTCCATTCCCCATGGAGTTTTAAGCTTTTGGATTTCTTTCTCTTTATGTTGTTTTCCTTGGGCTCCCTGGTAACAATCACACATTAGCTTGTGTCCTGTAGATTTGCCATGTCCTTTTTTATGTATGTAATAGGTTGAGAAAGAGAGAAAATACAGCTCTGCCAGGCACAGGTAGATGTATTTCAGCAGGCCTAAAATTCCATTTGTGGTCTGGTCCTGGAATTTTTTTAACACCAGGCCCAAACTTTGTGTAATTGCTCCGTGGTGTTGCTGCCCATCTGCTTTTTACACCATTCTCGTGGCTGAAGGGCTTCTCTGGCTGTAAATCAGGTTTGTATCCATCTGGAGGAAAGGCATTTATGCAAGTGCAAGTCATCCTTACCCCGAAGAAATCTTATCTTGGGTCCGTTTTTTTCTCATTCTTGTTCCCATTATTGTTGTTACAAAGTACTCAGATATCTACATGGTTTCTGGAAGCTTTTGTTAAATAAATCTGCAGAAGCAAGTGAATGAACTTTCAGCTTTCTTGTCTGTCATCTATAATTTATTTTTTTAAATCCTTTGTGAGAACAAGACATGGAGCTGTCTTTGAAACAGAATTTTACATCTGCAGCACTAGCTGTAAAAAAATAGTGGTTATTGGCAGTAGCTGGTTGCTGTTGGACCTCATTTAAATCACAGATGTTAAAAATAATGGGACTGAAGTGTTGTTAGTCAGCTGGAAGATTCAGTCTGTGCCTTAAATCTAGAATTAGTGACTGTAAATTAGGAATGAATGGCCATAGTGCTCTTAAGCTTTGTAGTAGCACAGAAGGCAGTTGAGGTGCAGTAAGACACTGAATGGCTCGTTCCCTTCCACACTTCTCTGCTCCTTCTGGCTCAGCTAGAAATTAAAGGAGGTTTAAATATTGAACCCTTTTCATTTCTTAAGCAGCTTTTATGATTTCTAGAAGGCATTCCATTTGATGTGGTATTAGGGGATTTTTTTTCCTTTCCAGTTCAGGGTGTGATGGTGGTTGATGTTTAACCACTTAATAAAATCTCAGCAGACACTTGAATTAATTTGGCCTTTGATTCTTTCTCTCTGTTGCACAAAATACCTGAGGGTGTTGTCTGATAGTGGGAGATGAAGGTGAGAGGGGGGAAAATAGGCAGATTTATCTCTTGCCTCTGTTATTAGCAGATAGATCTTTTACTTTTGCTTGTAGCTCATGCCCCACAGAAACACCAAATTAAGAGTGTAGGAAACCTGTAATTTTGCATCAAAACCAGGTGCTGCTGCTTAGTGTGGATGGATCAGGGGCAAGGGAGGCTGGAGGAGAAGTGCATGAGGGGTTGGAATTGGCACTGGCTGCTCTGCACAAAGATAAGGCAGCTGTGCTGATGCTCAGATTGTGGCACATGGGAGATCAAAATCAAAAATGCCTTCTCTCTGGCCTCAGAGAATAGGTGTTTATTTTGGAGCACCTTGAGAGCTTGTAAGAGCCAGTGTGAGTTCTCTGGAGGTGGTGTTGGCAATGAGGCAGCCAGCAGGGAATTCTGCCTCTGCCAGACACAGCTGAGGGAGGAGAAAGGATTTCATTTGGTGTTGATTAGTATTAGCTATTCACCAAACTTGTTATTTTGTCTTTCAGGTTTTAAAGTGAACTTTCAGGTTTATATTGATAAATTCTCTATTTCTGAGTTTGAACAAGAACATAACTAAGCCAGGCTTTACATGTTTGTCTAGTTCCTTTCATTTTACTCCACAGTTGCACAGTTGGATATTTGCCTGAAAATTATTTTACTGATTTCTGACACTCCCTCTCCCCTCAAGAAAGTGCCCTCTTTGTTTCTCAGTAATTTGATAAGAAGTATTATTAATTACTTACAAGTAATCACATTGTTCTGCAGGCTTAACATTTTACTTTGAGCCTCTTGAGAGTTGCAGCTGCAATCACACAAAGCAAACTGTGCCTTGGAGTACCTTGTTGCATTAATATGGTTTTAAATTAGCCTTTGGAGGAGTTGACTCTGTCATTAAATTGTTGTGACTGTTTCTTCAGAGCTCTGTTAAATTGAGTTTGGCTGTTGGATCCATTTGAATCTCAGTGTGTTGAAGTATATTTTTTTTAAAAACTGAAACAGGGTCTCAAGCCATGTAGATAATAATATAAATTCTGATGGTCCATTTAGCAACCTTTCTTAGTGACAGCTATTTAAGAGTTGCCATTTATAAACTCCCTCTAGAACATTATATCAATTAAATATTTATTACTTTACTGAAACATTCACTACCTTTAAACAGTTACTTTTATCCTTTCCCAAGCTTCAATAATTATGTGAAAAGAGAGAGCAATTTACCATAATTTCTGTCTTATTTGCCCCAAGAAAGTAAAAAAAAAATGCTCTGTGTTTGGCTTTTTTCTTCTGAAAGCTCTTTTTGAAATTTTGTGTCCTCTCTTGTATAGATGGTGATGGAATTTCCTGATAATGTGCTGAACCTCGATGGACATCAGAATAACAGTGCACAATTAAAACAGTTCATTCAGGTAAAGAAATACCTGCTCCTGTTTTTTAAGAAGAGGTATTTTTGCTTTCCTTGGGTTTGTGACTCCTGGAATGACTTGAGACACGTCAGCACCTGTGGGCAATCCCACCCTAGTGCCAAAGTGCCCTCCCTGGGTTCTTTGTTCCTGGGATTTCACAGCGTTTGTTACACATTGTCCTGGCAGGAGGCAATTGTTGCATGTCTGGTTAGAGTTGGAAACTTACCATGGAAACTACAGTTTCTAAATACATTTTGATTTTTATTTTTCTAAGTAGTTTGGAACTGCTTTTTCAAGTGGAAATGGGCATTGCTGAAGGTTGAGTTCCTGTGATTGGTGTCATGCCAGGATAGAATTCACGTGCCAGTTTATACATTATATATAGTTGAGTAGTGAGAGGTGGGTTTTGTGATGCCCCTGGAACTTTAATAATAGAAACTGATCTTCCAACATTGTGGCAAACAACTGTGGCACTGTAACACCTTTAGCAGCTGCAGGATTGTGCCAGTTATGTGCAAGGAACAGGCCAGTTGCTGCTCTGCAGTTGCACGTCCTCACTGTGGTTTGACAGCAGCAGTGCAGGCACGTGCTGCATGTAAAACATAGTTGTGTCGTGAAAATGGCTCATTCCTGCTTTGCTGTGACTGGTGCAATTAATTACAGGAAAGGGGATTATTGCAGAGTGATGTTCGTTGTCAGATGATTTAATGGGCCTGCCTGTAGCAGCACAAACCTTAAATGTTACCTGGTGATAGCTCTATTTTCATAACGTGTCTTACATAAAAAGGGTTGAAAATATTTTCTCAGTTGATGTATTGACACGTTCCATGGGTTTGATGAGTTCTCTTATGTTCTGTGGCCTTTGCTTTCTTTCCCCAGAAGTTGTGACAAGTCATTTCTGCATTAGCAATGTTTGAGTGGTGTGATGTGACAATAATGCAGAAAATATTATGGTGCCAATACATTCCCCGTGCAGAGACAACCATGCTTTGTGCAACCAGGGAAAAGTGACCCTCAGTCAGTAAATACACTGACAGGATTCTGCTCCTCACAGATATTGTTGGAAAGTGCCAGTGGTGCTGATACCCCAGGTGTAAATGTGTGTGTTGGTGTGTGGGGAAGGGATTCTCTCCTCTCAGAGCTGTGCTAGTGGCAGTTCAGTGTTGATGCAATAGCAGGGAGAAGAACTAGAAGGGTATGTGCTTTTTTTATGTGTGCCTGGATGTGTTTGACAGAGGGACCAGGAGACACATCTATAATTTTTTATTGATGTCAGCAATATTAGAAGGTGTTCTCTTTAATGTTCTATGAATAGCACACGTTGAGTGTTCACTACTAAAGTAAAATGTTTCACCCCCAGTGAATTCTTTAATTTCAGCTATTAGAATTGTAAAGGGAAATGGTGTTTAGTCTTCCAGGAAAAATATTGTGAAATTGTCTTGGTCTGAGCAGATTGTGAGTGAGATTTCCATAACTGCCAATTAATTAATGAATTTCCTTTCTATGTGCCAAAGATGAGTGTGAGAGTAGATGATGAAAACTTGCAGTTTGTATGTGAGACCCTTTCCTAAAACATCTTTGCTGAGGTGGAGAAAAAGAGTTTCCTGATCAGAATGGGAGATGTGACATTTGTTCTGAAGCCACATTTGCTGATTTGAGTGGTGAAAAGAGGAAACAAAGGGGAGAAAAGTGCTATTTTCCTTCCTTATTTTGATGCTTGTATTTCTGGCTGTGTTTCAGAGGCACAGCATGCTGAAGCAGCAGGATCTGAACATTGCCATGATGGTGACGTCGCGGGAGGTGCTGAGCGCCCTGTCCCAGCTGGTGCCGTGCGTGGGGTGTCGGCGCAGCGTGGAAAGGCTCTTCTCCCAGCTCGTGGAGTCTGGGAATCCAGCCCTGGAGCCCCTCACAGTAGGGCCAAAGGGGGTTCTCTCTGTGACTCGCAGCTGTATGACTGATGCAAAGAAGCTTTATACACTCTTTTATGTGCATGGGTGAGTGTTGTGGGACTGCCCAGGTCATTCCTGCCCCGGGGAAAGGAAAGCTGCTGGCTGTGCTTTTGTCTTGGGGACACTAAAGTGTCACAAGCTTGAATCTTGTAGTGTCTTGTCTTTTGCAGTCATTAAACAACTAGTTACAACAAGTTGTTGCCTAAACTGGGAAAAAGCAAACCTAAAGCTTAATGTTTCATATCATCAGTTGCAGTGCCATGACTGCATTGAAAGATACCAGTATTTAAGTGTTCAGTCATTAATCTGACACAGACACTGTGAGGTTTTCATCATCTCTAGAAGAGTGTTTGTTTGCCTCACTACCTGGCATGTAAAAAATAAATTAATTAACACCTGTCCACCAAAAATTTCTATTCTTGAGTGGAAAGGTAGCCCTGAGAAAGTGAAAGCTTCTGGGTTTGTGAGCACAATAAACAGCCCCAGCTCCATTAGTTCCTCAGCTGTCAGCAGAGCAAACAGTGAGTGCTCAGCATGATGTGCCTTGGCCTTCCAGTTGGCTTCAGCTCCTTGCTCCAGTGAGCAGGAAAAGTAGGGAGGGTTAGTGCAGAGTTGAACAGATTGAGATTTGGAAAGTGAGGGAGTGTAGCTTGAAGTGCTTTCCAGGATACCAAGTTGCTTGTGTTTGTTTTCCATAGGTCCAAACTGAATGATATGATTGATGCAATTCCCAAAAGTAAGAAGAACAAGAGATGTCAGTTACACTCCCTGGACACTCACAAGCCAAAACCTTTGGGGTAAGTTTGTGTTCAAGATGCACAATTCAATCTCAAATATTTTAAGGAACCAAAGTATTTATGCTAATTTATTTTTAAGCATTGAGCTCAATTTTTACCCTTGTGATTTGTTTGCCAGACCTAGCTGGATTATAGCAGACTCAAAGAGTTGTGGGAGAGAGGAAGAGAAGCACCAGGAGTTTTGGGCATGCTCAGGGCATGGATGGCTTCTGCACTGTGATACAAACAATGCTCTGCAAAGACAAACTGGTTTTTATGCTCTAGACCAAAATGATTGATCAGCAAATTCTCTCACATGGATGTGAAACTACACATGCTAAACAAATACACATAATTTTGCTTGGGATTATTAAAAATGCCTTGCACAACTGTTAATCAAGGGCTTTATTGTGGTTGAGTGCAGGGTTAAAACTGGAACTCAATAAAATGTGTTCTCTCAAAATGTGACAGCATGTTTTGAATACACCACTGAAAAATATGCATATATGTCTCTGTCTTGAAGTTGAAATGGTTTATTCCAGCTGGTTAAACAGAAAAACACTCCCTGTAAATCTGTTGTGGATTTTGGAGGTGGTGTTTTGTTGGATTTTTTTTTTTTTGTTTGAGTGCTTTTTAACATAAGCAATAAATGAGACTCTTGTGCTTAGTTGGAGTGTCTGGACCTTTTTTAGTCAGTCGTGTTCTGTTTCTGGTGAAGTGCACAACCTGTGGAAGCTTGCTTGTGGTTTCCAGTTGCAGGACATGTATTTTTCTATGCAGATTTGAGTTTCTTTTGGTTTAATTAAATCCCCTGGGATACCAGGCATGTGGAATTTGACACTCAGTTTTTGCTTGTGCTGCTTGAGGATAGTGGTAACTAAATAATTATTACCTCCTATTATATTTTGGTTACAGGCCTTTCATATAATTAAAGGCTTACATTGTCCAAGATCATGAGAGTATAGGGGTATATATATTTTTAGAATAAAGGAAATTCATAGCATTATGAGAGTGGGTTTGGGTTTTTTCTTATCTTTAGTAAGTTTAATCTTTTCTGGGTGAGAACATACATTGTGGAACCTGCAGTTAGCATTTTGACAAGGCAGAGCAATTCTCAAACTAAATGAATAGAGAGGAAAACACTGCCTTTATTTCCTCACTTCATGCTGGAATAATTCCCCTTAGTGTTTTGGATGCTGGCAGATGAATAGGGAATATGTGGAAGAGCAGTATTTTAATGTACTGCAGGCAGGACTTTGGGCTTTATCAGATAACGTGGCTCGTGGGCTATCAGGGTAGTTTGCTAAAGGAACACGACTTGCCCTCCACTCCTCAGTCAGACCCCTTTGTTCTGTGCAGAAGTGCCCAGGGTGTGTCAGCACTGATACTCCCCAAACAAACCTGCTGCCTGCAGTGGGCACAGACTCGCCCCAGCCCAGCCGTGCAGGCGGCCAAGGGAATTGTCTGGCGGAACAAACTCTATTTAACGCAGAGCTGCTGCTCCACTTCTTTACAAGAAACTGCTTCAGATGAGTTGCATCTGTTGGGCATTTCAGCCACACAAAAAGGGCTTTGAGTTGTAATTGTGTGTTTAATTAGACGGGTTACATAACCAGCTAATACCACTTGAGGGTTACTCGGAGTCCTCGGTTCCAGTGTCCAGGGTCATGGCTACTCAGTTCCATCTGGGGCTCAGGAGCACTTCAGGCTCTCTGAAATGCAAGCCCTATGGTCTGGCAAATATATAAATACTCCAATTATGAAATAAAGGTGCTTCCTCCCATTTTCCTGCTGTGTTGTATCCATACATGAGCTTACACAGAAATCAGTGTTCTGATAAAGTGTTAAGTGTAGACAAGCCTATGAGTAAACATGACTTGCCATTTAAAGTTTGTTCTTTGCTGTACAATGTACTTTTAGCTTACTCAATTTTTTTGTAAATTATTTTGATATTTTTCTAGCATTTTTTTGAAATTTTACGTTGGGGATTTTATGGGGATTTTTATGGTGGTAGATGTGTGGAAGTTGCATTTTTTTGTTTTGCTTTTTTCTGTTGTTTGCCTTACAAAATTTAATCTGACAAGTTTTAAAACTTGTGTGCTTAATATTCTGAAAAATTACTACTGGTTTTCATCTGTAACTTTAAAAAGTCGTGATAAATCTTCATTATAAACATGGATAGCAAAATTTGCATCTCATGTCTTACCCAAACCTCCCTAGAAGTTAAGGCTCAAGCTATAAAGAATTCAAAGCAAATCAAGGAACAGCAGCATTTGCATGGGATTTGTTTGGGAAAAATAACTAGCTCATAATATATATGTTATAGGTCGGACAAATGTTTGGTAATACTTTGTGACAGTGAAGGGAGCAGTAACAGACTCAGTACAAAGAAATTAAGAGCAGTTAAAAGTAGAGAAGACAGGAGGAGGAAAGAGAGCAAGTGTAGCATCATTTTCTGCTATGGACCTTCCCAGGGAGCAGTCAGGTAAACCAAAGAGGCTTTGCTTTGCTTCTTCTCTAACCCCCACCAGGATAATGTGCAGCCTTTTGTTTCCTGTGATTGTTTTGCAGGGGTTGTTGGATGGATGTGTGGGAGCTCATGTCCCAGGAATGCAGGGATGAAGTAGTTCTAATTGACTCTAGTTGTCTTCTAGAAACATTAGAAACCTACCTACGAAAACACAGGTATGTGAAAGGAACAAATGGTTCATTTTGAGCAATACATCTGCATTTTGTTATGATCAGAATGTTCACACAATGTTTAAATGTGGAGAGGATTCTTATGATACCCTTTTAAAGCTGTAGATCTGAGCTTTGTGATGACACAAGGCCCTGCAAGTTGCATTGGGACAGTTGATGAGAGAAAGATGGTGAAATATTCTTTGTGTTTTACCTGTTGCTCCAGGATATGGGACAGGGGAAATGTGGAGACCTCAGCTGAAGTCATAGCTGCATTTTTTTTTGTTAGGATGAATTTATGATGTGCAGTTTAATGTATTAAAACTGTGTATATTCATTCACTCTTTCACAAGTAGCCTTCTCTTGGACTGTGCTTTTAGGCTTTCAGGGAATATGTGCCATTTCAATATAATGTGAACTAAACAGAAGCAGATTTTTAGGCTTGGTGTTGCCTGTAAATCACTGTTTTAAATCAGCTGTTTATGACTTGCAGTGCTGGTGCTGTGAAATCTCCCTTGCAGGGCAAAAATAAGTCTCTTAAGTTAGAGTTGCATGTGTGCAGTAGCTGTCCTGCTGATTAAAAAGTTTTCATTTCCAGCAGTCTCAAGGTTCTGATAGGAACTGTGGGGCACAGATGGGTGTGGGGGTGGCAGTGCTTTGGCAATAACCCTTTGGAAACAAAATAATCTCCTGTGACATTAAACACAGCGCTGGCCGCCTTCCTGCTGCCAACCTGCAACAATATTGCTGTTTTCTTGCCTTTCACCACAGAAACTGGCCAGGGATCGTAGTTTATCAAACAGCAAAATGTGTTTGACTTGGTGATGTCAAGCTGGACACACCAGAAAGGGAAAACCACCATGCAGGGCTGGCATGGAGAGCCAGTTTTTCGAGCTGAAATGTGAGCAGTGTGCCTGACTTGCATTTTTAGAGTAATGCAGCAAGAGGTTTTGTAGCTTCTTGAAGGTTACTCCTGTCATAACATAGAATGAGCTTAATTTGGTTGTATTTTAATTTTAACAGACTTCATGACCATGCTCTGCTCACACATGAGCTGTCACATGTTTAAAATGAATATGTAGTGTTAGAAATAAACCTTGTTTGGCTATCAGCACAGTAATCTAATAATTCAAAATATGCTTAAAGGTGTTTGTAATGGAAACAAACATAACTCTTATACAGCAAAGGCAACAGAGGGAACTACTTATTTCTTATCACTGGAGTACACTTTAAATAACTGTTGTAAGGTATCTTGAAGTGTCTTACTTGAGAGGGATTTTGTCCTGGCTTGTAGTAATGATTATTCTTGTTCTCTGTTACTTATCTGATCTTTGAGCAAAGGTGGAATTCCATATCCATGTAGGAATTTCTCCATATAACAATCAGCTTGACTTTTGCTTCAGAGTGTGAAAGTCTTGATACCCAGGCACTTATATATAAGAGATGGAATAATTGATATAGACGGTTGATTACAGAATCACAGAATATGCTGAGTTGGAAGGGACCCACAAGGATCATGGAGCCCAGCTCCTGGCCTTGCACAGGATCATCCCCAGTGTGTCTGAGAGTATCATCCAAATGCTTCTTGAGCTCTGGCAGCCTTGGTGCTGTGCCCACTGCCCTGGGGAGCCTGTTCAGTGCCTGACCACCCTCTGGGGGAAGAACCTTTTCCCGAGATTCAACCTAACCCTGCCCTGACACAACTTCCCAGGCCATTTCCTCAGGTCCTGTACCTGGTCCCCACAGAGCAGAGATCAGTGCCTGCCCCTCCTCTTCCCCTCACGAGGAAGTTGCAGACTGTGATTACAGCCCAAATCTAACTGGTTTGCATTCTAAAGTGACACACAGAGCTCCCGTGCCCCATCCAGGCGCAGCATCGCGCGCAGCTGGCGCGGTTGGGCCGGGCAGGTCCGATCCCTGCTCGGGTGAGAACTCAGCTGTGCTGTGCTTCCCCCCAGGTTTTGCACTGACTGCAAGAACAAGGTGCTGCGTGCCTACAACATCCTGATCGGGGAGCTGGACTGCAGCAAGGAGAAGGGTTACTGTGCCGCCCTGTACGAGGGGCTGCGCTGCTGCCCCCACGAGCGCCACATCCACGTGTGCTGCGAGACCGACTTCATCGCCCACCTCCTGGGGAGGGCCGAGCCCGAGTTCGCAGGAGGGTATGAGTATGTAATTGGCTAGAGTGGGCTATCTAGCGCTTTGCTTCTTTATTTTATTCTTCAATGTCTTTTGCCAAAGTGATGTTTTGCCTCCTCGCTGCGTGATAAACTTGTGACTGTGAATATTTGAAGCAGGTTTTTGAGATGGCGCTTCGAAAGAGCTGAGGTTTCACCAGTGCTTTTGACTTGAAAGTGCTTTGAAAGAAGGGAATTGCCAAATGTCTCCTGGATGATTGTTCGCTCCCTAGAGCTGCCTGCTTGTCCATCGAGGTGTTCAAATATGCGAAATAGAAAGACAACCTTGGTTGACAATTCTGCCAATGCCAAGTGTTCAGTTTAATTGCCATTTATGTATTATAGTACTTTCTGAACCTGTTTTAGCATCATAAAATCTCCCAACGAAAAGTAAAATTCTAAGCTCAATATCATAGAATGGTTTGGGTTGGAAGGGACATTAAAGACCTTCTAGTTCCAACCCCAATAGATTTAAAGCTCAATCACAACTGTTTGATTAGGAGGGTAAATCATGATGATTTCCCCTGAATAGATTGAACAGAGTGAGAGATAATGGATTGATAATGAACAGATTAATACTGAAATGTTTTTATTTTGTACGGTAAGTAATGTATAAACCTCTCAGTGTGTTTATTCAACTTCAGTTAACTGATGGTGAAATATTTGCTGTAAACTCAATGCAAATTTTAGGAAACAAAAGAAAGCATTAAAACTGGCATTAAAAGTGCTGACCCCTCTTAGTAAGAGCAGGGACTGATGGGGTGAGCCCTGAAGCCAGAGGTGGGAAGGCACAAAGCTGTGTAACAGCACAGCCAGCACATCAGGAGCTCAGTGGTGGCTTTGACCTGGTCCTTTCTATTTTGCATCCGCATGCAGCACAGCAGAACCTGAGCGAGAGGCTGCTCATGCAAACATACCTGCAGCTGTACAGAAAGAAAACGTCAGGCACTGCTTTGATCTCTTGGCTGACTTCCAGCTGCTATAACAGTGCTGTGCTTTGGTTCAACCCTTGTGCAGGCGGAGAGAAAGGCACGCCAAGACAATAGACATAGCCCAGGAGGAGGTGCTGACCTGCCTGGGCATTCACCTCTACGAGAGGTTGCACCGGATCTGGCAGAAGCTGCGGGCGGAGGAGCAGACGTGGCAGATGCTCTTCTACCTGGGGGTCGATGCTTTACGCAAAAGCTTTGAGGTAAAATCAGGGTCTGTCTAACTTTATCAAACTCCATTTTCACTACTTTTCTTTTTCTGCTTTCTACTCATGTTATGCTGGAAGGCGCTTCAAGGATGTAGTGGTGACTCCCTTGGTCAGTTGTGTGACATCCATGCACAGCACAGCTGAGCATGTTCTAATGTGCAGTCTCCTGGAATATAAAAGATTCAGGCTTGCTTTTTACTTTCAAGCTGCATGTTATAGTACATTGAGCCTTCTGTGTTTTTAATTCACAGTTATTTCTGTGTTTTTCTACTTGATGGCATTTAAAGTAGGTCAGGCTACAGCAGTTTTTATTTGGTTTATGAGTAAAAAATGGAAGATGTGCCTTTGAATTACAAACATGTTTGGTAACTCTTGCATTCCATGTGTTCCAAGTGCACTCTGCAATCCTGTGGGATCTTGAGTTTTAGACAGAACTCCATGTGGTTCCTGTAACATATACCAATATTACTAAATAGTTGGTATGACAGAGATCTTTTTTGTTACATTTATCTTCCATCCATAATAACTGTTCTCTCTCAAAACTTCTAAAACATCAGACAAGAAGGAAGAAGATCATTTTGGGAGTGATCATAGTGGAACCCTAAACCAGTTAGTTCTTGGAGCTTTTTTACAAGTAACTTGTTTTTAAAGACTAAACATGTTATGGAAGTGGCCTTGGACTGAGAATGCTTCAGCATTTGTGTCAGGTTTTGTCCTGTTGGGTTTTTAAACTAGTAAAGTATGGAGTTGAAAATCTATTGACATTGTAAAACTCAGGGAATTTTACTGGTATGAAAGGATGGCTGTGAATTTGAAATACAGAACTTACGTGGGATTCTTTTCTAAGCTGAGTAGGGATGGTGGGGTCTCATTTTGGCTTAAGGAGTTCCCAGAGTGATCGGGGAAAAAAGCAAAGCAAAACCCTTGAATTTATTTTTACCTCTGTAAGAGCATCAATCCAGAATAGTTGAGTAACTATATTCTCCTAACTTTATATGTAGATGTGGCATTACATTTTTCTAAATTTAGTATTAAGGAACTTTATTAGATGCTTGCTGTATTCTGAGATACATCTGTACTTCAGGTTGGACTGCCTAGGAAATGAGTAGGTTTTTCACTGCTTACCCTGGATAAAGAACTGCAGGAATTCTGTACCAGTAGTTCTAATGTGGGGCTTTTTGTGCTGCTGTGTTAAATAATCAGAGTAAACAGATCCAAAATGCACTAAAATCTGCAGCTTTTCACTGAAAAGTGTGAATCTGGGCCATAAGTGAAACACAGAGATACTCTATACAAATATCTTCAGCAATCCAAACTCAGTGAATAAATCAGGATGTGCATTTTTCTTCTGTAGTCAAGAATTGTGTTGCTGGGACTTCATTACTGTCTGTTTTCCTCCTCCATTTTTATAAATGTAAAAGCTTGAATTGTGGTAACTTCTATAAATAAATCTAACTTCTTATGGACAGATGGCTGTGGAAAAAGTGCAGGGTATTAGTCGATTGGAACAGCTCTGTGAAGAATTTTCAGAAGAAGAAAGAGTGAGAGAGCTTAAACAGGAGAAGAAACGCCAGAAACGGAAGAACAGACGGAAAAATAAGTGTGTGTGTGAGATCCCTGCTCCTTTGCAGGCAGCAGAGGAGAAGGAAATCAATCAGGCAAAGGTAAACTGGGCTTTCAGGTGCTTCATTCTTCAGCTCACTGTCATGGTAGGATTATGGAGAGGTTTTTTGGGAACTAGTTTTGGTCACTGGTGGAATTTCATACTTTTTCAGATTAGTACAGTCTTTGTAAAGGAGTTACCTGGAACTCCTCAGCTTTTGGGGGCTTGGGGTTCCTTTTTTTTAAATCCTAAATCCAGGGTTTAGGTTATGCCAGAATATTTTTCACCTATAACTTCAAAATCACTTAATATATGAAATCAAATGCTGTTCGCAGACAATTACCATTGAAATTTTGGAGAGGAGGGAGCTTTAATTGACTGAGCAAGTGCAATTATTATTCAGGATATGTTGCCTGAATGTGGCTGACTGTAGGTCAGGTTATTGTAGGGAAAGTGTTTGGGATTTGTTTAGTTGCATTGGTGAATAATTCTGTGTTACCAGTCAGTGCCAGCTGGTTTTCCTTGGGGAAGGAGCATCCTTTGCAAAGCTGCTTTGAGTGCCTGCATGTATTTTTTTTCTCTGTGTTTTCAGGAAAACTCAAACTTCACGGAAAGCAGTTGCAAAGCCTGTGGTAGCACCGAAGAAGCCAACAACTGTGTAGAAGTAATTGTTACTAATGAAAGCAGCTCTTGCACTTGTCCTAGTAGTGGTACCCTATTAGGTTCACCTAAAATCAAGAAAGGTACGTTAAATTTTACTATTTTTCATTCTAAAAAATGTTTGCTTTTCAGGGGTAAACAGGGCTGAGCTATTTTTAAAAATAATTGGGATTTTGGAGAAATGGTCCCTTTGTTTAGAGGAAGGTGTCCCTGCCCACAGCAGGAGGGTGGAATGAGATGATTTTTAAGGTGCCTTCCAACATGTACCAGTCTGGGATTCTGTGAATTCTTTTTTGTAGAGGTACAGCTAAAGGGTAGGCAGCAATTCCTGCAGATAACAGCAGTTTCTGACTTTGCCTCAGGTTTATCTCCACACTGTACTGGCAGTGACTGTGGCTATTCATCGAGCATGGAGGGCAGCGAAACAGGGTCTCGGGAGGGGTCAGATGTGGCCTGCACTGAAGGCATCTGCAACCACGATGAAAATGGTAGGTTTGGGAAGAACATCGTAATGTTTAGTATCCCCAGAAGTGCAGTATGTTACAATAAACCTCCCTGCCTTTTGCAGGAGACGATCCCTGTGTCCATCGCTGCGACGACAAGGAGGAGGATGGAGACAGCTGTGTGGAATGCTGGGCTAATGCAGAAGAGAGCAACACAAAAGGCAAAAACAAAAAGAAGAAAAAGAAAAGTAAAGCCTTGAAGTGTGAGAATGACCATGTAAGGAACATGGCTCTGCCAGATGCTTCTCTAAATGCTTACATTTGAAAGAAGTTACAGTAGGATTTCAAATCTCAATTGTGACCAATGCTGAAAATGGGGTAACAGGGATCTCCTGTCTCCTCTCCAACCAGGTTTTGCAATTGAGGTCCTTCCTGGAGTAGGTTGTGGTGGAAGGAGCCTCTTCTATGTTTCTAAGCATGTGAACTTTTGTTCACTGTCAGTACTTAATGTGCCATCCCTACCCATCCCAGGCACACATTGAAAAATACCCCTCCTTACTCTCCTTGGAACTTCCCTATTTTCCCTCTGCTTCCATCTGAAACTCGAATGTTCCACGTTAAACACTGCCCATAGTTCATTCCAGGCTGTTTGCAATTCTAGATCCAGAAACTTGGAAGCTGTCTGGCAGACGCAGGAAGCAGAGAGACCTCAGGAAATCTCACGCACACAGAGTTCCATCGCGACAAGACCAAAGACACACACGCTGAGAGCTGCTGTAGCGCAGAAAAAAGTGGCCAGCAGTTGCCTTGGTTTGAGCATATGAAAAATGTGTCACAGTTTGCAGAACCTACAGAAATGTCACTTGTTCCCGATACTGGAAAAGGTGCCAAAAGCTTAGTGGAACTCCTTGTAAGTAACCACTCCCTTGGAATTTTAGGCTGTAGCATCCTGCTTTAATCCTTGGGCTGAGGGTGGGGCTCTGAACTCACATCCCACTGAGGAACTGTTGAATTTAAGTCTCCCGGTGTTTAGTTTGCCTTGTGCATGTTCTCTGGGAAGTTTATAACTGAAATGCTTTGCAGAGGAGGAGAAATTGTCACTGGAATGCAATGGCAGAACTTGTGTTGTAAGTGTTCATTGTCAAGGATTGCATTTTTCCATAACATGAAGGGGGCATTATTGCTGCCTTCAGGCTTCAAATGTTATTTCCCACTGTAGGCTCCTTGGACAGCTTTCTTCTGCCTCCCTTTCATTTTGTTCTCCTTCTCCCTATTTAGTCCTTTCCTCTTTCCCCCTTTTTCCTCCTTTTCTTTCCTTTTCCTCTTGCTCCTTTTTTTTTCCATCCTTCTTTCTATCCCCTCCTCTTCCCCCAAAAACCTCTAACAAAAATCATGCTCTTTCCATGGACATGTGCTAAGACTGAAGTTTATTCAGACCGATTTTATGGCTGTATTGGCTGCCTCTCACCCCAGAACCAGCAGAGCCCTGTGTGTGAGTTGGGTGGCTGGATCAGCTGTGTTGGACTTGGGCTGTGTCTGCCCTCAGAGCACCTGCAGCCAGGTGTGCACCTGCAGCCAGGTGTGCAGCACCAGAAGGGGATGCTGGAGCTCTGAAATGCCTGTTCTCCTTTGCAGGATGAGTCCGAGTGCACTTCTGATGAGGAACTGTTCATCTCCCAGGATGAAATCCAGTCCTTCATGGCAAACAACAAGTCTTTCTACAGCAACCGGGAGCAGTACCGGCAGCACCTGAAGGAGAAGTTCAACAAGTACTGTCGGCTCAACGATCACAAGGGGCCCGTCTGCAACAGCTGGCTGGCAACAGCTGGAGCCAACTGAGCCCGGTGCAGCCGCTGTGTCTGTCACTGAAACTCGAGATGACTACTGCGCCTTCTCCTTCCATACTTAATTTAGTGACTTATGGCAAAATTTTATCTTAAATTAATGTGATTCTTTTTTCTTGTTCTTTTTTTTTTTGCGGGGGGGGAGGCTGGTGGAGGTGATTTCCTTAATTTTGTTTAATCTCCAGGCTTGTATCTTTAGTTGAGTAGCTGTGCAAGCCTCTCTTCTAATTTAAGCCATCTCTTTTCATTCAATGTTTCTCTTCCTGTGAGACTTACAAAAGGCAAACTAGTGGCAAAGTAATGTTGTACCTATAATTCTGTACAGAATGACAAGGAGCTGAATATAAGATTTTACAAAGTAGACATCCATTTGCAAAATGTTTTGGATGTAATATGTTAAAGCGCAATGTGCAAAATTTAAATAAAGAATATTTATTAATATGCATAGTAAAAGTGGGTGTCTATATTTGTACTTTGAGCACTCCTTCCCAGCAGGCTGATTTCCCCTGGGTCAGGTGGAGGGGGTGTCAGGTGAGGAAACCTGGCCTGGGAAAGGACAGATCCTTGCAGACCTGTCTGCCAGGCTCTGTGCTTCTCCCCTGCCGTGGTTTGCAGATTGTGGGGTCACTGCCAAACCAGCAGGGTCTGTGACAGCCTGGCACTGTTGGTGGCACTGTGCCAGCCTGGCACAGGCTCTCGGCAGCCGGTGCCTGTTCTGCTTCCAGGATCTGGGATAAGGTGTTGGTGGCAGAGGTGGTGCTGGTGGATGTGCTTTGTGAGTCCTGGGGTGACAGCTGGGCCCAAGGTCAGCACACTGGGGTGTGTGTGAGGGGTTTGGATTTGTGTGGAGGGTAAGGCAGCCTGTGTCTTTTTGGGAGCTCACTGCCCCGTTTTGAACAAAGAGAATCTTTAAATTCCAGCCTTTTTTTCTTTCATAAGTCAAATACCTGTACCTCTGACTTTTGCTTCAAGTAATGTTTCTTCACAAATTTTCTGGGAATTACTCACCCATCCCTGATCCTGATGACAGCACCTTCCCAGAGCTGCTCTGTCCTGACCTCTCCACAGCCGTTTTCTCCTTCCCCAATCCCCCACTCACCTGCCTCGGTGGTTTTTTGCAGAGTCCCTGCAGCGCTCACCCATCCCGGCACGCCCAGCTCCTCTTTTTGGGATGCGGGGTGTCGGAACGCGATGCCCTTTGAGACCTCCCCCAGATCTTTCCACGATAACTCTCCCTACGGAGACAGAATGAGAGAGGAAAAGCCCAACCCCACCCATTCCAGGCGGGCGTGACCGATCCCGTGTGCACCGCGCACCCTCGGGCTGAGCCCCCGCAACCTCGGCGCACGCAGCGGCGGTCCGTGTCCGTGGGGCGTGTCCAGAGGCGTGTCCCATGGTATGTCCACGGCCGTGTCCGTGGGGCGTGTCCATAGGCGTGTCCTATGGCATGTCCATGGGCGTGTTCATGGGCGTGTCCGTTCCCGAGGGGCGTGTCCATAGGCGTGTCCCATGGTATGTCCATGGGGCGTGTCCGTGCCCGTGGGGCGTGTCGCCGGCGCGGGCGGTGCATTGTGCGCTCCGGCGGGGCCGTGCCGGGGCCGTGCTGGGGCCGTGCCGGGGCCATGGAGCGCTGGACCGGCCGCGTCGCGCTGGTCACCGGCGCCTCCGTGGGCATCGGCGCGGCCGTGGCGCGGGCGCTGGTGCAGCACGGCATGAAGGTGGTGGGATGCGCCCGCAGCGTCGACAAGATCGAGGTACCGGCACCGGGGCGGGGGTGCCCCCGCTGGCGGGCGGGGCTCGGGGCCGCCTCCCCCCGAAGCCGCTGGCTGGGTCACCCCGGCGGTGACACGGCACTGGGGGATGCCGGAGCACTCCCGGCCGGCTCCTCCTCCGTCCATCCCCGCCTGCCCCCGGTGGCTCTGCGGTACCTCCGGGTGCGGGGGCACTGCCCGGCCGCTCCCCCCCGGCTGTTCCCGGCCCCCACGGGCCGGTGGGAGCGGCCCGAGCGGGCAGTGGGGTCAATTTTGGGGTTTTTTTTGAGCCACTTCTTACTGTGGTTAAAAATAGCACCTGCCCGGCCGGCCCCGGGGAACGAGAACAGGCTGCGGGGCTTTGGGGGCCCTTCTAGCCCCTCGGCTCTTTGGGACACAGGATATTTTTATGGCTTAATGATAAAGTAGGATAAAGCTCGTCCCTATGAGGAGCATATCTGGAGCCACATAAAAAACCTCATGGTGTTGGCTTGAAAATAAAGATGCTTAAAAGAAGCGTTTTCTGTTTTGTAGCTGGATGCATTTGTGGGCTCTGCCTTGCAATGGCATGAGGTAAAGCTTATTTGCTATTTAAGAAGTTTCCTCTGAGGTAGGAAATAAGTTAGTCAGCTTAAATATTGCCATCCTGGTTCTTGGGTGCCTATGGATGCAAAGGAGATCTGTACAACATCCAGGGTTTGTGTTTCCTTAGCCAAGGTGATAGGGATTCACTCTGACTGTGCCAAGAATAAATTGTCAAAAATTCCTGGAAACCAAGGCTGGGCATTTGTGGTGTTGCTGAGTGAGGTTCAGCAAAGAAATCCTTGGAAGAAACTGGACTTCCCCCCTTTTTCACTCTGTATCAGAGAGATGCCACTTGCAGAGAGGAGAAAATGCACCAACATGACTTATTGAACTGTCCTTTGGGGCTTGCTTCTAATTTTGGACTTCCCAGCGTTTTGATACTGTGGTTTGCAGGGCAAGCTGAGCTCTCCAAAGGCTTTCCCACGTGCAGCTGATGGTGTTTAACGTGCTCTTGGAGCCCCACGGTGCCTGGCAAAGGATGCTGGAAAGGATGTTGTTGTTTCCCGTTCCCCTCCAAAAAGGACAAAAAAGTTATTTCCAATATTGCTGCTTCCAGCAGGGCCTGTTCCTTGGATTTTGTTTTGGAATCTTTTCACTTGGTAAAGAAATCAGTGAAATTTGTGTTTTCCTTTGGGGCTGCAGAAGAGTTTCCTTCCTTTCTGAACATTTTCTGGCCAAAATACAGCATGGCTTTAAAAATGAGCATTCCTGTGAAGGCTTTGCCTTTCTATCTGAACCTGCCCCAGGTGCAGTCAGGTTTGGGTGGGTGATTTCTTGGGCTGCATGGGGTGCACATGTGCTGAGAGGAGCTGGCTGCTCACATCTCCCAAATCTCTGTCGTGTTTCAGAGACACGTGCTCGCAGGGCAGCTGATGTTTGTCCCTGTTTCCTCCCTCTTCCCGTCCTCCCAGGGACCCAAGTGTGTCTGCAGTGTGCTGTCAGTTGTTTTGGTGGGTGTCTGGACTGTGTCTTGCTCCCTTGCTATTCTGGGTTTATTTATTTTGAAGCATGTTTCCTTAATGAGGAAGAAAATCCCAGAAGCGCTGCCTGCTGGGGAGAGGGAAGGTGGTGGAGGGTGAGGTGACCCGGGGTCACTGCGGGAACAGGTCCATCACCTCGTCCTGGCTGCCAGGGCTGCTGTGCTGGCACAGATGGGGCTTTGTACCAACTCTGTGCTTCAAATGAGCACTGAGCTTTCCTCCAGGAGCCTCACCTTGAGGCTTTTCCTTTTAAAGAAGAAAGAGGAAGGTATTCAAGCTTGGGACTGTTGAGCTGTATGGAGGGTTGGGATTTTGGACGTGGCTCTAAGAAGGCACATGGAGGAGCAGGAGTTGGTGTTGGGTGTGGGATGACTGTGCTGTGGCTGGCACCCAGGGTGATGCCAGACCCTGTCCCTGGGGCTGCTGCAGGGCTTCTGCCCGTTGGAGGGGTGTTGATGCTCCATGCAGGAGGAAGGAGATGGGAAGGTCGGTGCCCTCAGCACCTTGTGAGCACGTTGTTACCTTGGTTAGTTATTGTATAACCAGGGCCATCCACAGCGTACACTCCTCCGTTCTCTCTGGCAGCTGCTTTCCCAAGTCACTGTTGGTCAGGAGCAGGAGGATGCCGTCCCTGCAGGAATCCTTGGTGGGGATTTGAGGGATGTTCTCATTTGGGGAGCATGGCTCAGGTGTCAGGGGCAGGATGAGGAAGCAGTGCTGGCATCTGGGGGTGGAATGTGGTGATGGAGGGACAAGGAGGGGGCTGTGGAGGATGAGCAGGGGACTGTGAAGGAGCTAAAGGGTTGGTGTTGCCAGAGCATCCTGACCACAGTTCATAGAATCACAGGATGGCTTGGGTTGGAAGGGACCTTAAAACTCATCCCATTCCATCCCCTGCCATGGGCAGGGACACCTTCCCTTATCCCAGGTTGCTCCAAGTCCCATCCAACCTGGCCTTGGACACTTCCAGGGATGGGGCAGCCACAGCTTCTCTGGGCAGCAAAGTTGCTGCAGGACAAATCTTGTTGTTGTATTAAAATGGAATGATTTGTTAAATACTATCATGGATGATGTTGAACATGATGATGTTCAGAGGAGCAAACCCAGAAAAATGCATTAAGGCAGCTTGAAATGGAAAGGGGGCAAACAGTAGGGCTTAAAAGCAGGAATGCAGTACTGCCTTTGCAGCACAAAAGCATCTGTTTTCATCAGTGTTCTGCACGAGTCACCAGTTCTAAGGTGAAGTGGCTGGAGCCCCTCTGTGTTGTGGTTTTATAACCTCCAGTAAACTGGTGACTGAAAGAGCAGGTTGTCTCGTGGGGATTTAGCTCGGGCAATAAACACTATGTCGAGATTTCTTAATCTCTTGGAAAATCAGATAAGGGCTTGAGGCAAGATAACAAAGGAATTGCAAAGTTGCGCCTTTGGCATTAAACCTCTGTCGAGACTCCAGTGCTCTTTATTTGACTTTTGAAATAAAAATGTTAATGGTTACAAAAATAGCAGAAGTATCTCTTTTCCTTCTAGTGGCTCCATTTGCCATGCTGTCCCTCCTTGCTCCCAAGCAGCCCCATGTTCCCCACTCACACAGCTTTTTCAAGTAGGGACTCCTAGTGTGGGTCATCCAGCGGTAACTTTAATAGTCGGACATCGAGGAATGAAATATAATTAAAATGACTTTATTTTACTTTTGCATGCCAGGAGGTAATTCAAGTTGAAGGCTTGTTTTAAATGTGAAGCCTGGAGGTACTAACAGCTGTCAAGGACTTTTTGGCGTGTGCTGGCTGAGTGTTTTCTGCTCTTCAGACACCGCCACGCGTTCCAAGTCAGGAGCTTTAATGAGGCAGCCAAGCATTTTTAGCAGCCTGTAAGACCAGACTTTGGGGGAAGCTGCTCCTCGGTAGCTGATCACCATCACAGGGACCCCGTGCTGGTCACTGGGGTCTCCAGTGTTCAGGGAGACTCGTTGGGAATTACAGCCACTCCATCCTGCAGACAAAAGGCAGAGGATCACTCTGATGGCTTCACTTCAAAGCTCTTCAACTTTCTTCCTCCTGATGTTTTTCAGAAAATTTGTATTTAGTGTCTGACTTTTTGGAGCAGCACAAAAAAGGGAAGAGTTTCCACATGCATGGGACAAAATGTGCCTCCTACCCCAGGCTGGCAACCCCTTCTCTGGTGTTTTATTCAGTATGATGTGTAAGTTTTCTTTTGCAGGGTCTTCCCTGGGGTGGGGGAAGATTTGGGAGGGTTTGTGGTAAAAGCAGGGTCTGGCTCAGTGCTGTGGTAAAAGCATTGAGGTACTCCATGTTATTTTTTAATTGGAGTGCAGGGAGGTACAAGACTGGGAGCTGTTTGCAAAGAGTTTGCAGTTGATGCTGGTATTCCACTTCTTAAAATTAATATTTATATTTGTAGAGAATGGCAGAAGTGCTGGCAGGAGCTCTCCCTCCAGCACCAGTGTCAGAGCTCCGGATCCATGGTGTGACCAGGGCTGTCACTGATGCGAGATGCTCCAGGTGGGACAGTCCCACCTGCTGCAGGTCAGGAAACACCTGATGGTGCCACAGTTGAAATCTCCCAGCAGCTCCTTCCTTCCTTGGATACCTTGCTGTAGTGTGGGCAGGGACATCATGGATGTCATGTTTGAAAAGAAACACCTTTTTTCTTTCTTTGTTGGAGTGTTCAGAGCGAGCTGGGC
This sequence comes from Pithys albifrons albifrons, assembly GCF_047495875.1. NCBI lineage: Eukaryota > Metazoa > Chordata > Aves > Passeriformes > Thamnophilidae > Pithys > Pithys albifrons. The sequence continues at coordinate 7,193,855 of NC_092478.1, read as the reverse complement.
AGGAAGCAATAAATGTGTTTAAAATACAAGGTGTAACCAATTAATTCCAATGCATTTGTGACAGGTATTGATCAAAGGTAACATTTATAACCAGGGACGGCTTTGTCAAGGTTAGATCTTGCTCAGGAAACAGCCTTTGATAAGCTGAGCTATTGATTGCAGGTTCGAGCAGTCCAATCTCTGAAGAGGTCAGTGCTCTCTTCCCTAAGCACTGGGGCCGTGTGGGAGGAGGAAGAAGGAGCCAAGTCGTCCTCGTGGGATCTGAGCATCCTGAGCAGCCATTTGTGGGCTCTCCAGCCACTTCCACCCATCACTGCCCAGGCTAAAGGTGCAAGGGAGGCTCCTGACCCCTTGGATGCTCCAAGGAGGTTAATTAACAGCTAATTGTTTCTTAATATGTGAATGTGGATTTATTTACCTTCACTGCACATCCCTCCATACCCCAGGTGTCTGTCCCTGGGGTTGAGCTGTGGATGTCCCTGCAGTGCCAGGTGTCCCTCATGGGGTCTGTCTCTCTACCCCACAGGCAGGGATTGGCCTCATGGGTTGTCCCCAAAAACACCCCCCTTAAGGCAGGAGGAGCAGCTTCAGGCAGGGTAATCCCAAGGCATGGTCCCTGTGTAATGAGTGACCTTCAGAATCTCCTTGGCCTCTGGAAGGGCTTATTTTGTGTTTGCAAGGCCTTCCTCAGGGATGGTGGGTACTCAAGGCCTCTCAGGTGATTTTATTGCCACTTGTCCCTGAGCAGATCCTTTTCTGATAAACAGGAGAGATCCCATAATTGCTGTCCTGAGTGGTAGTTTTCCATGGTTTTCCTCAGCCTTGATGCTTGGGAGGCATGTGGGAAAAGGGCTGGTTTTTCACCAGGTTCAAACATCCCCTTTCTCCCCCAAAATGTGTTTTGAGAAGGTGTTTTTCAGCAGCCCCCTCTCCTCAGCTCCTCTGTTCCCCTGGGCTTGCAATAGAGCAGCAATATCGTGCTCACAGCCCTAAAAATAAATAACTGAGGCTTTCCTGGGATTTTGGAGATGGGATGGGGTGGAATGCCTGTTCTGCCTGTGCCTTGCTGAGTAACAAGGCAGATCCAGGAGCTGTCCCGTGCCTCGTTTTCCTCATGCAAAGCCTGGCAGCTGCCCTGGGAAGGTGGGAGGGTTGTGCAGGAGCAGCACTGGACATGGAGGGGCCTTCTGGCTGTGATTTGGTTCTATGGAGAGTATCCTGGAGCAGGGAGGTCTGAAAGGAGCTGGCAGGTGCTGGAGAGAAAATATGATGATGGTTTTCCTGAGACCTGTTAATAGCTTAAAGCTGTGCAGAAAGCAGTGACTGTGCTAAAGTCGAGCTGTAACCCTCATCCTGCCAGTGTCCATGTGGGGAGTGTTACTGGTGATTTCCTGGCTGACAATATCATTATTTGCCCTGGTCAGCCCGGGGTGGGTTTGTGCCCACCCTGGTTCTGTGAAATGGGAGCAGAGGACCTGTGGTTTTGCTCCTTCAGCCAGGCTTTTCTCCCCGTTAGGCTCAGGCAGATCAGCTGCCACTGTGCCCGGCTTAGCTGGGGATTAGGATGGCGTGGCTCGAGCGGCGTTGGCGTTGACGGGGATGTTTAATCACAGCCCTGCAGCTGGGTGGCCAGGGCAGGGCTAATCCTGCTGCCTCTGCCCCCAGCACCACAGTCAGGGCACGCAGGAGCCCTCCTGGCACCTGCCTGTGGGTCGTAAGTCTGGGGTGGATTAAAAATTCAGGACCTGCCATATGAATTTTGGTGCTGGGGCACTCAGAGGGGAAGGCTCACTCCCCTCCTGGTGTGCATTGATCTGCCCTTCGAGAGAGGATTCCTTGGGATTACATGGAGCTGATGGGACACAGTGATGCTCCTGCGAGGATGCCACTGGGCAGAGCAGGAAAACACCCGGCTCTGCCAGCTCTGGAGAAGGGCCAGGGCCACACTGAAGGGTGTTGAGAGGACAAGAGGCCGATCTTGTGTTCTGACGTCGGGGACCTGCTGTTCTGGTACTTCTGGTACAGCTCTGGGGGTGACAGCGACGGTCACGCCAAGATGAGGGCTCGGTCCAGCTCTGCTGCTGTGTGGATGTTCCTGGGACCCCCAGCTTGGAGCTCAGTGGTGGGTTGTCATCTGCTGCTGCTTTGTCAGGATGCTGGAGGTGGGAAGGGATGAGTCCCCCAGTGAGCTGGTAATGAGTCTGGGCTACCTCAGGAGCACTCCTGTGTCTTCCTCACCCTGTGAGGTGACGTACTCGATTGTAGGTGGTACTTAGTGTGAGTATGGGCTGGTTTCCTGATGTACCCCATTATAGATGATATTTAGGGTGGATATGAGGTGGTTTCCTGATATACTCCTTTATAGAGGTTAATTGGGGTGGGTATGGGCTGGTTTCCTGATATACTCAGTTACAGGTGTTATTCGGGGTGAATATGGGCTGGTCACACCTTAGATCTTCACACCTTAGATCTTCAGGGTCTCGCTGGTTTCCATGGACCTCTGATCCCACCTTAGATCTTCAGGGTCTCACTGGTTTCCATGGACCTCTGATCCCACCTTAGATCTTCAGGGTCTCACTGGTTTCCATGGACCTCTGATCACACCTTAGATCTTCAGGGTCTCACTGGTTTCCATGGACCTCTGATCACACCTTAGATCTTCAGGGTCTCACTGGTTTCCATGGACCTCTGATCACACCTTAGATCTTCACTCCATTGCTGGGCATCTCAGACCTTCCCCACTGCAAGATTAAGTGGAGTTTGGCTTGATTTAGTAAAAATAAACAATTTTTCCCTACTCCCTGAGCAGAGTGGAGGTGGGGATGACACACCAGGCATGTGCCGTGATCTGAGGGTGTCAGGCTGAGGCTCAGGCTCAGCTCTGCCCTCGGAGCTGCGTGTTTGGAGGTTGCCTTGGCAATCGGTTGGCGCAGTGGGCGCCGATCCAGGTGCTGGCGCTCGGACTGTTGGCCCCGCTGTGCGCAGGCACTGGGGAGTGTTGGAACCACTCTGGGCACTGCCAAGGGCTGCTGGAGCACCAGGGGTGGCTGCTCTGGCCTTAATCAGAGGGCTGTTTGAGGATGGAAGGGGAGCTGGGGCTGGGGAGCAGCCAGGCTGGTTCTAGGACAGTGGTACCTCAGAGCAAGGCAGAGAGATTGCTCTAATGAGCTGTCATCGGGCAGCGGCGTCTCCTCCTCCCCCACGCCAGCCTGTAGCAATGTGATCTGAGCAAGAAGGGAAAAAATAAAAGTGCCTTCAGCCTTGACGTAAGGAGAGGTTGTGTGAGTGCCTTAAGGTAGCTGGGACCTCCAGGGCAGCGTCAGCAGCGAGGTTTGGCTCGTGTGTGACTCTGGAAATTGAAAATTAAGTGAGCGAGGGAAAACAATAATCTTGGCTGTTTAACTACTGAGAAAGTGCAGGGAGCAGAGAGGGCTTGGAAAAGAGCAGTCTGGGAGGACAGTTAGCAGCTCTGGGAATAAGTACCTGCTCAACTGGACCCCATTGGGGCTGGCTGCAGTACCTGGATGAGATATGTAATATTTAAGCTTGGATCACATGTGGACCAAAAGCCCCAGGTACCCACAGCTCTAGGAGGGGGCTCAGTGGGATTTTCTCCATTTTACAGTGGGCACACAGCTCTGCATCTTGCCCATGGTCACAAAGCACTGTGGAAATAAACCCCAGTCTAGTGCTTTATTCATTGTACATCTCTCCCTCTACTATGCTGTTGTGCTGTTATTAAATCTTAATTAAAAGGAGCTTCAAACTTGCCAATCAGTGAAATGAAAGGGTTTGTAAGCCCCCAGTTTTTTTTCACAGCTGTGAGCTCTTCATTAGGATTTTTCTCCTTTATTTCCTATGGATAGCAAAAGTAATTGGGTGACTACAGTGCTTTTCCAGTTGGTTTCTTGGTGCAGGTTCTGTATTTAAGCACAAGCTCGATCAGTAGGACCCAAGTACCTGTGATGAATGGCAGGTTAGATTAAAAATTACCTAATGGTTTCTCCTGGCTTTAATCTCTCTGAATTAAATGTGCCTGAAGTTAATGGAATGGTTTGCCAAATAAAGCCTGATGTGACTCGTGTCTTTTTTTCCCCTCCCCTTAAGAGTCCCTTTACATTTTTATATCAATTAGTTTTGTAAAACCATTTTACCAAGTCTGAATGTAAACTCAGAGCACTGTGCCTGTTCCAAGTGTCATATGCACAAAGAGCATTAACCCCTTCTGGGGAGAACTGATGGAGTCTTAACATATCAAAACTATCCCATAAATACAAATCGTCATTTCAGACTGGGCAGCACATCAGAATTGCAGGGGTGAGGGGTGGCATCCATGGCAATGGATGGCTCCAGGTTGTTTTATTATCTATTTCTATTATGTATTTCTTCTTCTTGATGTTGCATTATCCCAGCTTGTACCAGCAGCAGTAGAGCCTGGCTGTCCCTTTCCAAGCACCCATGGTGTGGTACAGACATGCTGGGAATGTTCAAGGCCAGGTTGGACAGGGCTGGTGGGAAGTGTCCTTGCCTATGGCAGGGGTTTGGAATTGGTCTTTAAGGTCCCTTCCCACCCCACCCATTCTGTGATTCTGTGCTTAGGTTTTATTTCAGATTTTCATCCACAGCTGCTGGGGTCTTGCTGGCCTTCTCTCTGTTGGTGTTGCTTTACATGGTCACTCTCAAATTGATAAAATCTGCAAAAACAGCTTCTTTTCTCCCTCCTTGTGCATGGTGTGCTCAAAGTAAAATGAGAATTAATTGAATGTCTCTGAAAAAAATACTGCAAGCTCTGTGACTCCGAGAGCTGCTTTTCATGAGTCTCTTGCAAACTTGCCCGCAGTTGATGTTTCTTTGAAGAGCCTGTGATGACTCTTTATCTGTAGATGGTTGAAGCACGTTCAGCTCCCCTGGATGTCAGTGGTGTTCAGCACTTCGTTTTCAAAGAGAATTTGTTAACACAAGTGTAGCTTGAGAGATGAAAGGATCCGTGTTGAGCCTCGTTTGAGGCAGCGAGACACCAGACAGGAAAAGAAGGATCTTGAGAGATACTTGATTTCCCTGGTCAGTGTTGGCAGAAGAGGCTTTCTCTGAGGGAGAAGGACCTTTCTCCTGGTGTATATGGATTGGGAAAACAGGCTGGGCAGCTCCAGCACCACAGCCAGCGCTGTCCAGAGCACACAGAGTTGCAGAGTGGGGCAGGTTGGAAGGGACCACAGTGGTCACCTGGTACAACCTCCCTGCTCAGGCAGGGCCATTCTAGAGCTCATGGCACCCCTTGTTTCATCTGTCCCTTCCCTTCATCTGTGCTGCAGCCTGTGGGCAGTGGAGTGGAGAGAGCCCACTTCATTAGCATTACAGTGGTTCTTCCCATAACCTCGGTGCCAGGGCAATGGCTGAGGGACCCTTTGCCCACTTTTCCCTCTGATCTTTCCAGGAACAAGGCCCCACCCCTGAAGTGGTTTAGCACCTTCCAGCAACCCTTCAGAGTGCTTTTAATTCTCTAACTGCTGCTTTTGCAGATTTTTCCCCAGCTGTTTTTTTTCAAACGTGTACTCTTGATCTTCGAAAGGAATATATTTTTCTACTATTATCAGCACAAAGTCAACAAGATTGCATGTACAGCAAAATGCAGCCATCCCCAGGAGGGCACAGAGAGGTAGGATTCAGTCCCAGGGGCACCTTTGTTTGGGCAGAGATACTGTCTAGCTCAGCCTGAGCAGAGCTCTCCAGGGATCCTGATGCTGCTGGGATGGATCGATCTCCAGCTGAACTCGACATGTCCATCCCCTTCTCGCTTGGTGCTGTGAGAGCAATAATAATCATTCTTGTGTTACTACAATGCTTCCCCTGATCTGCTAACCAGAGAGGAGAGCAGGGTCTGGACAACAGCTGTAGACCTGGGGTGGTTTTCGGCTTGTGGTCCATGAAAAAGTGTGAGTTGCTGGGAAAGACAAAGCAGAAAAGCTTAAAGTCACTGCTCAGGACCTTGGCCCAGCTCTGTGGTGGGCTCAGCTATTGGGAAACACTGAAAATCATTTCCCAAACAGAGCTGCTTCCCCCAGAGTAATTAAAATGAACGTGCTTGGGGCGTTTGGAGATCCTGGAGTGTCTGTCCCTGTCTGAAGCAGGCACTGCTCAGAGCCCGGAGCTGCTCCACAGCCACCTTCATGTGCAATCACTGTCTGGTGTCCTCTGCTTCCAGCCAGGAGATTCCTGTACAGAGCCTCACTCCGCTCCTCCTTTTTATGAAAGGCTGTGAATTGCAGTCCTTGGAATGCAGGGAGGAGCTGGGAGGAGTGGGAAAGCTGCCTGTGGCAGGAGCAGAGTTTTATTGCACCCGCTGAAATGTCACGTCGGTGCCACCGCCGTGGGCGACGGCGTTCGAGTGATTTGGTGGACGTTTGTAGCCAGAGTCCATCTCTCCGCAGGAGCCAGACATCATGTGGCCCTCGCTGGCGCTGGGAGCTGTCACTGTGGCTAATGTGACACATCAGAGATGAGATGCTGCTTCTCATTAGCATCAGGGGGTAAAGGGCATCCTCCGGAGGATGTGGCGTGGTGGCTGCGGCATGGTGAACACAGGCAGGCAAAAGCAGCTCTTGCCTTGCCTTTGCCTTGTATCACCCAGTCTGATAAAAGAGGGGATGTTTGGAGTCATTCTTGGGAATGGCTAATGAGGAATTGTCAGGCAGGTGATTGCCACGTCCTTTGTCTGTGCAGCAGCCTGGCAGACTTGCAGCCTGGTACCAGGGCAGGATTTATTTGTGTTTTGCCAGCACTGCTCACCTTGAGCTCCACTGCCTGGGGTGATGGATGAGCTCTGAGGGTGTCCTCAAGTTCCATAACATGAAGGCTGAAGCGCTCAGCCCCTGGTGGATATGGATATTTCCTTTTCCTTAATTAGCATTGCAGTGATTCTTCCCTAGTGCCTTTTAAGCCTGGCATGGTCTGTCAGCCCTGAGGTGTGTTTTTAAATAAATGGCTGGATAAGCTGCTCCAGGAGAGAGGAGGCTGATGGCTGTTCTGGACGAGCTGCTCCTCGAGAAGAGGAGTCTGATGGCTGTTCTGGCTGAGCTGCTCCACCAGCAGAGGAGGCTGATGGCTGTTTTCTCCCTTCCTTTCTCTTCCCTAGAAATTAGCAGCGGAGTGCCAGAGCGCCGGCTACCCGGGGACCCTCATCCCATACAAGTGTGATCTGTCCAACGAAGAGGAGATCCTGTCCATGTTCTCGGCCATCAAGACCCTGCACCAAGGGGTTGATGTTTGCATCAACAACGCAGGGCTGGCGCGCCCCGAGCCACTGCTCTCGGGGAAGACGGAGGGCTGGCGGACCATGATAGACGTGAGTAGTGCCACTGAGGGAGGGGCAACTGGGCCACATGTATGTTTGTTCTGGTTACCAACAGCATTGTCCCATCTACTCATTTTATGTGTGCAGAGCTGAGCATCTGCTTCCCAACCTGCGCTGGCGTGGCCTGGGTTTGCTGCTCGGGAAGTGGAAGGATATCCTGCCCTGCTGAGCCATGTGCCTTCACCCCAGAGTACAGAAATACCCAGTACCTTCAGTACCTTTTCCTTCAGCTCACTGGCTTTTTAAAGGATGATGAGCCTCACTTTTTTTCCTTCAATAAGACAGGAAATCAAATGCCAAATGCTGGCTTCTGTAGCTAATCCTGTTAGTTGTAGCAGTGAGTTGTAAAATGGGCAGATTCTTTTTGGTTTAAAAATGTGTAATGCTTTTTGTCTTTAAAGCTTAATTTTCTGCTTATAATCTGGTTAGAGCTGGATGTGAATGAGGCCATTTCATGTGCCAAAGTGGGAATTGTGCAAATGGTCCATCCCATTTACAAGCAGCACCTGCCCCTGAGTCTTTCTGTCCTGAGGTGCTGCTGTGCATCTTTTTGGGACTTTACCATTTTTGTCATTATGTGATGTCCCTTTTCTGCACATACCAGTGGCAGCCACAGCTGTGGGGCCCTGGGGCAGTTTATGTGTCCTTGCAATGGTCCTGCGTGCACTTCTGGCCAGTGAGGTGCTGAACCAGTTTTTCACAGAGGTGCTTTCCCCTCCTGTACCACCTCCTCTGGTGCCTGAAGGCTTTATTCTCATGGGAGCAGGAGTGGAACTCATGGCTCTGAGTAATCCTTGTGGCACCTCCAGCAGCTGGGAGAGCTTGTCCTAGTGAAGGGAAGGCCATGTCTGTCTGAAAAGTTGCTCAAAGCTGTAGGCTCAAGGCCATTCTGTCTGACATTGGAGCCAGCCGGGATCTGTTCATCCAACAGCAGTTTCAGGGGCTGTGCAAAGCAGAACAGAGAGGCACATTGAGGCCTCACACTCCTGCTGCCAGGGCAGGAGCTGCCATATCCTGGCTAATTAAGTTCTTGTTAGGATTTTGGCTGGACTGCTGGCTGCTGTGACTGCAGCCAAAGCAAGCTCAGCTTAGCTTTGTCTGCCCAGCCAGGCTTTTGTGGTCAGCCCAGCCTGGGTCACTGCACAGCCGCATCTCCCCGGCCCCTGTTGCCATGGAGCCTTTAAAGAAAATTAAGTGAAGTGTAGCTGAGTCTGAGCTGGAGTTTAGAAGGGCACTGCCTGGTGCTGTCTCACTGCCAGCCTGGGGGCTGCCTATGCCATGTGAGCTCCTTGTCCTGGTTGCTGTGACTGTGTGGTACTTGGATGTCTCTGTGGGTGCTGTGTGTCCCCCCGTGCTCCTTTGTCTTTGTTCTTCTCACCTTTTGTTCTTTGTCAGGTGGCCAGGCTGGGGGGACATGTGGCTTTTCCCAGCTGAAGGCCCATCCCCTTTCTGTGCTCCTTTCCCTGGCTGCTCAGGTGGGAAGTGCTCCTTTTATCCCACCTTCTACCTCTCTTAGGGAGGGAGATTTTGGAATAGGGATTGTTCTGTACAAGACTGTTCAGTGTTGGTGTTTGTAGTGGCTCAAAGTTTGGGAGCCTGGGGGATGCCCCTTCTTGTGGGTGCTGCTTGGGAGTGGTGGATGGGTTGTGAGGAGAGGCCCCTGTTTTGTGGCTGCAACCTCCCTGCTTGCAAATCTCTCTCTCCTGGCTGTGCAGGCACTGGTGTGGCAGCAATTTGGGAAGGGATGTGCAGTGACAGTGGGGTTTGGGAAGGGATGTGCAGTGACAGTGGGGTTTGGGAAGGGATGTGCAGTGACAGTGGGGTTTGGGGAGGGATGTGCAGTGACAGTGGGGTTTGGGGAGGGATGTGCAGTGACAGTGGGGTTTGGGAAGGGATGTGCAGTGACAGTGGGGTTTGGGGAGGGATGTGCAGTGACAGTGGGGTTTGGGGAGGGATGTGCAGTGACAGTGGGGTTTGGGGAGGGATGTGCAGTGACAGTGGGGTTTGGGGAGGGATGTGCAGTGACAGTGGGGTTTGGGGTGGGATGGTCAGTGGGTTTGGGGAGGGATGGTCAGTGGGTTTGGGGTGGGATGTGCAGTGGGTTTGGGGAGGGATATGCAGTGGGTTTGGGGTGGGATGTGCAGTGGGTTTGGGGAGGGATATGCAGTGGGTTTGGGGTGGGATGTGCAGTGGGTTTGGGGTGGGATGTGCAGTGGCAGTGTGGTTTGGGGATCGATGGTCAGTGGGGTTTGGGGAGGGATGGTCAGAGGGTTTGGGGAGGGATGTGCAGTGACAGCTCTCCCTGCTGTGCAATGCCAGCCCCAGGGAAGCTCTTACCAGCCCATTCCTCTCAGAGGGTTAGGGTGAGGGAAGGCTGCCAGCACCTTTCACGGGCCACTGGGCTTTGCAGAGCTCTGTGGGAGCAGGGAGGCGTCTTCCAAAGGTTCCTTGGAGAAAGGTGCTAGAGAGCAGCATGGTTTGAGATGCTGTTGGAGAGTTTCCAGTGTACTTCTGGGCTACAAGATGGAAAAAGTTTCTAAACAGCCATCGATCTATTGAGTTAGGAGGCATTAGGACCTTAAAGGCATTTTTTTTCATTTTGGTAAATTGATTTTTGTTTCCATGCATTTTTTATGAACTTTGAGGCTCTGTCTCTTTCCAGACTCCCCTCTCAGTATCCCTCTTCTTGCTATACACCTAACAGTCAAAGTCATATTATAATTTGCTTATTCCTTTTCCTTTGTAATGTTCCAATTCCTTATTTCCCCTAGTATTTATTCCCAAGGGAGAACTGTTTATCCCCAGGCTGCAAGAATCTGATGTTAGGAATTGAGAATGCTTTGCTCTACAGCAGCACAAAGCCCAGAATTGCCAGCCAGGAATTCAGTGTGGGAGCAGGAGAGAACGTGTCACCTCAGGCAGGTCTGAGCCCATCGTCTCTTGGTTCACATCTTCCCCCATTTTCTCACTTATTTGTGAGCTTGTGCTTGACATGGGGCTGGAGCAAAGTCCTCCAGCCATCCCTGATCTGCACAGCAGGAGCTGGGGTTGGGTGCTGTGCACACACTGACTCCAGGCTTGGGATTTCAACAGCTCCTTCACATTCTACCTACTGACCTTTACAGCCAGGAACTCGAGCTGAACTTTCCATTTGCACTGTCAGGGCACAGAGCACTGCAGCACATCCTCTCGCTCCTCTAGGCTCTAAATGGGTTTGATTCTTCTTGGCATTATTCATTGACCAGCCAGGCTCTGTTCTTCTGGCTTTTATAAACCATCTGTGCAGAGAGATGTTTTCTGTAACCTGTGTTTCCATATGTGCTTTGGAGCTGAAATATTCACTTTGATGCCTGAGAAAAGGCTGATTCTGGGAAGTGGAATGCTCAGCACTTCTAGGAATGAGGTCTTTTATGTTCTTATAACCTGGCAATTGGAACTCATTAATTACTAGAAAATGTGGTGTTGTTAATTGCTACAAAATGAGCACATGGGGCAGTCCCAGCCCTGCTGTCTGTGCAGCTGTGTTGGCCATCCTTGCTAAGGCACTTTTGAATCTTTCCTTCTTAAATTTTCCTTCTTAAAATAGGAAGGAGGCAGGAAAATGTCTTGTGTGGATGTTGGTAACAGCCCTAAGAATTGCTCATTTTTCAGGTGTCTTTTTAGTTTCCTGAGTGCTTGTTCCATGTTTGGAAACGAGATTTCAGCCCAAAATCCAGTGGGAAAGGCAGGGAGGCAATCCCAGCTCAGCTGCTTTGCAGCCAGTTGTTTTGTTGTACCGTGGTGTTCTATCATAGGCACTCTGGACTTTCCCTTTGGCTGTTGATGAGTGTCCTGCTTTGCCAGTAGCTGTCAGAGTGTTGTAACTCTGCCCACGCCAGGAATCGCTGCTCGGTGAGTCATGGTGGGTCCGGCTTTGGGCTGATGTTACCCTCTAGTGGCCTGTGGAGATGGAATCGGGGAGCCACTGCACCAAAAACGTGGTGCCTGGCAGGGTCCTGGGGCAGGGAGTGGAGCAGGGATGTTGCTTGTCACAGAGGGGTTTTACACCAGCAGTTGCCCAGATCCACGTCCAAAGGGATTGGCTCCTCACTGGTTCGTATGTGGGGCTGGAGTGGGTTCCTCCCCATTCCCTGACCCTCTTACTGTGAAATCCCAAAGCCTGCACATGGCCTGCCTGCTCTGGGCTTTGCCCCAGTGCCAAGGGGCCCCTTCTGCTGCCATGTCTGCCCATCTTCTTCCTTACACAGCCCTGGTGAACTCCCTGCCCCCGGGTTAATTTGTCTCTGCAGTTCCAGGTGTGGTGGCTGAGGTGTCTGGCAGTGACTGTGCTTGAGCAAAGTGCACTTGGATGAGGGTGATAACTCTCCTGGTGTTGCCTGGGTACTCCCACGAACAGATAAACACGCTCTTTATGTGTGGCCAGGACAAAACCCACTGGCATGGCCTCTTGTAATGAATAGGAAATAAAGACCGAGACAAAAGCAGTGACCGGACGGCTGACCCCGCTCCTCTTTGTGTGCTGCTCAGTAATTGCATCTCTCCCCCCCATCCCTTTCTGCCTCTCACTTGCTGGTTTCCAAACCAGTGTTCCTCTCCTGCCTGTCCTTTTGTTCTAGCAAGTCTTGGTTACTCTGCCCCATTCTTGTTTATAAATTTCCCAGCAATGATCTCCAGCCCTCTCCCATTATCTGTCCCTTGCTGTCTCCATGGCCTTGTTCCTGCTGCTCCACCCATTTATAGTTGTACCTGCCCTCTGATTCATCAGAACTCGAGTTCTTCTTGGATGTTTCATTCACAGCAGTGTGTTTTGACCTGTCTGGCAAAGTTGGCAAAGTGACACACCATCAGGTAGGACCTGCCAGGGTGTCCTGCCTTGGGATGGTCACATCCTTTCTAGAGGCCTTCAGCAAACACTTTCTGCCACTCTTCCATATCTAAACCACTATGAACTTGAGCACTCAGCCCTGCTGCTGAGATTCTTGCTCATCAGTCTTGCATGTACCTCTGGGCCCTTTGTATTCCAGCTGGAAGAATTTCCTTATCTGTGTCTTCCTGGGAGCTTTGACTGTGTTTTATGGTCAGGGAATGCTCAAGGCAGCTGTGCATCAATGGTGGCACGTTATGGAGGAGATGTGACTGATTTAACTGAGCCACAGTGTGCTGGGAACTGCTGGGCCAGAGAACAAGAGCCTGGAAAGCCCTGGATCCTGTGCTGAAGGACTGGATAAATTGCCATGGCCTGTCTTCCTTGGCTTACCCAGCTAGGGCTGAGGAAGGTGCCAGCAGTGTGACAGATTGGTGGCTTTAACATCCGCAGGGTGACTTGCCCACTCTGGCTTTCCCTGTGGCACAATGTGATCTTTGGCTTTGTTTGTGCCTGGCGCTCTGACAGCCAAGATCTGGGGATTTCCTCATTAACTAACTGACCTAATTACCTGCTGGTAGTGCCCTGCCAGCTGCCCAAACACCCGTGTGCTCAGTGCTGGACAGAACAACCGGCTTTATCTCCTGGACAGGGCTGGCTGTGGGGAGGGGGATTTGCTCTCCCTTAATTTGGCCTCCACCCTCACATTTACCCCTGAAATGATCAAGTCCATTTATTTCTGGCAGAGGCTGGAGCTGTCTCCCAAAGCAGGGTATCTGTGCCCCCCTGCCCCCTGTACTGCAGCCCCAGCTCAGGTGTGGGGTGTGCACACTGCATCTCTCTTGGTGTTCCTGGTGGGAATTGTCATGAGAGAGGGACTGGAACCTGCTCACCTGGCCTCAGGCATGCAGGGGCATGACAAGAGGTGCCAGGCAGGGCTGCTGGGCTCAATTTCTTCTTGTTTTCTCACTCCTCAGGTCAATGTGATGGCTGTAAGCATCTGCACCCGAGAGGCCTACCAGTCCATGAAAGAGAGAAACATTGATGATGGGCATATAATTAACATTAACAGGTAAGTACAGCGGGGTGTGGGACCTGCCATGGGGGCTTCCTCCTCTTCCCTGCATCATAGAGAGGATTTAAGCACTGAAGCTTCAACCTTGGGGTGGGCTGATGGTGCCCAAGGAGGTGTTTTCCAACCATTGGATGGCTGATTTTTCAAACTGCTCTTTTAATCTTTGCTGGTCTAAAGCAAGAAAGACCAAAGCAGGGAGAAAAGGATAATGTCAACCCCTTCAAGACTGAAACTTCTTGATCAACTCCAGAAATCAGCCATGCTGGGAGGAGCCTGCTATGTTCCCCATGGGAGGGGAATTCCTCATGTGGCCACCATGTCACCCTTTCTTTGTGTCCATGGCAGTGGTTTGAGTGTCCCGTTGGTTCCTCTCAGGACTCTGCTTTCCTCCCACCTCCCAGCACTTTGCTTTCTGCTCTGTCCTCAGCATGAATGGCCACAGTGTTGTGCCCCAGTCCGTGGTGCATTTCTACAGTGCCACCAAGTACGCGGTGACAGCGCTGACGGAGGGGCTGCGGCAGGAGCTGCGCGAGGCCAAGACTCACATCCGAGCCACAGTGAGTGCTCTGGGCACGTCCTGGGGGACCTCAGGAAACCCTCTGTTCTCCCTTTGCAAAGAGGCAAGGGAATGCAAGAGCTGTGCTCAGCACACTGGGAATGTTCAAGAAGTGCCGTGGCCAACTGTCCCTGGCCACCTCTCCTTCCCAGGCAGAGAGTTTGGGGCACAAAAGGCATGGCAGGAGTGAGCTGTGTCCGGGAAGGCATTTTTTTGGGTGCACAAAGGGGTCAGCTGAAGTTTTTTGGGTACTTGTTGTGGAGTGATGGGGGGCCATGTCAACAGAGGGAGGCAGTCAGGCTGGGCTTTTGCTCTCAGTCAGAGCTTTTCCATGTTTTTCTTTGCTTCTCTGTCCCTCTGGGGTGTGAAGAGGGAAACACCACACACCCCCAGAGGTACCTTCCACAGCAATCATTAAGGCAAAGTCTGCTCACTTCAACTATTCCCCTAAAAAATGAGTAGGAAAGGAGAATAACAGAAAAAGGGATGGATTTTTTTCGCTTTTTCAGTGCTAAAAAGTTTTCTCTCATGTTTTTATTCTTTTACTGAAGGGGAATCACAAATCCTATTAGGATGTGCTCTGCTTTTTTCTAGTGTATATCTCCAGGACTGGTGGAAACAGGATTTGCTTTTAAACTCCATGATAATGACCCTGAGAGAGCTGCTGCAACCTATGAGAGCATTCGGGTAGGACTTGGAGAAGTGGACACAGAGGGAAGTGGCTCTGATTGTAGTTGAACAGTCTCTCTCCTGACAAATGGTTCCACAGAGTGCCCAGTTCTTTCCAGGATGCCCTCAGCACTCCCAAAGTTTCAGCCCTCAACCCTCAGATTTTGCACTGGTGTTTACACACTGTGTAGGTTTTCATTTGGGTTCAGTTTCCAACTCCTTGTATTTTTCCTTTTATTTTGACATTTCTGTAAATAAGTATCAGTCAGCTTTGACATTTTGCAGGCCATGACTTCTTATTGCAGAGAAGATGTAACAAACATTCCTGCACAAGGAGAAATGGGAGAGCATGTTGTCTTGCAGGTGGCACAGGATTTCTTGTGCTTCTCTGGGAATTTTTGATAAGGATGGCAATACCTGACCTGGCAGAATTACCATGCCAGTAGTAAAATTATTCACAGCAATTGAAGAATTATCAGCACCAGACACATCCTTTGTTAAATTTTGAATGGATTATTTTTCCCTGCTTGCTTGCATCTTTTTGACATGCCCCAGTGACTCTGTCGAAAGTCATTATTGATGGTCAGGAGATGGGTGATCTTGTGGTTAACTTTCTGTGGTGCCCTTTGACTGAGAATCCCTTTCCTGTCTTTCCAGTGTCTCAAAGCTGAAGATATGGCTAATGCTGTCATATATGTCCTCAGTGCCCCCCCTCATGTACAGGTAGGCTGGGGCTGGGCTGGAGGAATGGCTGAGGGTGGAGGGGGTGAGGGCTGCTCTGACATGTGCTGATCAGCCAATGTAGCAGCTCTGAGCTTAGTGAGCCTGGCTGGGGATTAGTGGGGATCACGTTTGTTTACACTTCCCTTATGGCAGTTCTGGGACTGCGGTGCTCAGGGGGTGTGTGGGATTGCAGTGCTCAGGGGGTGGGATTGCAGTGCTCAGGGAGTGGGATTGCAGTGCTCAGGGAGTGGGATTGCAGTGCTCAGGGACTGGGATTGCAGTGCTCAGGGACTGGGATTGCAGTGCTCAGGGACTGGGATTGCAGTGCTCAGGGTGGGACTGCAGTGCTCAGAGGGTGGGATTGCAGGGATCAGGGTGTGTGTGGGATTGCAGTGCTCAGGAGGTGTGTGGGATTGCAGTGCTCAGGGTGTGTGTGGGATTGCAGTGCTCAGGGACTGGGATTGCAGTGCTCAGGGTGTGTGTGGGATTGCAGTGCTCAGGGGGTGGGATTGCAGTGCTCAGGGGGTGTGTGGGATTGCAGTGCTCAGGGTGGGACTGCAGTGCTCAGGGGGTGGGACTGCAGTGCTCAGGGGGTGTGTGGGACTGCAGTGCTCAGGGGGTGTGTGGGATTGCAGTGCTCAGGGGGTGTGTGGGATTGCAGTGCTCAGGGGGTGTGTGGGATTGCAGTGCTCAGGGGGTGGGATTGCAGTGCTCAGGGGGTGTGTGGGATTGCAGTGCTCAGGGGGTGGGTGGGATTGCAGTGCTCAGGCTGGTCACAGCCCTCCAATCCAGCAAAGGCTGAGCTGATTGGGTTTTTCCGCAGAGGGTGGTGGGCACTGAACAGGCTTCGCAGGGCAGTGGGCACAGTCCCAGATCTGCCAGAGCTCAAGGAGCATTTGTACAATGCTCTGAGGGACAGGGTGGGATTGTTGGAGGTGTCTCTGCAGGGCTGGACGTTGGATTGCATGATCCTTGTGGGTCCCTTCCAGCTCAGGACATCCTGTGACTCTGTGACTGCAGAGGACTGTGCAAGGCAGAGGGAACGTGGGGGATATGGGCACATTCTACCCATGGTGCCAGCTGAGATTTGCTGGCTCAGGTTCTGCCAGTTGCCAGATGATGTGTTGTGTCTGATCCTGCTGAGTGCTGAGCACCTCCCTGAGGGTGTGTGATGCTTGTGCTGCCTGAGGGACTTCCCTCCTGTGGAACAAGAAATAGGTGACCATCTTTGAGCTGAAGCCAGGAGAAGGCAGGAGCAGTGTCAGTGCTTACTACGTGCAACATGACAGTCCTGTTGTGAAAGCAGACTTTGATCCTGAGAGGTTTAACAGCCCCTTGTGTGAACTCTGCTCCTTGGAGCGAGATGTGGCTGTCTTGACACTGGATCCGTGGGGATAACTGGCTTTCTTGTCCTGAAGAGATAAAAGCCCAGCCTGTGGCTGCTGGAGCAGAGCTGCTGCTTGGCCTTCTGGGCAGGACCTTACAAACTCAAACCAGGACAGTTTGTGACCAGTAATTTTGCCCCTTTTCTGTGCGTGTTTGAGCTTTTATCCCTTCTGCTAAAGGCAGAGCAGGCACATTGACCTGTGTTACTTTCTGTCCTGTGCAGCATTTCAAAGGGGCTTCAGTCAACCCTTGTGTTGCCTCTTGCAGATCGGAGATATCCAGATGAGGCCCACGGAGCAGATCTCGTAGCAGGTGCAGGGACCTCGAGCAGCACATCCACTCCCCTCCGGACCCTCTGGCTCCCGGGGTGTCGCCGGCTGGCTGGCAACGTTTTAATCAAGTACCAAGGATCATGTTTGAAGAATTGTTTTTCTCTCCCTCTCTCTGAGCTGGTGCTGGTGCTGAGCTGGTTGGAAAACAAACAAACAAAACTCGTAGTGGGTTTCTTTCTCCCCCACTCCTTTGTGAAACTGCTTAAGAGTAAAATGTATTTGAAAATAATGCAGGGAAGTGGTTTGTGGAAGATTGTTGTCTCCAGGCTGGTTTATTCTTCCTTTTGCTTTCTTTTCAAGGTTTGTTTGATCTTAGTTGCTGATGCTGCGTCTGGACCCAGGTGAAGTGGCACAAGAGGTTTGCCAGCTTCAGTGTGCTTAGGGTTTGAGATTTTCTATGGATGTCATACATAAATCCATCTAATGCTTGGGTTTATTTTCATCAGGTTGATTACTGATGGTGATGATGCATGTGGTATTTTCTATTTCTTTTGTATTCCACTGCCCTAAACCCAGCATACAACCTCCCCCATCCCTCCTTTCCCTTTCACATGGATCACACCTGCCAAGTTTGAGGAAGTATAAATGTGTGTGCTTGATATTTCTCTTTTTTTCTAGGTAGGTAAATAGTTGGAGGAAAAATACCTGCACTTTTGCAGGTTAGAATGATAATCTCAGTGGCATAGTTACAGTAAGAGTGAGTTGTTTGGTATTTTTAATAAAAAATAAACGTGTGCTGTCTTGTGATCACCTCTACCCTTGGTATCATCTCCCAGCACTCTCGATGTTCTGTATGTGGTATTTGCATGCATTGACACTTTTCTGGAAACGTGGATCAGACTTAGAAAGATGTCTGGTGCTGTTGAAATGCTGGTGCTGAGGAGCTGGAACTGTTGGGAGTTTGTTTATATGGAGAGATACAAACTCGGAGAGAGAGAGAGTGAAATGAACCATGTGAAGGTGTCTGAAATGAGAAGAGATTTGTAGGGTGTTTGCCTACAAAGCAGCAGGTGGAAGGGCTGGGTCAGATCTCGTGTTAGTGCTACTCTGGTGCAGCCCCAGTGTTCTGTTCTGGGTTTACTCTGCTTGAGGGAGAGGAGAATGGGCCTCAAGGCAGAGCTGGAGGCCACTGGAGTTGTCTTGAGCCTCTTTGCAGTGTGGTCTCTGTGTGTCCAACTTGCTGCAGAGCTGTGGAGCTGTTGGACATGTTGCCTTAAGATTTCAGATCCCCTCCTGCTGGACTCTGTGCAGTGTTTCTGGAGGCAAGCATTGGTTACGTGGAGCTGGGATGGTCGGTTGGAGCAGAGGACTGAGAGCCTGAGGAATTCAGGTTGGATGGTTTGGCTTACACCAGAAGAGCTCTGGGAGTTCATCTGTGTTACCCCACCACAGGGAGACCAGAATTGGGCCTCTATGACCTGAGTTCCACTCCCTGTACAGCCTTGGGCAAGTCACTTTTACCTCTCTGCCTCAGTTTCCCCATCTGTAAAATGGGGATAATAATACTTACCTACCTCACAGGGGTGTTGTGAGGACTCACAAGCTTTTGTAAAGCACTTTGACCACAAGAAGCGCTATGTAAGTGCTGAGTGTTGATATGAAGTATTATTATTGATGAAAACTTGTGATACCTTGTGCCAAAAGGGAGCAACTGTAGAAGGATACAAGGAGAAAACTGGCAAAATGTTCCTTCATAATGGCAAAATAAAGGCAATTTGCCCCTTTTTTTTGCTGTTTATCAACACATGCCCGTGGGGTCTTGTGCCCATTCCTCATCTGTCACCACTTTCTACTGACAAGTGCACAGAGCCTTGTCTCTGGGTTTGGCTTTTTAATTTACTGTGAGTGAAATTCTTGCATGACTTTAATGCCCTGCCCTCCTCCAGCTTGTTGAGGTCGTGGCTTTGTGTGGATTCTCTGCTCAGAGCAAACCCAGCAGGTGCTCTGTGCAGTGCGTGCCATCTTTTTAAGAGAAAGGAGTTAAACTGGGAGTTAGAGGCCAAAAAAAAAAAATTTGAGAAATTAGGAACTTCTGAGCAGCAAAAAAAACCGAGCAGAGATGTGATAAAACGTTGCATTGGTGGCAGCAACGATGAGCAAAGTTCAGCAGATGTTGAAATGAGTGGCTGAAGAGGTACCTAACTTATCTCTCTGCTCTGTATAAGGAGGATTTGGAGAGAATTGCTTAAGGTTGCAGAACCTTGAAAAAGGGCCAGTTTGGGTAGTTGCTCCCTGCAAACACAACCTGGCTGCCCTGCAGCCCTGGAAGTTGTGGGTTTTTTGGTTTTGGGTTCCCCCCCCAAGAACATTTGTAACATTTGCAAGTCTATAAAGTAACCTCGAAAATGTGTCCAGTATATTTTTCCATTTCAGAAGTGTTTCTAGGGGGTAATTCTTGCTGCCTGTAACCCTCCCACATGAAGCACAGCCCTTGGAGGGGTTTGGTGCAGGATGTTTGGCCTCATGGAACCTGGTTGGTGGCACCTGGAGCCACCTTCCTGGGATGAGATGGGACACGACTCTGAGACATTTGAAACTCCCAAACAGGAGGATCAACTGTGTAATTTATCAGTAGGTTTCTAATTGTGAACTGTAAAATAAATAAAAAAGAGAGGCACACTGTGGCTCATTGCGTTTTGTCGTTTTTATGTTGAAACATGACAGCCTTTTTACTGTTCCCACCTAAACCTTTGTTTTGTGAAGAATTCAAACAGAAACATTTTGGGTCTTTATGAGGAAAAAAGTGTAATTGCTTTCTAGAGCAGAACAGCATCCAGTGGTCTCATGGATAACCTGCAGAGCTTGGACTCACCTGTCCGTGTTCAAATGGAGCTGAACTCCCCAGGTGGGCTGGGTTTGGCTGAACTCTGCAAGGAATGAGCCCGGGATCAGGAATGGGGAAAACCCAGAATGGATCAGGGCTGGAATATGGAATGGGGGGGAAATCTCGGACTGGATTAAAACTGGAATATGGAGTAGGGGGAAACCTGCACTAGATTAGGGCCAGAATACAGAATGGGAGAAAACATAGACTGGATTAGAGCTGGACTATGGAATGGAATAAAATATGGACTGGATTACAACTGGAGTATGGAATGGGATAAAATACTGACTGGATTAGAGCTGGAATATGGAATGGGATAAAATATGGACTGGTTTACAGCTGGAATATGGAATGGGGTAAAATACTGACTGGATTAGAGCACAAATCCTGTGAGGAGCGGCTGATGGGGCTGGGGTTGTTCAGCCTGGAGAGTAGGAGGCTCAAAGAGACCCTCTCGCTCTCTGCAATCCCTGACAGGAGGTTGCAGCCAAGTGGGGGTTGGTCTCTTCTCCCTGGCAACCAGCAGAACAAGAGGGCAGTTTTAAGCTGCTCCAGGGTAGGTTTAGGTTGGGCATTAGGAAGAAGTTCTTTACAGAGTGAGTGACTGGGCATTGGAATGGGCTGCCCAGGCAGGTGGGGGAGTCACTGTCCCTGCAGGTGTCTGCACTGCCACTGTATGTGGCACCAGCGCCATGGTCTGGTAGACGAGGTGGTATTGGACTCGATGACCTCAGAGGTATTTCCAACCTAAATGATTCTGTGATTCAGTCCTTTCCCTGCTTTCCCAGCGTTTAGTTTGGAATTGGCTAAAGCTGTTTTGTGGTTAATTAAGAGCCTGCCTGTTAATTAGCGCGGTGCCGTTCCCCTCCCCGCCGCCAGACGGCGCTGCCGCCGGAATTGGAGCGGGCGGAGCGGCGGCCACGTGTGTCCCGTGCGGGCCCCCACGTGTGTCCTGTACGGGACCCCCACGCGTGTCCCGTGCGGGGCTCGGCGCTCCACGCCCTGCCGGGGAGCCCCTCCAGCCCCTGCCCGGCTGTGCGGCGGAGCAGAGCGTTTCCCCCGCCACCGCTAGTTGTGCGGGGCCGCTTCCCGCCACCTCGGCCACCGCTGATCCGTCATCCTCCGTGGGCAGGATCCGTCACCCTCCATGGACTGAATTCACGGCTTCCTGTGGACAGGACCCGGCCCGCTCCCGTGCAGGATCCGTGACCCTCCGTGGGCAGGACCCCGCACCCTCCGTGGGCAGAATTCACGGCTTCCCGTGGGCAGGCTCCGCGGCTCCCCGTGGTCGCCCATGCAGCGGGCACTGGTGCGGGCCGTGTGCGGGGCCGCGGGGCTGCGGCGCTGGCGCTGCGGGGTCCGGCTCCGCTCCACGCGCGAGCGGCCGCCCCGCGGTGCCCCCGCATCCCTCCCGCAGGTCCCCACGGCCGTGCCCGGCCCCAGCGGCTCCCGAGGGACCGCGCGGGGACAGCCCCAGCCGGGACGGGCGTCGGCGGCCGCCCGGGAGCTGTGGCTGTCGCAGCGGGATGAATTCCCACGGGCGAGGAGGGGGCTGGAGCGAAAGCCGCTGTGCGTGGAGAGGACCAAGGGCTCGGAGATCCTGTTCGGGGTCGCGCCGTGCTCGCTGGCCCTCACCCAGGAGCGCAGGAACCTGTTCAGGCTGTTCCTCAAGCAGAGCAGCGGCTCCCGGCGAGCCGTGATGGGCGAGCTGGTCCTGCAGGCCACGGCCCGCGGGGTCCCCGTGTGCCACATCCCGCGCAGGGAGCTGGACCAGCTCTGCCGGGGACAGCTGCACCAGGGCGTGTGCCTGGAGGCCACTCCGCTCCCGTTCAAGAGCTT
This sequence comes from Pithys albifrons albifrons, assembly GCF_047495875.1. Classification (NCBI taxonomy): domain Eukaryota; kingdom Metazoa; phylum Chordata; class Aves; order Passeriformes; family Thamnophilidae; genus Pithys; species Pithys albifrons. The sequence continues at coordinate 7,172,236 of NC_092478.1, read as the reverse complement.
GGAGGACGCCGAAGCGCCCAGTTTGGGGCACGAAGAGGGGCGGAAGGCACAGCTGATGTGGCTGGTGCTGGAGCAGATCCAGGACCCCATGAACCTGGGGGCACTGCTGCGCTCCGCGTACTTCCTGGGGGTGGACAGAGTGGTGACAAGCCGCAGGAATAGGTACGGGGGGTGTAGCTGCTCCTGCAGCTCTGCTTTCCTTCCCTGCTGGCTCCCAAGGAGCTTTCCAGCCTGCATCACTCAGCAGCTGTTCGAAGAGCTTTCTGGGGCTGAGCTGGAGAGCAGGATTGGGGTGGCTGTGGGGTGTGGGATTCCAGCTTGGTGAGGAACCTCCCTGGGCACTTCTCGTTTTAACTTATTTTGTGTTTCACTTGTGCCATCTGCACAAAACTGCTGTGACCTGTTTCCTGGGCTAATTCCGAGCCCTCCCGCTCTTCAGAGGAAAATACAGCCCTGTAGTGAGTGGACTTCTTGGAGTAGGGTTGCAGAGGCAAGAGAAGGAATTACAAAACAAAAATCCACCTGGATTTCCTATTTTGCTCTCTTGTGACACTTTTCTTTTTCCCCTGCAGCTGCCCCCTGACTCCAACAGTGAGCAAAGCCAGCGCTGGAGCAGTGGAGGTCTTTGATGTCTACAGCACTGATGATCTCCAGAGCTTTTTGAAGGTAGAACGATTCATTTTTCCCCACTTTCCTTTCAAGAAAACTCAAATATTGGCCAGAGAGGAGGCACAGGTTATTTGCAGTGTCCATTTGCTCCTGCTGTGCACTCCTGTGTGCTGCCAGTGGTCTGTGCTGTGGGACCACCAGTGGCAGGTACAGACCTCAGCCCAATTCCATCGCCTGGGGATAGGGATGGGTGTTTTTTCTGGAAGCTGCTGGGAGCAGGATAACACTGTGGCTCTCCCACACTTGGGCTGTGAGCTTGGTACGTCTCCCTTCTCTCCCTGGGGAGCAAGAGCTGGGCCTGGAGTGTGGCAGGACCCAGGCACATGATGGCAGCATTGGGCAGCCTTTGGAGCAGGGAATAGAAGCCAGGACTGGTGGGAGCTGCTGGGAATTCTTTTACACTGTACCTGTGCAGCGAGGTGAGATAGTCCCCTTTGCAGGAGGTTACTGCAAAAGGAAAGGGAGTGCACGTGGAAAAATAGGATTTAAACTGAAACAAACCCAGGGATGTGGCTGTGAATTGGCACAGTGTGTCCATGCCCCGTGATGGCACCTGTGACTGCCCTGGCCCCTCATGGGGGTTACCTGTGCCCTGGCTGGGCTGGGGACCAAGTGGACATTGTGTGTATGCAGGTCCTGTGGGATGCCCCAGATTTGGGGGGCAGTGGGGCTGGGGGGTGGGCAGAGGCTGCAGATCCTCAGGGGAACAAGGACACCTGGTCTGTGCCCCAAGGGTCGCTGTGGGCCTGTGTCCCTGTGAGGGTGAGCATGGCACAGTCTGGTGTGGCTTGAGGAGAGGAAAGCCTGGACGCTGCCCACTTGGTGCTAGAAATAGATCTGTGGTAGCTGGAGCCCTGGGTGATGGTGAAATGAAAGATACATAAAATACATTGATACTTAACTGAAAAGCTGGAAGAATCACTTTGTTACTGAAAAGCTTGAATTATTAACAATTTGAGCCCATTGCAGCAGTTCATTTAATTGGACTGAACTCAGTGGCCTCACCCTTGGCATTGCCTGGCTGGAGTAAATTTGATACAACATCATGTAAAGAGCTCCAGTTTCCCAGGAAATGAAGCTGGCAAGAAGCAGCAGCTCTTTTAGTGTTAAAATAGCTTTCCAACACAAATAATTAAGGTTCTTTTTACCTGGGTGCAGGAGGGAGGTCTGGTTCTCTGGTTATGTGAGTGTTGAGTGCCTTGCCTTTTGTGTGAGCTGGATTTTGGCATGTGAGTTTGCAAATCTCACTGTGGGCTTCTGGTGGCTGAGCCTGCACTTGAGAACTTGCACTGCACTGCTCTGTGCATTAGCCTTATGCTAATTTGTTTAACTCTGCTCTTTTTGTATGCTTTCCTGGCAAAAAACCTTCCTAGAACTGTTGCATGGGCAAAAAAAAAAGCTTTTCAGTTGCTATTTGTTTGCTTACTGGACTGGAATAAATGCCAGAAGGAAAATTACTTTTTAAAAAGTGTTTTTTATTCTTCTTTTTATTGTTGATTTGAATCAAGGTTTGTGTGCTGATAGTGAGAGGACTTTGGTGGTAAAAATTCAAGGGATGCAAAAAAAAATATAGAAAAACCAGTCAGCTTAACTGAGAATGTAAAAAAAAATCCAGTGTCTTTTCATACATGAGTTATTTTCTTTTTAAGCTTGAAAAGCTGGCAATTCTTTAATATTTGTTTCCTTTCCCTTTCTAGGCTAAAACTGCAGAGGGCTGGGAAGTGGTGGGAACAGTGAGCAAACCTGAGGATGTGGAAGATGTTCCTGTCATCAGTTGCTTGGAATTTCGGTGGGATAAACCCATTATTCTAGTAATAGGTATTTCAATTTCCAGAGCTGGGGGCTGGCTGGGACTGCAGGTGTGAGGGAACAGTCAAGGGAATGTTTCACTCCAAGTCTGCAGGAGTGTTATGTTACATCACACTTTGGCTGGAAAAGAAAAGCTGAGCAAGAATCATGGAATGAAACAGGGACCTGGAGGAGCAGGGGAAGCTGAGAATCCTCCAGTAGGACCTGCAGGAGTAAACAGCCTGTGTGGGGGCACAGGGAGCTGAGCAGCTGGGTGGCAGTTTCAGTGCCAGGATGGCTCTGGGGCAGCCACAGTTGGTGTTTTGACTTGTGCTCTGTGCTGTTTTTGATCCTGTCCTGGAGCCCCAACCTTTATTTTTGGTGTTGGTGAACCCCAAGGGTGAGGGAGAGCCCCAAAAGTGCCTGTTTGCCCTTGCTGGGATGGGGAATGGTGCCATGTCCTGGCTCTGGCATGTTTCCTCTTAGAAAACAGGAATGTATCGTGCCCAGGGCTGGAAAGAGCTGTGAGGAGCTCCTGTTTGGCATGGTCTGAATGCAGAGTTGGGCTTTGTGGCACAGAGACCACCACAGAGAACAGTCAGTGGCTCTCTTTGTACAGGCAGGAGGTGTTGGCTGCAGGAACTGGTGGAACCTCCTCCTCATTGGAGCAGTGGGTGCCCCTCCCCTGACCCTCTGAACTGGGTAATTCCTACAGGGCTTCTGCTGCCTCAGTGCAGAGGATGCTGGCAAGGGATGCTGCTTTTGTAGGCAGAGTTTGAGGCTGTGCAGCCTCCCAGAAGCTGAAAGGAAGGGCAGTAATGGCTTTGTGGCAGTCAGAGAAAGAAATTCCCTTAGCAGTGCTGCTCCAGGCCCCTGTGTGTGGCTGGGCTGTGTCCCCTCACTTTGTGTCACCTGGCACAGGAGCTGGTTGGAGCTTTTACACTTGGAAGTCGTGCTGGCAACGAGCCATGAAGGGGCTGTAATCCTGCCCCGTGCTGTGGTTAGCTTGGCTCAGAGACATTCCTTTAATTAAAATGTTTATTGAACTCCTGGAAATACTGACAAGACAACGCTGCAAATCTGGCATCTCTACAAGATGTGTGGAGCTGTATCACAAAGGGAGCAGGCAGGCTGGCAGCACTGCTGATGGACCACAAGGAAATGCATCCCAGAAACGGTGACAACACCCGGCGAAAGGAAGGGAGTGAAAGTGGCAGTGGTGTCATTACCTTGAGTTATGAGAGATTTCTCCAGGAAAAAGTCCAAATATCCTTTTGTCAGGGGAGATTGGAGGCTGATTGGTAGATGCATGAGGAGAGCTCCTGGACCTTGCAGCAGTAATGATTTCAACTCTCTGCTGAGCACTAACTCTTCGCTGGAAAGAAAATTGAACATTACAGTCGTGTGATGCTGAGGTTGTTGGGAGAAACGTCCTAGATCTGAATATGTAGTGTCCCTGCAGCTGCAGAGAGCAGAGGAGATAATTCAGCCTGGGAGTGAGCTTCCTGGCACCACACAGATTGTCTTGTAAGTTAAGTGTTTGCAGAGTCCAATTGGCCCTCCTGGCATCCTGGCTGGCTTGGCAGAGAGCGAGTGGGACAGTCCAGCTTGATGTTGTCTGCTGGAGTCATTGCTGGAGGTGACAGACAGGCTGGCTGCCCTCAGGACTGGGAGCCTGGTGAGAACAGGAACAGATGGGGACCACTGATGGCTGAGTGAGAAGAGTTTCTGGGTAATTTGTTGGTCTTAGACCTTCAGTCTGTAGCTCGGGGTTTAAGGCTGTTCATGGAGTGGATGGTTTTATGGAGATGCTCGTTCTGCACATTTCTCTCTGCTGCCTGGGTTGGAATTTCCTGCACTGGGAACTGCACTTGTTAGTGGTGTTAATTTGTAACTGGGGCAGGAAACCTGTTTTATCCTTTCACCAAGCTCTTAACTGTGGGCTCTGAAGCCTGTCAGTGAGGAGCAAAGCTACGAGGTGGAAGTTAAAGATCTGAAGTGGGAAGTGTTTGGTTCACCATCTGATTCAGTCAATACTCCCTCCTTCGTGTCACACAGTGCAAGTCTTTTTGCCCTGAATTTATGGTTCCTAATTATTTTAAACAGCTAGATCCATAAAAATCTTTGTAAAAGCTGGAAGCAAAATTGGTACCTTTATTAAGAATCGTAAGACCCTTATCAGGGACAGGAGAGGATTGCTCCAGGAGCCACTGCACCTCTGGCAATTGCTGCTGTCCCAGTTGGAGAGTCCCAAGGGAGTGTGGTTTGAGAAGCTCAGGAGGCAAATACGACTGTAAGTTGTAAAACTTTTCTGTGTTGAATCAGGAGAAAGTAGGATACTATTTTTTGGGTTTTGTAAGCATCTCTGGAGAGCCACAGTGCAGTGATGAAGAGGCAGGTTGGGCCGTGGGAGGCCTGGCTGTGATTCCTGGTGTTACTCTGTGACCTTGGATAACTCCCCTGGGTGTTGTCTGCACTGCTGGCTTACAGCAGGAGGAAAGGAATGGCTAGGAAGGGATTTTGGTTTGATGAAGTTCATTCACCCCAGCCAAAGGATGCCTTTGTATGTGGCTTATTTCATCAGGGTGCAATGCAAGGTGCATTACCCAAAGCATCCTATTCCTTACCCAAAGTGCATCTTGCCTGTTAGGTCAGCCCAGCAGAACAGCAGACTGGGCCACAGCTTCCAGGCTAAAAATGGGGATAATGGCACTTTCCTTCACTGTGTGGTCAGAGGGATCACACTTTCCTTCACTGTGTAGAATGGACACCAGAGAAGGAACTTTGGGGCAACTTAGCCCAGTTTGCTGAGTTTGGAGGAGTGAGACTCCAGTGGCACAGAAAGTGCCTAAAGCATCCAGATGTGCTGTTAAAACTTCAGGAAAGTGTCTAAATTTAGGTGAGCTGAGTGAGGCCATGGGTACAGCCCTGGTCAGGCATGCAGAAGCCTCAGATGGGCACTGGGTGCCCCAGCAGTGCCATCCCAGGGCCAGTCTGGAGTTCACCCAGGTCAGGGTATGGCTGTTGAAGGGGAATGTTTGGCTCCCAGCATGCTGAGCCTGTTCTGCCAGAGGTCTTTGGAACAAGCTGGCAATTCCTGCAGCTGTGTAACTGTCTGTGTAGTTCTAAATAATGAATGTGGAAGAATTCTTTGGGGAGCCAGGCAGGCTGGGAGGTCCGTGGTCCTCTGCATTTTCACTTGTCTGCGCACAGGATTGTTTAAAGCCTCTCCCTTTCCATTTCCCTTTGTGACAGTGTGAGTCAAACAACTACTAATGACCTGGGATAGATTTCAACTCTGTTTCACCAGTGTATCAGCCCAAACATATCAGGGCTGTTGGATGGTTTAACAACTAATCAATTGAAGCCTCTGGTTAAACTGTCTGCATGCACAAGTTGCACCCAGCCGGTGGTGTGTGTGCTGGGAAGGCTGAACCCGTCACTATCAATAGGGATGTGGGATTTGCTGGACCAGAGCAGTTCTGTGGCCTCTTGCCTGCCTTGTCCCAGTGCCAGCAGCTCTCCGTTGTCACAGCACTGCTTGTGCAGGGGATCTTTATGCTCAGACAAGGCTCTGTGGCTTTTGCAGGTGTGTTGCACAGGTATTCCTCAAAAACACTTCAGACAGTGGAGAACAGATCCAGGGAGACAGGAAGGGAAGGTAATAAGGTGCCTGTCTGAGCTCTAGTAGCTCTTGGCTGGTGCTGCAGCAGGGCTGGTGAGGTTCCTGGTGAGCTGAGGATGAGGGTGTAGGTGTGACAGAGCAAGAACTGTACCGAGGAGGGGGGAAAGGGACGTGGCAGCAGCTGTGAGCTGACCTTAGGAGTGTCTCTCTCCTGCAGGCAGTGAAGGGGAGGGCCTTTCCTTGGAGACACAGCTGCTGTGCCATCGGATGCTGGCCATCCCCCCGGGCAGGGCGCTGCACCCCGGCATCGAGTCGCTCAACGTCTCTGTTGCCACTGGTAAGAGCAGTTCTGAGCACAAAGGCATCGAACTCCAAACCTCTGTGTTTAAAAATCAAACATCCAGGCCTACAGAAAGATCTTCTTGTGGTTTAAAAAAACAATTGAGTAATATTTATTTATTTTTATTTTCCTACAGGTATCCTGCTGCATTCCATCTGCAGCCAAAAACGGAGGCATGGAGATTGAAATCCTCTTTAATTGGTGGGGAAGCCGCTTGGTGTTCCATGGCTGTGCTCTGTGTGGATATGGGAATGCTCTTCCCAGGGCCTCCACCATCTCAGGCAGAGCCCCACTGACCTGAGCTGCACCTTGGCTTGTGCAGGATGCCACCAGATCCCTGGCTTAGTGCCCAAGGCAGACACTTGATGTCCTGGGGAACACCTGGGAGGAGCAGCTCTGGAGAAGGGAGGCCAAGCCAGGCCTGAAAGCAGCCAGCTGTGTCCTTCAGTTTTGGCATGAAAACAGTGATGACTGTGAGCTTTGTGCTCATTGCAACAGGGGACTTTGTGCATCACTTGAGCTATGGAGGGAATCTGGGCTGTAGGTGACAGTGCTTGGCTGGTGCTGCCACTGAGCCCAGCCCTGTGCCCACCCTGAGCCCAGCACCCCCTCTGCAGTGAGATGAAGCTGCTGAGAGCCAGCTGTGGTTTGGGACCCTCCACAGGGGCTTCTTCATGAGGAGGTGGTTTCTCTGTATTTGGTTGTAAACCAGGTGTGCAGCCCTTCCAGGGATGGACACGAGCTGCTGGAAAACAACTGGAGTGGGAAAAATGCAGCCCGTGGAAATAAAGCTGTAAAGTTTGGTTGTAGACTTGAATCAGTCCTTTTTGTGCCATGTATAAATCCAGTGTGTGATTAGTGGAACAGGGCACTTCCTTCAGGTGGGAAGAGGCATCAGGAGCTTCTTTTCCTCCAGGAAAGTTTCCTTTCCATGGTGGGCCTGATTCTGCTGGATGCTGAACTGCCCCAGCACCCCCATCCTGCAGATGGCATTGGGGTGTGGTGGCTTCATTTGCAAATACCAGACTGGCTAAATATTGAGAACCAAAAGAATGTAATCACTTAGCACCTTAATTATTTTATTTAGCTACTGTGGCCCTTTGCATAGGATTCTTCATTAACACTTAATTTACTGTGCCCTTTAGGGATAATTTCAAACAATTCTGCTTAGTCTGCCCCCTCCCCCATTGCCAAATGAACAAGTAAATCACTCTGAGTGACTAATTAGGACTTTCCTTTGAGCTAAATGATGTCTGTGGATGTGGAGGTTTTTCCCTGGGAGGGTCTGGCTGGTGGGTGCTGTGGGACTGGGGACACCCCAAGTGCTTGGGATGAGGGACAGGACCATGAGGGCTTGAAAGGTGTCCAGGACTGGCTGCTGTGGCTGTGATGGAGAGTGCCTGGTGTGGTGACAGGTGCCCCGAGCTGTGGGAAAGGACAAACCCCAGATCCCTCCAAAACAGCTCAGTTGTGCAAACAGGGCTGTGTTGCCTCACTCCAAGGGAGCTGAATAACCACGAGCTGCTGCATTGTGGGGTGACAGCTCATGCATTTTGGGGACTGAGAGTGCCCTTTTTTCTTTTTTAAAGCTGAAATGAAAAGGCTGCAGGCCTGGCAGCCTCAGCCAACCCCGTGGTGCTGCTTGCCAGCCATGGGAGCCCCAGCAGAGGGTGCCCGTGGCTCAGATTTGCTCATTTTTCCGAGGAAAGATTCAAAGATTCAGCACTTGGGTAACTGAATCCTTCCTCTGGAGCAGCAGGGACCAAGGCAGAGCCATTTCTTTATTCTTGACCCATAGGTAAGTACATTTATTTCCCATCTCACTGCTACTTCTCCTCTTTTATTTATTTCTTTTTTAAAATTTTATTTGAGCAGTACTGTAAGAGAGGAGGCACCTCGTGGCTTTGTGTGGTTGGCAAAGCAGGGTGCTGTCAGTCTGTGCTCAGCCATCTGCTCAGCCCCTCTAACGAGGAGGCAGGTGAGTAACCACAGAACAGCTACTTCACTTTTGGAAGGCTCCCAAAAAGCTTTGAAACCTCAGTGCCTGCAGCAGCTCTGCCAACAGAGTGAGAGGAACATTGAAGTTCCTGCTTGTCCATCACTCCAGGAGCAATCACCACTGCCCTGCAGATCTCCCAGTCCTGTATCCACAGAGCACCTTGATTTGGCTCTGGAGCATCAGACAAGGCTTATTGGGAGTTGCCTGAGGCTTGAATTTTCAGAGACAGGAATTTGAGCACATGCTGGGGCTGCAGCTCTGAGTTTTTTGCTTGAGAGCTGCAACCCAGGCACTTTTGGATGCATCCCCATCTGGCTGGCTCTGCCCATTTATCCCCAATTTACCACATTTCCCTCATGGTAAGTTTTAGCCCCACTTTCTTCCAATGAGATCCACCTCCACTGACTTTTGGATGTACCTGCCTTGTCCTCCTGCCCCAGCTCCATCCTGAGACCCGTGAGGAGCACAGGGACCTCTGCACTCTCCCACCTCTGGAGCTGGAGCTTTGTGCTGTGCAACTTGCCCCTGATCTAATAAATGCAATCCATTAATTGGATCATTGCCTGCTTCTCCAGCTAATTTCCTGGATATTTTTAAATGTTAAAATGTAGTTTTTATAGTCTTTCATTATTTTTAGCCTTAAGCTTGAGTATAATCGTCCCTGTAATATAACTGTAAAAAACTCCCAGCTTTATATCATAAAGGAGGACATTAATTGTCATTTTTTGTGTACATCAGCAAGATCAAACCATGTTTCCTGATTACTTCTGTTTGTACATAGAGCCTCTTTGATATTTAGATATGAATAAAGTGTGTGTGTGTAATTTGAAAGTCAATTCTTCCCTCCCCGCTGCTTGTCATGGATTCCTTTCAGAGGCTTATTTACCAAATTGATTTTAAAATTTACTAATTGCCCTTCCAGAATGATTTCTCAATAATCAAAGTGTCTCTAAGCACAGAGGCAAAATATTTGTCCTCCTTGGTTCAGAAGATGAGTTGTGCTGGTGCTGCCTTATCTTCAGCCAGAGGAGCACAGGAATCTTCTCATGTGCCCAGCCCCACCCCAGGGAGCTCTGGCTGTGAGAGCAGCTCAGCTCATGCCCCACATTTCACTTTAGAGCTCAGATTATCAACACAACTGAAAAAAATCCCAGTCCGTCAAATTTCTTCCCGTGTCCCAGCGTGGTCTGGGAGGGTGGAAGGGCTCAGGGACAGGGAACACCTTTCCCTTTGCCAGGCTGGAGCTGTGGGCACGGCTGATGGGAGCAGTGGGGGTGGTGCTGGGCTGGGGCAGGAGCTGGGAATGCTGCCCACGGGGCACCTCTGGAATTCTGCGCAGCGATCCCGGTTTGTAAATGTAATCAACCTTGAGGTCTTGTTACTTCCACAGGTGCAATTAACATTACCATCTGCTAATCCGTGATTAACGATGTTTACAAATATGCTACAACATGTTAAAATGTGCTGGCACGATTTGGTTGGGTTTTTTTTCCTTTTCCTTTCCTCCCCCCCTCCTTGTTCCAGCAGGGAGCTGAGCTGCCAGCACTGGCACGGGAGGGCTTTCCCCACTGAGGGATCCCCAGACCCCACTCTTAATTCACAGACATTTTATTTTCCTTATTTAAAAGTGCTGTTAAAACTCCAAACCAGCTGCGGGAATGACGAGTTCCAAGCAGAAGGTCAGTGCTGCTAAACAGGATTTAATTGCACGAGGGTTGAGGTACAAACTGATGAATCTGAATAATAAAACTTTGTGGGGAGCGACATATGGTGCAGTTTAAAGTAAATTTTTATCGATCATCCCACAACTGATGTGTTAATGGGATGGCAGTCGTTGCTTTGGGTTTGATATCGACGTGGAGTTTTAATAATGTCACACAGGAATATTGTGGAGGGGTTTATAATTCAAAAAAAAAAAGTGTTTTCTATTAAGTGCCTTTTTTCTTTTCCAGGAGAGAGGAATACATTACATGGCTGCTGTGTGTCCTCCAGATCTAGGTTACATGTAATTGCTCAGTAATTGGTAGAACCATGTAAAAGCCATGGTATTTGCCAGTAAACTCTCCTAAGTTACCATGAAATTGAAGTGTGATATTTATTCTCTACAAAACTTGCTGCCCCAGTGTGGAGTAGGATCAGGTCTGGTCACTGCAGAGGTGTTTCTGCAGTGGCTGTGCCACATGTGATGCCCACAGGGTTTGGCACCAGTGGCATCCCAGGGCTGGGGGGTTATTGTGCTCCAGGGGAAGGTGCTTTAACCTGCCATGGGCTTCACTCTCAGGATTATTCACAGAAATACAGAATGGTTTGGGTTGGGAGGGACATTGAAGCCCATCTTGTTCCATCCTCTGCCATGGGCAGGGACACCTTCCACTATCCCAGGTTGCTCCAAGCCCTGTCCAGCCTGGCCTTGGACACTCCCAGGGATGGGGCAGCCACAGCTTCTCTGGGCACCTGTGCCAGGGCCTGCCCACCCTCACAGGGAAGGATTTCTTCCTAATATCCCACCTAAATTACAGCTATTAATAATCTAATATATATAGATTAGAATTAATAATAATGTAATAATACTCTAATTATTACAGCTGTTTCAAGGTCCAGCTCAAAATGATGGAGGTTTGGAGGTAGCTGAAGATGTTCTCATGTTTTCAGTGGACAGGGAATAGCAATTACACTGATGATGCTTTTTGAAGCCTGTGAAGATGAAACATTTGTCAGTGCACCAGGGGGACATCCACAGGTCTCCTGTATTTTAGCTTCTAGTTAAGTGGGATGTCCAAATCTGTTCACAACTTGGCAATTTCTGTGATTTAACCACTACTCTGCTTTGGAGAACTCCAGCCCTGGAGGCATGTGTGACCTCACTCGGAGGTGCCTCCTCAGGAGTTTTTCCCTCTGAATGAGGGAATGGAAACTGTGGGTGGGTCACTGATGACTCCTTATCACTTCCACGTGGTTTTAAACACAGGCAGCAGTAATTGCCTTGCTTCTGATCAATAGTTTTATACACTTAAAAACTGTAACAGTACGCTGAGAATTGATGCAAAGTTAAACCTGCCAATTTTAAATTTTATTTTTTTTTAGCTGGCCTGTTTTAGAAGCTGCAAACTCAGCAGTGTGTGCCCTGCACCTGGGAAGTGGCAGCTCAGCTGTTTTCTTGGAAGATCTCCACATCACATCCTGCTCATCCAATGGATCCATCCCTGACTCCACAACGGGCTCTTGCACAGGGTGGAAGCTGCAGTGCCTGAACTTGGGTATAAACCTCCTTTCTTAACATTTTTAAAGCTGCCTTTGAAAGGTTTGTGCAGAAGATGAGAGTCCACCCAATCCTGTGGGTTCAGGGTCCTGGCAGGGTGCCATGGATACTGCCAGGAGTGGGCAGAAGGGATGGCTCAGCCCCTCAGCACCCCCCATGCCCCCTCACCCTCCCTCCAGTGCCAGTACTTTGGGAAACACCCCCTTTCTCTGCTCTGCAGCACGAGGGTGGGTGGGTACTGTGAGGCTGGGACAGGGGCAGCTGGAGGTGGGGACAGGAGCAGGGGGACCCCAAGGTGAGAACAAGCAGCAGATGGTGGAGTGATGCTGCAGGATGGAGGTTGTCCCAGCAGTGCTGCAGCCAAGAGCACACATATCAAGGTATGGGTTCGAATCATACATTAAATACAGCTGGAAGAGTTACCCCTTTTCCTTCTGGGCTCACTCCTGGCACACAAGCTCCATCCCAGTCAGCACTTCTGGGGGAGTTGGGTGGCTTCCCATCCCTGCTGGGACAGCTTCATCACTGTCCACTGAGCATGGAGCAAATTGGTGCCAGAAAACCCCCTCGAGCCAAGCCTGGGTGAGCCCCCCCACTCCCCAGTGGTTCCACAGGGGGGTCAGGAAGTCGGGGAATAGTTAAAAATAAGGGGGATGCAAGAGTAGTTGGCATTCCCTGGCAGAATAAATGAGGTGGTGGCAGCTTTGCCAACCCTCATTAGCACCTTCCAGCAAGGCACAGCTTATTCCAACTGTATCCCAAGTCTTCTGCTGGAGATTGCATCTCTGCCTAATATGCATTTTTATATAAACAAGGGTACTAAATGGCCTTTCATTTCCCTCTGTAATGTCTTTTTTAATGGAAGGTCCTGAATTAAGAACATATATATATGACTCTAAGAATTTTCTAAGTGATATTGAAAACCTATTGTAAAGTAGGATTTCTCCTTGCAAAATTATTTTAATGAGGTTCCAGTTTATTTTCTGGCTATATTTTACTTATTTAATCCTCCAGAGGGGCTTTTCAGAGGCAGCATCTCATTTTCAATGCAACTATTCTTAACATTAGGGAAAACTACCTTTCTGAAATGCATGAAGGGAAAAAAATAACCCGAACCAGAGGAAGATGTACGAGATAAGAATAAACTTGAAAAGCTTTGAGGTGGTTTATGGCTTCTCTGGAAAGAATAACAGTTCATGTATTTTTGTTATGGTGTGGTTTAATGATGCTTGCAGAAAAAAGATAAGGTAGAAATGGAAATATAAAATTAAACCAGCAAAGTGAATGTGATTATTTTAGTTACCAGTATTACCTGGGGAAAACGCTCTCGGGGTTTTTTATCTAGACTAAATATTTGCTTTTCTAAAAGGGAAGGCCCTCTGCATCTCCCAGTATGAGGGTGGCCGGGGGGGGAATATTCCTGTGGTCCAGCAGCCGTGGAAGGATGGAGGAGACTGAGCCACCCCTGTCCTGGGGATGCTCTTGGCACGGGGCTGGTGCGGCCAGGACTGTGCCCATGCCAGTGATGAGGATGAAGAGGAGATGACCCCAAAAGGGTCTTCACAGCCTTCCCCTGTGTCTGTGCTGCTGTGTCACTGCAGGTCATTGTGTCACTGTGTCACTGCTGTGTCACTGTGAGTGCCCCAAGCAGGATGGGCCATGACGGGGAGGCACAGGGGGACCAGTTCCCAGTGAGGTGTGTGCTCAGGGCATTGGTCTGATCTGGGGGATCCTGGTTTTTTCACTGGGATCTGGGCATGGCTAATTCCCTGGGAGGCATGGCCTTGTCCCATCCTACCCCATCACATCCCTCCCCTCTCTTTTCCCCCCTGCCCATCCCTGGCTGTGGGTGCAGACCTGGAGCCCCTGTGGCAAAGTGCTCAAAGGCTGTAACACCGCCCCAATCCAAGAGCTCTTGACCTCCCTGGGCAGCTCCACAGGTTCCCAGCCCGAGCTGAGTGTGTGTGGGATCCTGCTGGTTGTGCAGTTGAATGAGGCTCAACAGGATCAGCCAAACCCAACTCAGCTCTGGCACAGCAGGCATGGCCCTGGCTGAGTGTGGCCATCCTGAGCATCCCCCTCCAGTCACCAGGTCACGAGAGGTAAAGTTGAATTGAGCCTGGTGTGTGGCCTTGAGCCTCGCTGGGTAGTTAATGTTTCAATTTCTTCCATGGATCTAGAAGAGCAAAAAGTTTGTTTATAATTAAAATACTTGGAGATTTATACTTTAATTCAAATAGCTGAAAAGAAGCAGTTTCTGTGTAGGTTTCTTCACTATCAGAATCTAAAACAGATTATTATGTAAATTTTTTCGATCCTAAATTCATTATAATATTCAATTTCAGGAAATGCTCTTGACCATCTGCTGCTGCTCTAAAAAATGAGTCTTGGAGGTTGTTTACTACCAGAAGCATTGTAGGTATGTAGGTTTGATCAGTGTGTAAGGGCAATGCACTGATTTCTGAGGCTGGTTATGTAAAGCCGGAGCGTTGAGGCCACAAGCTGAGCGAGTTGGAAGGTGCATCCACAGGTTCACTGGCAGCAGGTTCTGCTCTGCCAGTGTCCCAGCTCATCTCAGCTTGGCCTGGCTTGTCGTGATGTCACCCCATCTGTGAGCAGAGGGTTCTGGTCCTTCTCTGTCTCCTAGGCAGGCAGTAGGGATTACTTCCTGCTCTCAGTAGAAGTGGTTTGAGATCCCTGGGATGAAAAGTACTGGGAAAATATAATTTGTTGTTTATTGTAACTTCCAGAGTAGCCCAGGGAAGGACATACTGACCCCCAACTTACACTCTTGATGACTAGAGTGAGTGGGACAAAGCCCTTGTCCCCCATGGCACAGGGCCAGGACGCCAGTGGTGCCACTGAGTTCAGCTGAGCTTTCACCTGGTTTTCCCTGTGTGTTTTACCACCAAACCTCATACATTAACAGTGTCAGGTGCAGCATCTGAAGCCCTAGGGTGGTGACAGGGATGTGCTGCCAGTCAGGCTGCCATCCAAGGGCACTGCTCTTCCCAGCTCCCAGCACTGGCTTTTGCTGCCCTTATTCAGTCCCTGCAGGACACTAAAAGATGTTGCTGCCCTCCTGCTCACTCCTGCGCCTTTAGGGTTGGCTTCAGATGGAGGAGCAATGTATTAAATGTGGTTTCTTCTTCTTCCACTGTGGCCTTGCTCAACAAGTGCAGCACCCACGGGGCCGGCGGCGGCTGCCGATCAATCGGGGCCGAGGCCATTCCTGCCCTTCCCAGCCACCGCGCCCGATATTGACGGATCGAGCGGGGCCGAGGCTGGGAAGCAACGGCTGCTGGCAGGGAACGGAGGGGGCCACTGCAGGGGCATTCCCAGGGCTCTGCTCCTGCGGGACCAACAGCAGAGCATCACCCCAGCATCCTCCCAGCACGGGGTTGAGCTGGGCGCGGTGCTGCTGGGGGAATATTGGGTTCTCTGCAGTATTTGGGAAGGTGAGCTGGTAACGTGGTGGAAGAGACTTTGGAAGGGCACTGGTGTGCTCAGGGGATGCCTGTGAGTGGCAGCAGGGATGTGATGTGTGGGTCTAGCAGTTTCTATAGGAGCAGATGCAAAGGGCTCATGGCACTACTCCCAGAGCAGCCAGTGGAGTGATTTCCATGCATTGCCTGAGGTCAGAGTTTTAGCAAACCCAGTTTCACTGTGAGGCTTGTCTGTACTGTCGGCAGCATGTAGGAAGGCAGGAATTAGTGTGTGGCCTGGAGCTATGTCAGGAGAGGGTTAGATTGAGCATCAGGAAAAGGTTCTTCCCCAGAGGGTGGTGGGCACTGAACAGGCTCCCCAGGACAGTGGGCACAGCCCCAAGGCTACCAGAGCTCCAGGAGCATTTGGACAACGGGACAGGGATAGAATGGGATTGTTGGGCTGTCCTGTTCAGGGTCAGGAGTTGGACTTGATGATTCTTGTGAGTCTCTTCAGGATATTCTGTGATTCTGTGTGGATCTATGGGATGGGGCTGTTCAGCAGTGCTTGGATGAATATTGGAATGTAGAGTATGACAGAGAGATGGTTTTTGCTCCTGTTGTTGTTCATTCATGAACAAACTCTGAAACTGGTGTTTTCTTATCTGGAGCTGTCCCAAGCTTCAGCATTCAAACCCTGGTGATCACTAATCGCCTTATTTCCCCTCCTTCAGGGAAATTTTAACTCTTGTCCTCTGCTGCTGAGTAGATCCTTAAGCCGGTAATAACGTGAGACAGAGGGAAATGACTGGCCTTGTCCTGCTCCCTGGCTGAAAACCACTGAAGTATTACAGCAAAGTATTAAAAAGGTATAAATTTGCATACAAATGATATTCCTGCTGATGAGGTGTTTGGTTTCAACAGGGTTCAAGGGAAGGTGTAGGCACCTCATGCACTCTCCCTTCCCTTTTCCCCTGCTCTCCAAGCCCCCAGCAGCTGGGACACCTCTACCTGCTCATATCCCTGGGATTGACCAGGATGGAATCCCTGCAGCCATCAGCCAACTCTGGTGGCTCATTCCCCTTTGAATATCCTAATCCCCAGTGGTGAGGGGATGATGAGGGTGGGGGACCTTCCTCTGCTGCCCAGAGATGCTGCTGTGGCACCGTGTGGGTGCTGTGTTGGGGTGTAACTCCAGGGGGGACACAGGGGGATCAGGGCCACTGTGGCCTTTGTCTGCCTGTGCCAAACAGATGTGAAAAAACCCAAGTTCGATTTCCAAGACCGCCTGGGGAATATCACTAACTAATTATAGAAAACAGAAGATGCGCTCCCCTCCTCTTGCATTTTTTGATAAACATTGTCTCCTCTCAACAGCTGAGTATTTAATTAGTGTTGATTGTTGTTCGCGTGTTCGATAACCACTCATCAGGAGGGGGGTGTCCGCTGGGGCAGCGTGGCCTGGAGCACAGCGGAGCAGAGGGTGTTCATAATTAAGGATGCAATTTATTTGAGTAAGTCATGTGTACAGCACCCTGTGTTTTAGGTTAATTTTCAAGGTTAAAGGGTAAAAAAAAGAGACAGCTCAGAACTTCGGAGGATGAGGAGCAATGGTTGGAAAATCAACACTGAAAACTGTGCAGAGGGATATATAGAGATATATACATACATATGAGTGTATTCACACATATGCATGATACATCCCAGCCTCTGTGTGTGTGTATGTGTGGCTGTGTGAATGCTCCCACAGGGCTGTACATCCTCTTTCCCACTGGACTGTGCCCATTTCCCAAGTTTTGTCTGGAAAATACTGGATGCAGTTGGACTCTCCAGCTGTGGAAAGGTTCCTTAGGAAGCAGGTTGAATGAAAAAGGAAAATCAGCTCTTTCTCGGTGCTTCTGAGTGTGGAAAGAGCTGAGGTTCACCATCAGTTAGGATCTATCAAATCCTGCCTCACGTTTGCCTGTATTTGCCTAAGGAATAATGATAAGCACCAACATCCCTGTGTGTATCCTGTACTACGGCAGGCAGGCATTTGGCTTTGCTGTCCAAGCACCACATGGATCGCTCCCATGGGAGGAGAACTAAACCCTGTGTTTTTAAAGGCTGTCTGGACATGTGGAATGAACTGGGACAAATGGTCTCTCTTCTCTTTTCCCAGTGATGATGTGCCTGTGTCAGGTTTGTGCTGATGTCCAGAGCCAGGCAGTGAAGGTTTAGGGGGTGTAGGAGCATCCCTACTGCAGGGACATGAAAGTCCCTTCTTGTAGTTTCAGGGACATCACTACTTTTGTGTGTGACCCTCTGAACTGGGCAGGACTCATCCAGGTCCTCCACAGCACTGGAAGGGCTCCAGCCCAGGGGGAGGGGGACAGGCCTTGGGGACAATCCCATCCCCTGCACTGCCCCTTCCCTGCTGACACTGGGAGGGGGAGCAGCAGCTAAACTAGTAAATAAGCAAATGCCTGTCTCCTCCCTGTGTGGTTACCCCTTTATTTATTCCCATGTTTATCCTGCTGTCCCCCTGACAGCCGTGATGGAGCTGTCATGCTTTGGTGGCCACCAGCTTGTGAGCTGGCACCTGTTCTCTGTGCTCATGCAGGGCCTCCACACGTAACCCCCAGCCAAACAAAACAGGAAGAAAAATCAAATCTAATTACATGCCATTGATTTCTTTCCAAATTTGCTTCTAATACACTTTTTGACTACTCCTTGATTTTTTTTATTTTTTTTCCCCACTTTTCCTTTCTCCTCTCTTTCCCCTGTCCGCTCACATGGAGCAGTCTCCTCCTGGGAAGCGAGTGCTGCAGTCCCTGCGCTGGGCACGCCGAGCCCCACAGCGGTTTAGGAGATCACAGACCGGGCTCTTTCTCCTGATAGGTGGTAGGGATGATCCGTGAGCTGAGCCTCTTCCTAAAGGACAGGTAGGACTGTGCAGCTTCTTCTTTGCTTTTTCCCTTCCCTCCTCTTCTCCTTTGTAAGCCTGATGATTGTCTTCAGTGCCAGCATTGCTGTGGGCAGAACTGTTGGCCAGAAGCATTCTGGGTGCTCAGGAGGTGGCAGTGGGTGCCCATGGGCTGAATCCAATGTCCTGGTGTGCCCTGAGGTTTGGGTGGGCACTGGGGGGCTTGTGCTGGTCCCAGCCTCTGGCAATGGTCAGTGTGAGCAGAGAGCTGGCTGTGGAGCAGCTCCCGTGTGCCTGTGCATGGCCAGTGGCTGTCCTGGTACACTGAGATCACTCAGGGTGAGTGTGAAACCCCTGGAGCATCAGCAGCGTGGGGCAGCCCCCCATTCTGGCTTGTCCGACATGTTATTGCCCCAGAGCTCTGTTTGCAGCCCTGGGGCACTGGGCCATCACATTGGTTTCATTCCCTTGCAGTGGTGGCTCGGCACAGGTCTGGCCCCGACTGGGCTGGGGGCTTAAGGGGGACACAGCAGGGCTGGGCTGGGGCTGGGGAGCATCAGTTATGTCAGGAGAGAGAATCCAGGCTCACGCAGGGATTTGAACTGTGCAGTGATGGTGGGGAATGGCTCATGATCAACCACTCCCCAGGTCTGCAGGAAGCCTGGGCTGAGACCCCAAGTTAGCTGTTGGACACACATCCAGGCACAGAGGGACAGTGAGTGGGTGTTCCCAGCTCTAAGGACAGCTCTGCTGGCAGCAGGAGAGGCTGGAGGCAGAGAGTCCTGCTGGTGAGCTCTGGGAAGCAGCTGAAGGGTTAAAGGCGTTGGGATGCAGAGCTTTCTCTTGTCCATCAATATATTGAATATCCTCAAATCTGGCTCTGTGGGATCTGGGTGAGACTCATATAAAGTCACAGACTCCTTGTCCTAACGGTGATGAGGGACAGGAGGGCTGAGAGCGATGCCCAGGGCAGGTCTGGCAGCAGGATAGAGGGAGGTGGGACAGTCTCCTCAGCTTCATAATTTCCCTGGGTACAACCTGACCCACTGCTTGCAAATCAGACTCCTAAAAATGTTATCAGCTATGAAAATTAAGAAAAGAAATCCAAAAGAGAGAAAACCCCAAGGATTGCTCCATCCCTTCCCTCTGTGGGGCATCCTGACCATGGTCACCACTGTCAGTGTCACCATTGCCAGAGGGAAGCATCCCACACCCATGTCACCTCTGGAAATATCCACTTCCAAGAAAGCAGCCAGATTTATAGCACAAGGAGATGTATTTAGGCCGGAGACAGTTCAGTTGTGTTAATTATGAAAATCTAAAGATAATCTATATTTAATGTCAAATTTTTCTCAAATTTACTAAAGAAGGAGGAGAATATATGCACATGATGACATTTAAATGAAGTACAAGGTGCAATTAAACTCCAAAATGTACAGTAGACTAATTGGGAGAGGATGACAAATATAGTTATCATCAGCAACTAATTAGGGCCCTGCTTTAGCTTTCCCCGCTTGATTAATCTTGACTAGGTGTTAATAAGTTACTTGGGCCGGCCGAGAGTTGCGAACAGGCTGTTTGTTGCTCCGTCTGGCATGGCAGGGAGGTGGCTGGTGCCGGAGGGATGTCGGAGTGTCAGGGATGTTGGTGTTAAGGGGGTTTAATTTACTGGGGGGGATAATGAGGACAAGTGCTGGTGGTGGAATCGTCCCCATTGTGGTCACCAGGCTGGGCACAGTCCCCTGGTGAGCCGAGCCTCGGAGCACGGAGGGAGGAGGAGGAAGAGGAGGAGGATGAGCATCCGTGCCCGGCGCTGTGTGCCCAGAGCGCCGGCTCAGCGCTGTTGACACATCCCTTGTCTCCCAGATTTACACTCTTATCTTTTTGCATTGAAAGGTAAGAATAATAGTAAAATGTTAATGCCATACTCTACATATAATACTGTACGTAAACGGATGACATGACATGGGAGACAGATAAATCACCGCCACCTTCAGACAATAATCTGCGGCAGACAGAATAACACATGAGTGCTCCGAGCGTAGGAATGTGCTTGGGAAAACGGGGCTTTACGGCCCAAATCCTCTCTGATTTTCACTAGTGCGTTTGCTAGACTTTGGTTTTATAAAATATGTTTTTAAATATGCAGCTCCCTGCTCATATTGGACACTTGGCACTGTAGAAGCTTGGGAGTGCTTGTAGGTGAGTGACTCGTGAATCGGGGTGCCCATGAGGATGACAAACACGGTCACTGGGGCTAAAATGGAGAGAAAAACGTACTTCTGGCTAGAAAATATCTAGGGATACATCCCAGGGATGGCTTTCCTTGAGGGTTTGCAGTTTGTTGTCATTCCTCAGGGAAGCTGAAGCCCTGTAAAGCCCTGACTTGCCCATGGGAAGCTGTAGGGGGAAAATTCCCATGGCTGGGCCATGTAGGGATGGGATGGACATGGTTCTACAACCATCCTACACCTATCCTAGACTATTCTCCAACTGTCCCACAACCATCTTGGGCTGTAGCTATGCCAGAAAATATGAAAAGCCAATTTCATGTGCTGGTCTTGCTCATTGAGCACCATTCCCAGGTGAAGAACCCTTGGTGGGTGCCGTGCCATGAGCACCAGTGCCGGGTGGCTGAGTGGGGATGGTGCCACCACCCTTTGACCATGGCACTTCTGCAAAATACACCTCAGAGGGCTCGGGGGTTTCTCCTGCGTGGTCCCCAGGGGGATGCAGCAAGGAGATGCTGCTGACAGATCGAAGGCTGTTTTTTCCCCGAGAAACAATCCCGAGCCGTGGTGGGAGAGCAAAGCCATTACCGTGGAGGATGAACTTGGCTCAGTCGCCATGGAAACGCTGGCCGGGACCCGGCACCGCTCGCATGTGCACGAGGCCCGTTGACCTCACTTAGAATTATTACCTTTAGCCAAATAAAATAATTTGTGTTAATAAAGAGACCATTTTCTCTCGGCTTCCAAGCGAGCCTTCCCCAGAAGGCAGAGTGACTCCTTAATTACACTTTTACTGCAAGGTGATTAATGTTCAATATGTGATACTCCGTTTAAATAAGTCGCTTATTAACACCTTTAATATGTTTTAATTTTTTTTTCCCTTTTCCCCCCTCCTTCCCTCTCACCTTGGTGGCGGGAGGGGCTGTGCAGCGCTAGATGGAGCTCTGATATTAGGCATGGGGGTGTGTGGCACCCACGGGTGAGCCCTGCAATCCTGAAGTCTTCTGGAAGGAGAAAATGATGGAAAACCCCAAGTTCCAGTGGCAGCAGAATTTCAGTGGGAAGCTTGAAACTCACTTTGCTTTTTCCTGCTGTGAGGTGGCTCTGGGTGATGTGAGATGAGCGGGTGAGGGCTCAGCCCTTGGAGAAGGGCGACAGCAGCTGTGGGATGTTGGGTAAGAGCTGCCAGGGTTGGGCTGGGTGCAGCCACACCAGATTTGGACAAAGGGAAAAAGGGGGCAGGAAATGTCTGAGGGACAAGAATGAAATGGGGGAAAGGGGCTGTGTGGGCAAAACTTCACATATCCTGGAGGGAGGGGACAAGGTAGTTGGGATGCAGTCAGGGATGTGGTCAGGAATGCTGGGAAGGATGCAGTGAGGGATGCCATGAGGGATTGGCAAGGGATTCCATGAAGGAAGCTGCAAGGAGTGCTTGCTGCAGGTGCAACTTTGCTATTCAAGGGTTAATTCCTTCTTTCCACACTCTTGTGTGTCAGGACAGGTGGATGGTAGAGGCTGATGCCATCTTGTCCTTGGTAGAGGCCCCCAGTCCCTGTCACTCCAGTCCCAGTTTCTGCTGCCTGTTCTGGCTGTTTTGAACAGCAGTCACCCCAGGGCTTGTTTGGTGGGCAGCAGAGGGAAGCTGGGAGAGGACAGAGCTTTCCTGGGCCGCATCCTGCCACTCAGACAACACGGATTACCCACCTCTGAGCTCAGGTCAACCCTCACTGACACCCGCAAAAAGCACCCAGTGCAGCCAGAAGATGCTGCCACATGCTGGGAATGGGACCAGGCTGGGTATTCCGAAAGGCTGGTGCTCAGCTGTGAAGGAGGTCCTGCCATACAGGAGCTCAGTCCTGCTCCAGGCACCTGGATCCACAAGGCTCTCAGGGTGGCATCACCCCCACACTGAGGTTTTGGGCTCCCACAGGGCTTTCCTCATCCCCGTGGGAGCAGGATCAGGCCCTGCCTCTGCCCTGCCTGGTGTTATGTGTGATCATTGGGGTCCATCAGTGCCACAGCCACAACACTGAGAGCTCCCAACACCTTCTCAGAGAGCTCCCTTTACTGCTGCAATGAGCACAGGCTGCTCAGCACAGGAAAAACGGAGATGAGGGGGAGCCTGTTTGTTCCCAGAGACAGCTCCAGAGGACAACACACCAGACATGGCATTTCCATGGCAGGTGAGAGCTGCCTTCCTGGGCTGGGCTCCTTCTGCTTTTCATCACCTACTCTGGATCTTTGCCTTTCTGCTTGGCCCCTCCTTTCAGAACTGGGAAGGGATGGTCCAGCAGCCCCAGTGCCAAACACACCAATTCTGGGCCAAACTGCCCAAAAATGCAGCTCCACATAGAAGTGTTTGACTCTCTCTTCCCCCTTTGTACCTGTTCTCTTCTGGAAATGGGGCTAATTATATTAACCATTATGTATCATATTACATATAGGGAAATATTCTATATATTATATACAGTATATTTGGAGGAATATTCAAGGGAATTTGCTAAAGAGCTGTCCTAATTGCTGCTGGGGGTGTGTGTGCACTGGGAACCACTGCAGAGCTAAATTACAGGTTGTTGTCCTTGCAGGAGAGGGGGTTGCTCCCCTGATTTTGCTTTGCTGGCTTCCCCTTTTCTTTTTCTCTTCTTTTCTTGCAAAAAGGCATTTTACTGGAGGGATGCCTCTGAGACCCCAGCTCCAGCTGCTCTCCTTGCCCTGAATTCCTTCACTTTATTAAAATCCTATTAATAGAAAATGCCCTGTAGAACCCTGTAAGAAAGGTAACACCTCTGGTTTTCTCTTGCTGTGAGTTTTTTTCTGGGGTGGGGGAATGTTTGTTGGTTTGGTTTTCGTTTCTCGTTTCCTTTGAGTGGTTTGAAAAAGGGAAGAACTCGGCTTAGGATCCATCTGTGAAAATACTAAAGGAATACTAGAGGAATAGCTTCTTAGCTGGTGTAAGTACTGAGACCTCCATTAATTTCAGTGCTAAATTAGACATTTTCTTAGCTCTTTATCCTGTAAGCTCTGATGGAAAGGCAGCAAACACCCCCCAGCCCCTCCCCTGCGCAGCACCGCAGGTATTTGGGAGTTCATTAGTTCAGAGGGCTGAGCTGTACATCATCTGGCATTTCCTAATAGTCATCTATTTCAGGGCTAATTCACATCGAAAATGAGCTTTTATTGCATTAAATAAAACTTCAGGTAATTCTGAGAACAATATTTCTCAAATGTTCAAGACTCAGGGAAAGGCTCCAGCCAAGCTGCTGATGTTTGATCCTTGGAAAGCTGTAGCTGGGGCAGTGGTGGGGGAAGGTTCCCCTGGCTCTTTTTACTTTCCAGTTTAGCACCTTTAGCATAATTTTTCCTTGAAGTTGGTTATTTTAATCTGTAATTTCTTTCTGACCCAATGGCAGGCCAGTGCACCCTTCCCAAAAATAGAGACCAGACTTCAGGGGTGCTAATTTGGGGTGTGCAGGAAGTTGTGAGCAGCCAAAGTTCAGTGAGGGGACCCCATCCTGTGTCACCACCAGCAGTGACAGGGACAGTGTGGTCAGTGCTGGCCTTTCTCCTGTGCCATCAGCAAAGCCCTGCTGTCCCCTGCCCCACCTCTGCTCCTCCCTGGTGGCAGCAGCCAAGCCAAGCAGCACCTCCTCATGTGTAAAAAAACTCCTTTAAAACTTAACAGTGGCCAGTAATGAACCAGCAAAGGTTTATTGCCTATAAAGGATAAAATTAATGTAAGTTATCCTCATAAACTCTCCTGATTTGTGCTGCTCCTTTCTGTTCTCACTGTGTGTCTCTGACACCTGTTCTAAATAGCTAATGGGGAGCTCCTGGGTCTGATGAGCAGGTTAATTAGCAAGTGCCAGCCGTGGGTTGGGTGGCACCTTCCAGGGGAGCTCGGGATGCTGCCCGGGCTCTGCAGCCCCCAGCAAAGCAGAGCCTTGAATTACAATTCTCTTTAAGAGGCTTCCTCACCAGGACACAATCTTTGCTAAATATATTTTTCTAATGATTGCTGAATCCTAAATGTTTTTCCAGTCTTAATCCAGTCTGGGCTCCTGTTCCACCCACCAACTGCACTAAACTCCCTGTCATGTGAGTAGTTCTTAGGGAAAAAAAATCCCACCTCAGTTTTTCTCTACTACTGTAGCTAAACCAAAATGAGAAATTCAGGAATAAACAAACACACAGAGGCTTGTACCTCTGACTTACAGTCTGAAGACTGTTTTTATAGTATTTACTTATTTTCCATAAATTGATGAGGCTTAAAGGGGAAGCTAAACTTTTAGCTGATATGCAGGTGAAATAATATTAAATTCCCATATTAAAGATCACCATTAACCTGTTTGTTTTTTATTGGACTAACAGTAAACACAACAAGCTGTGAACAGGGTGTTTAATTATTTCAATGAATATTCATAACATACAGGACCCTTAGAGGAAATAAAGAGAGGAAATTGTTCCACAGTGACTGGGAGGTTGATAAGAAAAGGTTCATCTTTAAGTGGAGGGGGGGAACTGAAACACACCTGCACTGTAAATTCCTGGTGAATATATTTATATTTTATTTATTTGTGTATTTATATGTATTATATATATATTTAAGGAATGGGTGCACCTCTTACTAAGCAACTTATTAGAGAATAATTTGTTTTCAGTGGGCATTAGGTATGTTTAGAATAACTTTGGGTTTAAATAGGAGAAATATTTGGAGCCTGTCGCTGCAGCACCACGACTCAAAATTCAGGCAGCATCTCAGTTTTCTGTAAAACCACCAGGTTTGGGGATTTGGACTGCAGGAGTGCCTGGAATCCCTTTTTCTCCAAACCCTCTTTCTGCAGTATCCTGTAATAAATTTAAAGGTATTTTCTGCCTCTGCCAGGTATTTTGGGAGCTGGTTAAGTAAGAGATCACAGAGGGAGCAAGTGATCTGCACAGCTGCTTTTTGAGGGGCTGGAGGAGGGACCAAAGTCCTTTGTCCTACATTATATATAAGGGCATGTGTATTTTTAACTGGTACAGGAAGATATAAATTATAAAGCCCTTGATAGAGACAATAGGATTGGATGCCATAAAGGGACGTGTGACTTGTGAGTTAAGAGACTTGGTAACTTGTGGAATGATGGCTTGAAATGACTTTATTTTATAGCTGGTTTCTGCCATCTGAGTGATGTTGCATGTATCGGTTGTATTTATAACTTAATAGCTTTTCTCAATTTTATTATACTTTTTATGATACTTGTGGCTTTATGGTACTTCATAATTTTTCTCAGATTCATTAAATCCCACTGAGGGTGGAGTTAATCCCTGTGCCATGGAGCAGTGTGGAACCCAAGCTGGGTGGAGCTCTGAGCAACCTGGTCTGGTGGAAGGTGTCCCATGGGCAGGAGGGTAGAAGGAGATGAGCTTTGGGGTCCCTTCCAACCCAAACCAGTCTATGAGTCTTGATAAACCCTGCAAAGTGCAGGAGCTGGTTCCAAGCTGAGTCTGAGATGAATTTGGGATTGAGGGAAAGGATGGAGTGGGTGGAGATGGCTGAATTTTGGCAGCTTGGGCTTTGGCACTGACAAAATTTTCCAAAGTTTCTCCAGTTTCTGCATTAACCTTGGGCTCTGTTTACTGTACCCTTTCTGGTCTGGTAGATGCCAAATGTACCAAAGGTGACATTTGGATGTTTTGAAGGCATTCAGTGGTTTTGGTGTTACATCCTCACCTGCAGCCTGGCTGATGTCAGCCCTTCCTGGCATGAGTTGTCATCTCACTCTGGTCACAGGGACTGTTTGTATGGGAAAAATATCTCTGCAGCTTGTTGGCTTTGGTGTTTCCTTCTGTGCTTGAAACTCCCCCAAAATGAAGCTGAAGTTAAGAAAACCAGGGCATGACTTGGAGCAGGTGAAGCAGCATGAGGAGCCTTGTTGGTGTAGCCTGGGCTGGTCACGGCGTCCCAGTGAGAGGAAAGGAAGGTGAAATCTTGGGGCACTTGTCACCAGCCAGACCCTGGGGCGTGGGACACCCATGGAAATGGCTTGATGGCTCTTGGAATTCTGGCAACTCTCCTGCCATCGAGCTTCAGTCCTAAAATTGTAGTATCCAAGACAAAACCAGCAGCATCTTGTCATTCTGTGGGGGCTTTTTCCCCCTTTAGAAAAAAAACCAAAAACCAAACAAAGGCAACAACCAAACTCGGGAGCCCCCAGACATCACCATTTTTAAACAAAAGTGTCATTTTGGTTAGTACTGAAATAGAGGGCAAGGCACAGAAAAGCTGCAGGCCCTGGAGGGCAAGTGCCACGAATTCCCAGTGCCCATGAGCTGGGGCTGTAATTGTGTCTGGAATAGCCCTTGTGGAGGAGATGCTTCTCCTCAGAGGGGAATCAGGTCACTTCAATGTATTCCCGGGGAGTGGGAGATGCTGGGATTATTTCTTTTGTATAGTTGAAAACAATTTAATTCCAAATCCCACTTTCTGAAAAATGTGAAAAGATGGAGTTGACTTCTTGGAGATGGTCCATGTCCCCGTGGGAGGCTGGTGGCAGTTTGGGAGGGGGACACTGGACCCCCTCACCTTGCCTCCCCTACCTATTTATGATCCCCAGAGATAAGGCACTTCCCACCTCGCAGCCACCTTCATTACAGGCTGTTGGTCTGCAGGACCGCAATGCATTTATAATTTTTATTGTTATATCTTTTAATTTTATTTTGCTTTCCTTGCTGTCTCGGAGAAGGGAAGATAGGAGTCCATATTTATTACAGAGCAAACGATCTACCTCTGCGAATGTATGTATCAGTTAATTTAATCTCACCAGTTTTATTTAAACTGTTTTTCCTTCCTTTCTTTACTTCCCTCCTCCCGCCTCCCCCCTTTTCCTCCTCCTCTGGGTGCAAGGTGATCAGTTTGTTTAAAAAAAAAAAAAAGGCAGGGGAAAAAAAAGAGCTGGAAAGTAAAACTATCCCGTGCCTTTTATAACGTGTATTGAAAAGGCTTTTTCTGGTTGCTACGGCATCGCTGTGCCTTTCAGTGCTTACGCCTGTGTGCCTCCCGTGGCCCCCGTCTGATTGACATTTACAAATTACCAAGCTGAGAGTGTTCAATCTTTGACCCGTGTGTTTCTATTCAGCAATGAGTGAGATTTGCAAGCATTTTGTCATATAATTACTGCAAATCCCTTGAAAATTTCCACAACAACGCCTAGATGAATGGTAATTTGTGCAGACAGCCGCTGGTGCCTTTACAATACACTCAGATGCAAAACAGTCTAATTTTTTTTTTTTTTTACCCTAAGATTTCTAGGGGCGAAAAAAATGTTCTGCATGTGAGTGTGTTGTAAAATATTTGGATTGTTAGATTTATTTGCTTACACAGCCTATATTTGTGCTGATTTTATTGTATTGACTGTATGCATTTTTTTCCTCCCATTCTACAGTTTTATTGTGTGTTGGTCATATGCATACATCACCCACATTGTTCTCCAGGAAATTTATTCCACCTTTCAGTGTGCTCTTGATAGGACTTATTGCATTACTAGTTAAGTGCTGAGATTTGCTACTACAAAGATTTGAAACAGCTCCTTGTAATGTTTATTTGCCAGACATGGCTGAGATCATATGTTTTCATAACACTTGGAGTACACCTGCCTTTTGGGTGGGTTGTTGGGGGTCTTGAGGGATGGACTGGGTACCTCCCCAGATTGGGTAGCCAAGGGGGGAGCAACAAAGAGCCAGAAGGTGGTGAATGTCCAACACCTGTTGAAATAATCATATATATTTATTCATAAATTACCTACAGTATCACAGACTTGCTTAGTTTGGAAAAGATCTTTAACATCATCAAGTCCAACCATCACCATCAACCCAACACCACCACCATGTTTACCACTAAACCTGTATATAAAATCACAGCATCACTGAGATTGGAATAGATCTTTAAGACCACGGAGTCCAATTGCTCCACCAGCACTGCCAAGCCCATGTCCCCAAGTGCCACCTCTACACGGCTTTTAAATCCCCCCAGGGATGGTGACCCCACCACCAGCCTGGGCAGACTGTTCCAATGTGTCAGCAGCAGTTCATATGATTTGCAATATGCACCAAACTATAAAAGACATACAATAAATACAAGATACAATACAATAAATACCAGGGAAGAGCCACCAGGCAATGCCAGGGCCGCTGGTGGATGGAAAACCAACACCTGCAAGCACCCACCCCATGCCAGTGTCGTGCCACAGGGTGCCAGGAGGGCTGTGCTGGTGAGACCTTGGCAAGGAGAACACACTAGAATTGTGCCTGGAATGAAGGTTTTAGACCTTGGCCATGGGAATTCTGGATTTGTGATCTGTATTTTAAAATAAGCTATTTTGGCCAGTAATGTTTTAGTGGAGTTTAGCAAGTATTTGCCCTTAAGCAACACTTCCAACTCATTCAAATCACCTTTCCAGAATTTCCCTATGCTGATACAAATATATGTATATACATATATACATGTGCTGTGGCAGCAAGAGCCTTCACTGGTTTTGGCTTTACAGGGACCTGTGCTCACTGCCTGGCATGATTTGTTGTTTGTTAAAACAAAACAGCCTTGCAAGAGTTTAAATAACCAGAGTTTTGGTACTGCTTGTGTTTTCTGTCCTCTGATGCTGGTTGGGTTCCTGGCCCAAGTGCAAGGGCAGAAACTCTGCTTTTTGTGGTTTATTTAACGTGAGGGTCACTGTGTCACCACCAGGAGGGCACAAAACCAGCTGTGTCTGCTGAGGTGAGCAGGAACACAGAAGGGCTGATGGGGATGAGCTCATGTGGGCCTTGAGGACTGTTGCTGGAGCAGGAGGTTTCCAAAGGCTGACCCCAAGGTGGGAACACCTCTGGGGCAGAGGGATGCTTGGGGTGAGCTGGTTTGGGTGCTGGAGCTGAGGACTCGTGGTGGCAGTGCAGGGCTGCTCATCCTCCCCCAGGCAGCACTGGGGGAGAGCACTTTGTTACCTGCGATGCAAAGCACCTTCCACGTCCCACGCGTTATTATTTATTATTACTGTAGTGTTCTCGCCGAGTCAGCCCTGACTGCACTGCAGCATTTTCCCTGGGCTGAGGAATTTCCCCTCCTGTCTTGGCGAGGGATCATCCCGAGCCCCCGGGAGCTGCAGCAAACCACAGGCTGTGCTCTCTGGGAGCTGTTTGTGCAAAGCACAACTGCTGGACTTGCAGGGATTTCCTCTGGCCACTTCCAAATGAACCCTGAGCAGGTTCACCTGGTGGAAACCCAGCAACGGAGGAAGGAGTGGGATGGGAAGAGACTTGTGTGATATAACTCAAAGTGTTGTCCACATTGAGTTGTTTGGGAGAGCGTGGTGAGTGCTGGGTCACCGTGACGGATCGGAGGAAGAGCTCAGTGGCTGCGGAGTCTGAACAAACCGCTCCTGTCATTAGGCTGGAAATGTAATCTCTGCGAAGGAAGAGGCTATGGTAGACTTAGCAAGATCTGCTCCCGTTATGGGAATTTAATGCACCTGGTAGAAACTAACTGCAGGTCATCAGGTTTTATTGGCATAGTGCAGACATGCAGGGTGATGAACTGATCTGGCAAAACATTAACAAAGATAAAAAATAATCCTAGATCAGGTTTTCTAGTGGGGATCATTGAAATCAGAGCAAATACTGCTCTTCAGGTACTTGTCTGTTCATCCTTGGTAATTTCTGCTGCTGTGCTGCTGGTGTGGATGGTCTTTTATACAGAGTTCACAGATAAATTTTTGTCTGACACATATCTAGAACTTATATAGTCACCTACTAATTTAAACCAATTTGCCCTAGGTGATGGGTGAATACACTTGAAAATTAAATGGGTCTGATTTAAGCATCCCTTCTCTGAAGCCAAAGATTATATAATTAAATTAAAAGAAAATGTGTTTTATAATAAACTGTATTTCCTCTTGGCAAAATCCAATTTTGAAACAAGATTGTAATATCATATCTAAAAATGTTTTCCCATGGGTATTACCAGTCTATTTCATTTAATTGTTTTCACCCATCATATTATGAGCTTTCAAAGTAGTGAAATGAGTGTGGTTTTTATGAAGAACAAGGGAGGAAATGGCAGGGAGAGGGAAGGCTGGCTCCTTTCCCAGGAGGAGCTCCTGGAAAATCAGGAGTGGGCACCTCACTGCCTCCCCCAGGATTCTGGTACCTCACCCAGGGTGGTGGAAGGTGATGCTGTGCCCAGCACAGATGGGCTGTTTGCTCAGGCCTCACAGCTCTATGGAAAACCTGAATTTCAAGGACTGTGACTGGCCCTTGGCAACTTGGCTTCTCATTCTCTGGTGGAGGTCTGATGTAGGAAGAAACTCAATGAGTTGCACTGTAAAGATTTTGCACTTCAGCAGAAAATATTTAACACTTTGAGCATCTGGGAGCTCCTTCCCCACCGTGACTGTTTGTGTGGATGCACAGGGGTTTGGTGATGCCAATGGTTTCCCTGTGTATGGATAAATGTGGGACGTGTTTCAAGTGAAATATGAGCCAATTCCACCCTTAATTAATATGTTTATTCTCCTCTAGGTGCATTTATCTGTTCATCTTTCGTCCCCATGTGCTGATGGCTCTGCAAAGGGAGACGGGTGTTGCTTCCAGTCTTCCCCTCTACTTGTTGTGGCTGACGACCAATGGAAGCCAAGGCGAAGGCAGCTCCAATGCTTCCCATTCTGTGGTGATTTGGCAAACTTTGGCAAAATGCTTCAACAAAACAGTAAGAAAAGCTGGAGGTGTGAGAACAACCCTTGAAGCCTCCCTGCTCTCGGTGAGCCTCTGCTCTGCCGAGGGGCTGGTGGTGCCGAGAGATGGGGCCAGAGAGCAGCGGCTCGGAGTCTCCGCTCCTCGAGGGTCCCCGCTGGACCCATTTATTTCCTAGATGGGAATGGGCCTATTTATTATAACCAGCGATACGTTAATCACAGGCAGGAGAGTCGGAAACAGACCCAGCAATGATAAGCACAAGTGTCTGTGCGTGAGAGCTTGGCACAAATCCTGCCCTGCTCTCCCTGGGAAGGCAAACACGCTTGTGCTGCAAGAACAGGCACAGGTCACCCCCTTCATCCCACAGCTCCCCTTTTTAGAAACACCTGATTCTGTTTTTATGCTTGTTTTTTGTGGGGGTGCCTGACAGTGTGGGGTGTTTCTCAAGGAAGGGCATCCCCAGGAGTGCTGAGCAGGTTCTGCAGCAGCTGTGGGGTTTCCTTGGCAGCTCTGAGCAACCCCACCACCGCAGGCAGGACCATGGGTACAACCACCCTTTCCTTCTGCATCTTTTCTCATCAAACAAATCGACTTTTCTGCTGTAAAAACTTCCCAGGACTCATTGGCTTTTTCATGCCAGGGGTCACATGGACCCCCAAAGCTCATGGACAGAACGAGTCAGTGACAGTTCCTTGGTGATGCCCTGGGTGCCCACAGTCATCTGGAGCTCCCCAAAATCAAAGCCTCACTCAGGATCACGGAGGGGGCTGTTTTGGAGCGGCACTTCCCGGGGTCTGCAGTGCTCAGCGGCCTCATTAAATCCTTCAGAGCCTTTATCAGGGGCAAACCCGTCGACTTTCTGGGGAAACGTTGATTAAAGCAACAGCGAGCAGGAGTTGAAAGGCTAATATTATCAGTTTTAGCTCGCTGGGGTGGTGTTTGCCTGCGGTAAAACAATCGTGCCGCGCAGAGCGGCGATAAACGATGCTGCGCCTGAGCCAGCCGGGCTGTCCGAGGGCATCCCGGGGCCCGGGGGGCATCGTGGCACAGGGGCAGGGATGGGGGGATCGAGATGGGAAGCGTTTTCCACAGGCGTTCCACTGCTGTCAGCCATTTTAGGTTCTGAATCCTATTTCCCTGGTGCTTCCAAGGGAAGCTTTTGGGGGAGTCCCCAGCTAAAACTCAAATTTGCATTTAAATGGAGATTTTTTTTTTTTAATGAGCAGGATGCATGGGAGACTAAGACTATTAGGTTTCCTTGTGGGAGAGTGCAGAATTATCTCACCTTTTACATCCCACCCCCTCCCCAACGCCTTCAATGCACACTTTAAATTAGACATTAAAAAAAAGGAATAGTGCGTCTTTAAGGAGAAAATAATCATAAACAAATAAGTCTGGTTGCCCTTGCAGCAGAACTAATCTTCCCTCAGCTGAGCTGTGATATAGATCAGTAACAAGAGCCACGCGCAGGGGGTTCCTTTGAAATGCATAATACCTCCTCGTATAAATTGGAGTTGGTGTGATGGAGCTGTGAGATGACATATTGTGGCATGACCCCTCTCTACTGATTGTGGGTGAACCCTGCAAAGGTAAATCTAACACGGCGCACACATCAGACAATTTCATTTTCATCACCCAGGGACAAAAACATGGCAACAGAATCTTTTCAAATGATAATCTGCATGCTAGGCGGAATATTTTCCCTTCCTCCTTTCCTATTTTTATTCTTTTTTTTTTTTTTGCATGTTCAATTCATGATGTAGGTGAAAGGAATTATAAATTGCTTCCAAAGTTCATTCATTCCCTTCTTCTCATTCTTCCCTTTCTTTTGCTCCTTCTCCTTTGGCTTTTGTTCTCTGTCCCTCTCTCTCCCTCCCTTTGTCTCTTGCACTTTTTTTCTCTTCTTTCCCTTATTTTTATTTTCCTCTTCTTCCTCGTTTCTCTTTTTTTCTCTTCTTTCTTTCCCCCCTATTTTAAATATTTTACTTTCTTTTATCTCCCCAGTTTTTGGTCTCTCTCTCTGTCTTTTTTTTTTCCCTTCTTCTTTCTCTTTTTTCTTTCTCCATCTAAAAGTTTGGCATTGTGTGTGTGTGTGTAACTGATTCATTCTTCTCATCCCCTCAGGGACATCCAGTAATAATGATTTATAGGAGTGCAAAAATCTATGCTCTTGTTGCCAACTAATATCCCTCCTACCCTCCAAAAAGGGAGTTTTCCTGTGCACAGTCTCTCTGTACAAACCTTCTCCTTTGCTCCACTCCACTCCCTTTGCCTTCCTACACTTTTCCTTTCAAGTATTAGGAGGAATCAGCTGGTTTGCAGCACACCAACCAGGAATAAATAGTCCTGCAACACCATATCTCACCTAGAACTAGTTATATTGACTAAAATGGCTGTTCTTTGTTCTTGTTTCCAGGGGGTTTGTGTTGGGTTTGATTCTTTGAGACTAAGAATGGTTTAGAAAAATCCCCTTTAACGTGATACCTTAATTTACCATAAACCATTCCCCTCTCAACCCAAGGTGTGTTTCCCAGAAAGAGGAGCTGCCTGGTGAAATGGGAATTGTCAGTCCCTATCCAAGGAGCAGAGCAGGTGGTTTGTGCAGACCTGGAAGGTGTGCAGTGTTGGTGGCTCTGGGGCTGAGCTGTGGCAGTGTTGGTGAACTTCTCCAGGGCTGTGGCAGCTCCACAGGTTCTGCCTCCATTGGGCTCCTGTGGCCAACAGTTGTGCTCAATATCAAACAAATAACTGATACTGAGCTGCACGTCCAGGACTGCCCTGAAGGCAGAGGAGAGCTGGGAAGCTGCGCTTGGGAGCGACCTGGTAAGTGAGGCCAGTCCTAGCACAGAGTCCTCTTGTCTGTCCATTTCCCCTGCTATTTTTTGTGTTAATTAATTGCTCTGTTGACCACCATGCTGCCAGTGCCTTGGGCTGGCTCTGTGGAAGTGGCTGTTGATGCTCCAGGCCCCCCTCTCCCCCATGCAGTGACCATGAGGTTCTGGAGATGGTCCTGTGGGGACCACTGATTTCTCTCATCTCTCTGTGAGATTATTTCTGGCA
The DNA here is from genome assembly GCF_047495875.1 of Pithys albifrons albifrons. Lineage (NCBI taxonomy): Eukaryota > Metazoa > Chordata > Aves > Passeriformes > Thamnophilidae > Pithys > Pithys albifrons. The sequence continues at coordinate 7,138,213 of NC_092478.1, read as the reverse complement.
CAAGTGAAGCAACTTTGGGGTGTCACAGGGTGGGCATTTCAGGGCAGGGGTTGCCCCTGGGTATCCAGTTGCCTTTCTCCACTGCCCATCCCCATCTCCTGGGCTGCAGGACAGCCCTGGAGGCAGCAGAGCAGGGATCTGGATGCTCAGTCCCCTCACAGCTACGCCATGGCTTTGGGCCAGCCTCATCACCCATCTGTGCCTCAGTTTCCCCACCAGTATAACACACCCCTGAGACCTCTTCAGTTCAATTTACAGAGTGATGTGAAGGGTTTAGTGACCCCACAGACTCTTACCACCCTAAGAACTTCTGCAGGCGCAGGGAGACACCGATCCTGCTTGGAAAGGAAAATCAGGCAGAGTGTCAGGATTTTTGATACACTGCATAAATGTGCTCACAATTAAATACTCCCACCCAGCCAGGAATGGGGTGCAGTGGGAAGGTGTGAACCTGCTCACAGATCAGGGCCATCCTGGGCTGTAATCCCGTCACTGCCTCCGCGTCCCTGATGCCGAGTGACACGGCTATTGTGGACGTAAGGGAGTGACACAGAGATGAGTTTGTCGGTTCCCCCTAGTGTGATTGCCATCTCCTCCTCACAGAGGAGAGGAACGAAATTGAAGGAGAAAAGGTCAGAAAACCCTGGTCATCCTCTCCCTTTCTCCCAAATCGCTTGCTCCTGTGGATGGAAACGAGAAATGACAGGTTCCTGTGCCACTTGGGATGCAGGCAGGCCGGAGTGAAACAAAAAGGAAAGCTGGTTGGAGTAGGGGTGGATAGCAATGAATGTAGCCTGTTAATAACGCACTGCAGAGCCACGGGGTCCTGGTTATTGTTCGTGGCATCTGCTAACACCAAAGTGACAGTGACAAGTTCTTTGATTTGAAAGGGGTCCCCACCACCTCCTCCCTCCTGCCCCTGTGGAAAGGTTTGTGGAAAACACCACCCTCTGCTTAAAATCCTTGATGCAGAGGGAGGTCAGTTGGGGAAATGGATTTTTTTTTGTCTTCTCCATCTGTTTTAGTGCAGAAATGTCTCAGCTCAGGTCCTGGAGAATCTCTGCCTGAAAGCACCATTTTTTTTGTTTGGTTGGTTCTTTGGGGTTTTTTTGGGGGTGGGAATTTGAAGGTTTTTTGTTTGGTTTGCTTTGCTTTATCCTTCTTTTCCCCATTCTTCACATACTTTTTTAAAGGAGGAAACATAATGGTACCATCCATCCCTCTTATAACTTGACCACCCTGCAGTTTTTCTTGGTGTGAAAAGCACCTTCCCAAACTGCTTTCCATGAGAAATGTAATTAGTTTGGGCTGTTTTGCACTGCTAATTGTTCTTCTATTTTTATGCAAACATAAAAATTATTGTTTTACAACCAAGTGTTTTTATTTGGGTTTCAGGGAGAAAGTGCTTCTCTGAGAAGGCCAGAGAATATCAAAATTAGCTGCTGTGATGCTGATGTGAGCAGATGTCCATAGGGATGAGTGGAGCACACATGTGTGGAGTGATGCAGAATGCACAACCCCATCACTGGGACTACTCTACAGCTGCTGAGCCTCTTTCCTACCACTCTTCTGAGGAAAAACAGGACTAAGAATACTCAGAGCATTGGAACACGTTGGCTTGTTCACAAGGTCCTGCCTGTGCTGTGGACAGAGGGGTTGGTTGGACACCCCAGTCTAAAACAGGCTGTTATTCCTTTCAGGATGGAGGGCAAAGCAGAGCTCTTCAGGCAGGGAAAGGCAACCTGAAGAGAAAGAGGAGACACCCACCATTTGCCACAGATCTGCAGGACCTCATGGCAAAATGGGATGGGGAAGGAGATGATGACAGGTCGGGAAGGTGAGAAGTGGCTGTGGGACTGTCTCTGTTGAGGCAGGTGAGATAACCCAGCTCTGTAATGCCTCACCCAGCTGCAAATCTGCACAGAAAAATTGTCTTCTTTTCATCATATTTTACTTACAGCTCTTCCCCATGTCCTCCTGAGTTGTCTTTAATGGGCTGTATGGGATTTTTTTTTTCTTTCTCATTGTTTGTTGAAGAAAGAAACTTTTTCACAGGAAACATGGAGAAAAAATCCTCCCTTTTTCTGGTGGGAAAATAAGTGCCAGTTCACCTCTATTTCTGTGTAAATGGGGTTGTTAAATAGAGAGACTGTGCCTGGGGAGTGCACAGTCTTACCTGTCTCATAGGCAAAAAACTATCACTACTGACAGCACGAATTCGATGATTTCGCTGCATTTCCAGTCGGAGAGGAAATCTCAGAAATGAGAGAAAGAGAAATGCACACTGTCCAGGTGGAAACTGTTTTCCCAGCATTGTGATTTTTCCTGAGAACTGAAACCAGCAGACATCTGGGCTGGAAGGACATCAGTTTGCAGGCAGCAAGCTGGGCTAAAAGATTCACAGACATCAGTAATAAAACTTGTGTTATTTTTAAAAGAACAGCATAAAAAGTTACCAGAGCAAACCAAGGGACAGGCTCCTTCTCCCTGGTGCTTGTGGGGTACCTGATCCCAGGCAGATTTGGGGTTTGCTTTCTTCCTCAGCCACAGGGGCTGTTGGCTTGGGTGGGTTTGCAAAGGGATAACAGGCTCTGGGAGAGGTTTGAGTTCTTTTGCTCCTGATGAACACCTGATTTCTCCCTTTTCTTCCAAGATCTACAGATATAATGGCAGGCAAGATCTTCTGTAGGTGTTTGTAAAATGGAAGAGACAATAGCAGTAATTCAGATTGGATGCAAGAAAAACACTTTTAATGATGGTGACCAAACACTGGCAGAGAAGCCTGGACATACAAAGGAATCTCCATCCTCAGAGAGTTTTAAAATTCACCTAAGGAAGGCCTTGAGCAGCCAGGTCGTCCTTGAAGTCAGTGACTTCCTGCAGGAGCACAGTGAAACTCTTTCTCACTTTTCTCGTTTGCCACCCCTCACCCATCTATGCAGGGGACCCTGGGTGGGAACTTAACTTACAGCCCCTCTCTGAGCTCTCCATCCACCTTGCCCGTCAGTGGCACATCCTTGAGGCCAAGCATGGATGATGCCCATGGCCAGAGCACTGTGCTCAGAATAAGCATTTGCTCAGGCACGTTTTTGGGAGCAAAACATCTTCTAGGTGCCTTTATTCAATTCCTAGATTTTTGGTGCTGGTTTCTTGACCAAAGTCAGGCCAAAACAGAGGAGAAGAACTGCTGCCCTGTGGCTGCCTGCAGTGGGCATGGCTGAGCAGTCACAGACATCTCCATGGCAAGGCTGTTCCACAGGCAGGAACTTTTCCAGCTGCTGGGCCCTCCTCTCCCTGGGTGCTGCCATCTCCCTGCGAAGCTGTACTGTCATAGATTTTCAGATAAGGTGCTTTTGTTTCCCAGTTCTGTCTGGGTCACCGTTTGGAACTGATATGACAGGCCTAAGGCTAGTACAGAAATCTGTTACAAGTTCCCATTTCGTGAACGTGTCGCCAGTCAAATAGCCTATTTACTCTCTCGGGGATCTATTTTTAAAAGTTATTAGCAGATTACTGGTTTTCTATCAACCTCAGGCACCAATCTCCCAAAGATACTATTGTACTTTAATAAGGTGCATTTGATAATCCTCAGATAAAGACATTTGAAGGGGGGGTGGGAGTGGAGAGGAGAGGGAGAAACTCTTGCACCGACTCATCTAAGGGACACACAGGCTATAGAAGGGTTAAATATACTCATGTTTCTAAATGGTTGAACTACTGTATGTTGTAGTTTTCAACTGCAAATCATCTTTAATAGCAGACATCACGGGATGGCTCATTACATTAAGCTATTTTTCATGCTATCTCCTGTAATATCCTTTAATCCAATGCGTTTCAAATCACCTCAGGCTAAAATAAGAGACATAGCGATGTAATAGCCTAGTGTATTAGTGGGTTAATTGCCCTGTTGTACTCTCTAGTAGATATCTCTGGAATGAGTTCTATATTAATTGTAAATTGCTTAATACATTTAACTCCTTGAGCAGCTTGGTCCTCCACTCTGTCTTTAATGAAGGAGAAAACTTTGGAGTTGTAAATAGTTGTTTTTTGGTGGCCAACACCACAGGGAGCCCAGCCCTTCCCCACATGCACTGAGTCATCCTCTTGGTGCTCAGGAAGAGTCAGCCTGAAGCACTAAAAGGAAATTATTGCTTTTTCCTGGAAGCTGGGAAGTTCTGCTCCAACCCTGGAGACTGTAAAGCCACATCCCCTTGGAGGGTGCTCATTGCCAAACTTCTAGACCAGGATCTGCAGAAAAGCAGAGCTGGGACTGTGAAGATGCAGTGCATTGTGCCACAGCCACCTCAAACTGTAGAATTGGAGGGGGAAAAAAAGAGGAAGGTTTAAATAATACATAAGATTTCAGTCTGTCGTGTTGCCGGTGCCGTGGCCAGAAAGGGAAGACGGATGAAGTGCTCGGCAGCTCGTCAGAGGATGCAGTGGAGGGTCACTGACACATACTGCTCACAAAGTAGTGCCCATAATGTGCAGGAGCTAGTTTTCTAAAATTACTTTTGCAGCACTAGGCAGACGTGTCTGCAGATTTGCAGTCACTTTTCTGAAGATTGGAACATAAGTGTCACTGAGCTACCAGAGGGTAATGCCACTAATTTCTCTGGATTGCTCCCAGTTTGCATCAGGGGGTGGAAGAAGGAGCGGGCACAGCAGAGGTTGGAGGGGGTTGTATAATTTGCAGGTGAGACATTTTTTATTCATTTCTTCTGGGACATTCTGGTTGCTAAAAATCCTGGCAAAAATGCTAGTGTCAATTTAAAGGAAAGGCACAGAGGAGGAATGTTGAAAAGCTCCTTGCTTTGGAAATTTAGAAGAAACACCTTCCTTCCTGAAGTGCCACCTATTTCTTAGACCTGAGGTAAATAGGCAGGTCAGTGGTGTGAATTTAACCTGTGTGACAAAAAGTCCCATCCATCTGGTCTGCCTGGCCTGGACTGTGCAGGTCAGTCTGTCCTGAAACAATGTGGCCATGGAGCAGTACACTGACTGTGTTAGGGATCTCCTTCTTTACATCCTACTTCCATTATATATTTCCCATATCAAATATAGTACTCATAAAGATGCAATTCAGAATGCTTTTTGTAATGCTGATTTTAACATACGCTCAGGTTCCAGTCATTCTAATGGATCAGCACCTGAAGTGTTTCACAGAAGAAACACTTGTGGGTTTGTAACAGGGGGCTCAGGCAGCTCCTTCCCATCCCTGGCCTCCATGTGCTCCCTTGGGAGAGGCCAAGCAGGAGGGCAAAGGGATGTGCATGCACAATTCCTGCATTGGGAAACACTGCAGGCTTTCTGGAAGTTTTCCTGACTGTATTCCCAGTCAGATCTTGGAGGCAGGGGGCACAGAATGGCTGAATCTTCTGCAAACAGTGACGTGACACCACTCGCCACCACCGCACGTGGCAGCTCAGGGATTTAAATTTGGATTTTCTGAGCTACCCTGTGTTGCCTCTGACTGCTGCACACACCCACACACAGTGATGATTATTATCAATACTCTTAAAATCCATGTAACTTCATCTGTCCTTGCTGCATATTAAAATGCTCCAGTAGAAATTTCCATGGTTAATACAGACTGTCAATAGTAAATTCTCATAGATGGAGGTTTGATGGGAATTGAGACCAAATCATGGTATTTGTCCTTTGCAGAGAAGCTGTGGGACAGGGGGATGGTGGCTCTGTGTGCTCCCCACGGGGAGGAGGATGGACTCTCACTGCCCTGAAGCCGATCAGAAGTTACCCGGAAATCAGCATCTCCTTCAGTCGCCTTTGTTCCCAACGCAGCCAAATCGAAAGGCCACCTTGTTCCAGTGCCACTGAGGCAATTTCTTTTGCTGTAAGGTAACTGTACTGACTTCAGTGGAATTACTTCTGATTTATACCTTGTGAAGTGAGAGAGGAGCCAGACACAGATAATTCTGCTCCAGCATTGCCTGTACCCAGGAGCAACTCCTCACATTTACACGAAGAGTTAGTTAGGGCTAGAAGAAACATCATCCCTCTGGTTTAAAACATAATGTAAGGATATTTGGGAGACAACTGAGTGAAAATTCTGTAACTTCTAGAGGAAAATTTCTGTGAAACTAGGGAGCTAGTTGTTCTTGGAAGGAAAGACACAAAGTGCTTAGACTGCTGGAAAAAAATCCATCAAGCAATTCTCTACCTATAAAATAGGTGGTAATGCAATCTGAGCTTAATTTTGATGGCACACTGTACTTCATAACAGTGACAACACCTTAAAAATGTAATGAAAGGGCCTGATTTATTACTGAAATAATCCATTTAGCACTCCAATAAATAAAGGGAGAAAATACAACCAATGTTTCGGCAGAAGGGTAAAAAAAAGGAGAAAAATTGCAGTGCATAGCAGTTTTCTGGAAATGCATCCAGAGAGTGTGGCCACATGTTTTGGGGTTGATTATTTTTCTGAAGACAAATATAAATTCAAAGTTAGATTTAAGATTAGGCCTGATGTCCACTCTGCATTCTGATGTACTTTAGAACCAGCAGCCCTGTGACTCAGTAACACGAGGACTGGGTTTGAACGACAAGGGGGAGGAGAATGGGAGGAGAAAACACTAACTTACTGCCTTACAAATATTTGATTTTGAATATGCTCTCATAGCCATTATTAAGTGCAAAGCAAACATATTTTCCCCTCATGCCAAATTTGTTTTAATAACACGAGGTTACTTCTGCAAATGTCAGCTCCAGCCTCTGTTTCCGCAGCACTTGGCCCACAGTGAAGGCTGGTGGGTTTTATACTCCCTCTACATCACTTCTATTAATCTGTTTAATCTGCTACAGGACCTGGCAGTGGCAATGACAGTAAAAGCAATAAAATGCTCACGTGGCAGATGTCTGTATTCGGGTACAGTGCTGGAGAGAAGAGCTGCTGCGTCTCTAGGGATGGAGGAAAACTTTCCAACACAGGAACAGCCATTCAGCAGAAGGAGTTGGCTGAGGAGGGTGCTGGACTCCAAACTCAAACATTTCAAGGCCATGAAGGCTTTGGGGTGACCTGTTTGTGGCCCTCCAGTACCTGAAGGAAACCAGCAAGAATCATGGAGAGGGACTGTTTACAAGGGCTTGTGAAAGGATAAGGGGAATGGCTCCAAACTGACAGAGGGCAGGGTTAGATGGGGTATTGGGAAGAAATTCTTCCCTGTGAGGGTGGGCAGGCCCTGGCACAGGTGCCCAGAGAAGCTGTGGCTGCCCCATCCCTGGAAGTGTCCAAGGCCAGGCTGGACAGGGCTTGGAGCAACCTGGGCTGGTGGAAGGTGTCCCTGCCCATGGCAGGGGGTGGAATGAAACAATCTTTGAGGTTCCTTCCAGCTCGAAACAGTCTGTGATTCTGTGCTGGACCAAGCCCTGAGAAAGGATGCAGAGAGGGTGGAATGTAGCTGTGCATGAATAATGGTGGTGATAGCTGTGTCAAAGGGTTCTCCTTCACATCCCCAGCCACAGTTCAGTACCATCCTCCTCCTGTGTCATGGGCCAGACCAAGAGGTGTTGGCTGAACCTCAGCATGTACAAGAGCATGTTGTGTGCCCATCTCCCAGCCCAGGTGTCCATGTTTGCACCAACCAGTGCTGCTCAACATTTCAGTGATCTGATTAAACTGAATGGGAAGCCCCGTGGGTGAAAAGATTAGGGGAGAAAAAGCAACAAACTGCTGCCATGAGCCCATTGTGGGGAGATATTTTGCTTTTTGGCCTCAGACCATCCTCCACTGGTGTGTCCACCCCTGTGCCCATGTCTCAGGTGGCCAAGGCTGGAGGAATGGCTCCAGCACCAACATCCCATTGCGCCCTGCCTGGCCCTAATTGGCCTGTTTGTTTTGCAATAAGTGATTCCTGCCTGTCTTGGGGTGGATTGTTTTTCACACCATTAAATGAAGTTCTGCTGTATTGATCCCTGTTTTTCCAATTTGAAGCCTGAAAAGTGATGAAGACATTTTCTTGTTTTCTCATGTACTTTTCCCTCAGTTCATTTAGGTGACCTGTCTTTAGTTCCTTGCTCTGCTCACTGTAATTGCTTCTTCAGAGTAATGTTGCACCGTGAGCGTGGTACTGCAGCCAGGGTGGGATTTTATGGAGGGATGAAGGAAGGCGAGGTTGAAGCCATCAAGCAATACTAACTGTGGAAGGTTTGTCACAAATGACATCTCAATAGCAGCATCTCGGTGTCTCTTGCTGGAACCTCAGTAAAATAGTGCAGAGAGTGCGGGCAGGACCACGGGACAGCTCTGTCTCTTTGGAATGTTAATATTTTGCTTAAGAGATGGAAATGTTTGAAACATTATTTTCCTTTGGGTGCAGATATCGTCATTTCTGTCCTCTTTACCTCTGTGAAAAATCTCAACACTCAAATGTTTGCGTTAGATTTTGCCAGGGATCTATTTTTGTTTGGCATTAACGTAAGGGGTGGATTTTTGCCAGAAGAGATCAATAGAGTGGGTGCTGAACTCTGCTTTAAGTGGCAAATTTAATTAAGGCGGGAGCAATGGTTGCTCCAACTCAGCCTCACTTGCAATTATTTAACATTTCAGGTCTAAACTGAGCCCATAAGCACAGAGAATTTTCTAGTGGCATCAGTAGGCTCCAGACTTGCAGAATTTACTGACAGGAACTGAAGTGCAGTGAAGCTTGGGGAAAACATGGGAGGTTGGGAGTGTTGCCTGTATCCCTGAGCTGCTCCCACTGAGCCTGGCACAGCCTGGGATGCCCCAGCTGGACAATGGGAAGGCAGGACCACTTTGCTGGCTCATCTCAGTGTGTAGGTATGGACTGAATTTAAAGTTTGAGCTATAGAGTGTTTCACAGCAGCACCTTGGGTACCTCTGCACCCCCCAGGCTGCCCACCCTGTGCTTGTGTCGCTCTGAAGTGAGGCAAGTGTCCCTGAGACTCTGCAACACTCCAAAGGATTTTTACTCTCAGTCTTTTTGGTTATTTTTTCTCCCTTGTTCACAGGGAGGCACATAAAGCATCTTTGTACTTAGAAACTTATTGCTTTGATGTCTTATGGAAGTGGATTTTGGTGGCTTTGCAGCAAATGGTGGTACTTTGTTTTGTTTTTCCTTGTAGGATGGGAGTAAAGCAAGTGCTGTAAAGAGGTGGAATTGGCAACTCCTGTGCAAGGCTGGGAGAACGTGTCACACCTGTGAGAGGCTTCCCAAGGGAGCTCAGCCTTCCCTCATTCCCTGCTGTGATGTTGCTTATTAAAGCAGCAGGGGAGTCTGAGTACGTCTAGAGACAAGCACAACTCAGGTAAACTCGGGATGAATTTATTCCTTGATTCTGGAAATAACCCTGTCAGGAAAGAGTGGCCTGGAGGAGGATCTGGGATCTGCAGGGTGCAGGAAGGCAGCTGTGCCAGGGCCCTGCAGAACTGGGGTCTGGAGGCAGCTCTTGGTGCACTTACTAGGAAGAGGATTTATCTATTTATTTTGCATTACTGTTTGTATTGTTATTATGCCCATAAGTCTGAGTTATATAAGAACTTTACTGCCCAAACTGTGTTTGTTTGCTGTGAGCATAAAATACAGAGGAAAATTCTTTCCTTTGAATCCCTTCTGATCTAAAGGGGTAGGAAGGGTAGAGAGAGGGGGCTTTGGGAGCAGGATCTGTCTTTTGTGCTTTTGGCATCTGCTGTCAAGAGGTCTGTGTTCCAACTGGCTTTCCAAAGTGTTGTCCCAATATATATAATGTAGGCAACAGAGAGGGGAGGAGATGCAGTAGAAAAACAATCTTGTGCCAATGTATTATTCCAAGAATAATAAAAAAATCCAACATACAGTTTGAGAATGTGATGCCTTGTAGACAACTGGGGCAAATCTTGGGAACAACGTCCACTGGATCTGAATGGGACAGTCCATTTCAAAGGTGTAATATATTAGACATAGTGAACAGCAGAAAGTACATTAACAAGGAGGGTTTAGGAATTTCTTTCCCCTCCAAATGTAAAATCTTTGGGACAAGGCTAAAAATGAGGAACGGGGATAATTTGCAGAAATAGCTGATCTGTTCATTGCCTAAGTGATAGGAGAGGATTTAGTTTTGTAGATTTTTTTTATTGTAAACTACCTTATGACAATTGGTGATAAAAGAGCTGAACCTTTCAAAAATCCATTTTAATAAAACACCATGTGACCTCATAGATATGCATAGGATTTAGAAATAACATGGATTTTAATGAAGGTACTTGAAAGGTATGTTGCCATATTGCAATTTTATGGAAGATCTTAGATTAATGAAATTAAACGTGAACTGCATTGTTTAGATGATGAACTTAAGGTCATATCTGCAGCATTTGAAAGAGAAACCTTGAGTGGAGGGTGTAGAATCATTGATTTAGACCCTGGTAGACAGCTGAATAGCAAGCACTGAAGCATGAAGGTAAATTCCCATATTTCATTGTTAGAAGGTTAGCTGGTGGCTGCCAGCTTTTCAGTGATAATCACCAACCAATTCCACCCTGTTTCAAAAAAGATTTTGCCTTTGTGTGCTAAGACACTTCTAAAAACCATTACTGCTCAAATCAGGGGCACACTGTTTAAAGAGAAGCTATTTCTGCAAAATGCAGGATGGCAATGAGTTGATGCTGTCCTTGGATAGTGATGCTATTAAGTTCATTAGGATCATCATCCATTTAAAATGCTTATGAGAGAATTGTGACTCTTCGCTGGAGGCACCTCCTCCTGCAACTCCCAATGATGTGTCATCAGTGATTAGCTCTTTTGCTTCCTTGAGTTTTTTTGTAAGACAATGGCCCTTTCAGGCTGAAGTCCTGTTTCCATCCTCAGACACACACAGGGAATAAATGCATGAACATGCACATGTGTTAAACTAATAGACATGAATTTGTACAACAGGAAAATTGCAAGGAATGAAATGCTCAGGCCTGAAGAATAAGTGATAATAGAATGATACTGCCAATTACTGCTGGAGAACAGTGTTGTCACAGGGAACAGCTCATGGAGATGGAAGGATGAGGGGCGGAGAAAAGACTCCCTTTTGACAGTTTGCCGTTAAAGGGAATTTGTCAAGGATGTTAAAATTAGATCTAACTGGGCCAGATCCTCAGATGACATAAATCAGCCTGTAGACTTCAAACCACGATCTGGCCACGTCCTCGACGCTCTTTGTTCTTTCTTCATCTTTATTATCTGCACCACAACCCTCGCTGAGCACTGCAATGAGCTAAGCCCCATTGTCTTAGTGCTGGACCAGCACAGTGAGAGGAGGTATTGCCCCACTTCTGTCTGCTCTGCACATCTTTCATTGCTCAAAACATCCAGACATGTTACAAAACCTGCTGTGCAGCTGTGGGAGATGGGGGCCCTGTCTAGACCAGGATTTAGGCTGTGATGGCACTATCACTGAGGCAATCTGTGTGGACTCACCTGTTTTCAGTAAGATGAGGTGTTTTCCACAATGACAAAGTGATGGAGTTGCCTGTAATTTGTGCTGTTGAGTACTAGAGTGGGAACACCGAAATGGGAATCCATCACCTTACACCCAGCACTGCTGATAGGAATATGGCAATACCTCAGGGAGCATCCAGCTTCTGGAGGGACCTGCTGGGTGCAGGGGTCTAGCTGGGTACAAGAAAGGGCAAACCTGAAAGAGATGCTCTCAGGTAGAAATTGAGCCTTCTATATCTAATGTATTTCTATGTATGTTTTCTTCCAGCCTGAATTCTTGGCAAGAAAAGCTAAACTCTGCCACATCATGAAAATCATGTGAAAGCTGCCAGGAAGGAAATTAAATAAGAAGTAGTGTTAGATAATGGTTGTAAATGCATTATGATCACTCTTTTCATTAGAAACTTCCTTGTTTTTTCCCTGGTGTACAGCACAAACAGCTCATACATGATTTATTTTTGTGTGTTTGGGAAAGAGAGGCAAAGGAAATAAAGTCTTTGCCATTAGATGTTTTAAAAGGCAGTTGGGAGATTTAGAGACACAATGCTTATTAAAATAAATGGAAGCTGTGTATCTAAATCCCCTGGTCATCCTTGAAAGTCTTGTCCCTCGTGTTTATCTTGCTGCCACTTCCAAATGGGGCATTGCATATCCCATTTCTGGTGTGTATCTAAGTGCATCTGGACAGCAAAACCAGGATCACACGGGGCCAAGTCCAGCTCTGTGCCATGTGCTGCCTCATGTTGTGAGTGAGGAGACAGGATGATGGTACAAAGCTTTGAAATGGTGCACAGCATTCTCTATAGAAAAAAATAGCCCAAGTCCCACAGAAGTTTTGGCTTTCCCATTCCCAGAGTTTTTTGCGGTGTGCAGCTCTTGGTATTAGACAGACTAGCCCTGCTGTGTCCAGTTCTGTGGAGCTGATTTGCTGAGCTTTTAATAGATTCATAACTTTCCACCCTGCTGTAAATCTTCCAACAAATATTTTTCAATTTTTAAAGGCAACTATTGGCACTGGCCACTTTGGAAATGCTGACCCATTAAGTCTAAACAGGGAAGTTAGGGCATGTTAAATATCAATTGATTATAAAACCCATATTAATTGACGTTTAGCAGCTCCACTAATGGAGAGGAGCTCATTACATAGCAGTTAACCCTCAACGCATATATATTAAATAATCAATTAGTATTTATTTAACATACAATAACCTCCCTATTAGAGCTAAATTAAAAGCCTCTTTATAGAGGCCTTGCAGAAAGCCCTGCACTGTGATAACCTGGAGCCAGGAATCTGCATTAAGAACCTGAATCTTTGTTAACTCTGGTAACCCCAAGATGATTTTAAGATGTTAAGTGGAAGAATAGAGGGGTTGTGTATGTTACAGTCACCTGGCCCTGCTGAGAGAGACTTGGTGTGGGGAGAGGGCTCTGGCGGTGGGGGCCAGTGCCAAAAAGTTGGGGAGTTGCTGCCCATGTGGTGCCAACAAGAGGCTGAGACCCAGCAGGTGAAGGGTGAGTGGGAAACAAAGAGACTTGCCCACAGGTAAAAGACCTTTGAAGTAGAAGAAAAGTATTTTCAAATGTAAAAAGAAAGGAGAATAAGGAGAGACAGGCAGACAGCAAGACAATATAAAAGCAAAGAAGTGGCATGGTTGGGTAATAGAATAGGGCAAACTGGGGAATTCGGAAAAGGAATAGCTGAACTAAATTGCTCAAAATGAGTCTCTCCTGTGTTACGTTCTGAGCTGCCATTTATATCTGTGTGGTGTATTGAATATTAGCAGGTGGATTTACTCCCATCTCTCTGTGGCCTAAAGTGTGACAAAGAGGGGTCTAGCAGGGAGCTGTGCTGTTTTCCTTGGAGCCCAGGTGAGTTTTATATTGGGGTCTAATAGCCCCAGACCCTATTCAGAGCTGAATTCCATCACACCCCTATGCAATAATCTGTTTTCTGGTGGGGGGAAGGTGGGAAATCAAGCAGCTTCTCCAGAAGTCAATTTTGGTTCTTAAAACGAAGCCAGCTCAAGAAATTGTCATTGATCCACTTCTGAACTTGGAGCAAATTTCCATAAAAATAATCAGATCCTCTCAGCTTCAGAAGTTTTAATGCTCTGTGTTTCACTGGGTGGGACAGGCAGGCTGGGAGAACAGGAGCTGAGCAGTGATTTAGGTTCATGTCCTTCCTCTTCACTGTACCAGTTCTGAACAGGGAGTGAGGGGATGGGAGATGATGCCTTGGTTGCTCTCTTTGTAACGTCTTGGCAAAAACAAGCCAAAGAAAGCAAGCTGTTTGCTCTGATCCTCAGCAGATGAAAACTGGAGCAACCCTTAGTAAGGCTTAAAAAGCCCAATTAATTTAGGCTCTTGAGGAAGTACCTGGGACTGTGGCTTGGCTGAACCCCCTCTAGGAACTCAGAGGAGCTCTGGCACTGGGGGATTGGGGTCCAGCCCGAGGCAGGTAATGACAGGTCTATCCCACACATGTGAAGAAGAGCAGGGACCCTGTCAAGCAGCCCTGGTGGTTTGGAGGGGCTTAGACATGTCTGAAAGGAGGTGTGTGCCTCCTCCCCACCCCACTGACTGCTCCCCCTTCAAAAGGAGAGGGAGAATCCCAGCATTTCCCAGCTAAAGAGTGACAAAGGGAGCCAAGGAGATCCAGGGGTGACAGAGACAGGGCAGAAACAGGCAAATAACCCCGGAATGGAAACATCAGCAGGTGGAGTTTAATGAAGGGATAAGCAAAATAAAACTGGAGGTGAATGCCAGTGTTGTTTGAAGGGTAATAATGAAGCTGATGGAAAAATTGCTCTATTTGGGATCTCAGGGAAGACCCAAATGTGATTTTTCTGCAAAAAAAAAGCCTGCTCAGGCTTTTCAGCTCTGCCAACGAGTGTTACACACACATATGTCAATGCCTGCCCCTCCTGAAACTCAGGAGGACTTTGCTGTTTGCTGCTCACTCCAGTAGAGAGAGACCTTCGAGGTCTTCTCCCTCCAAGGACAGCACCAGTCATTTGAGCAAGTGATGGTCACCTGTATTCACAGGTATATGATGTATTTTTAGCACTTGCAATAAATTACTTCTTTTTCTCCTTACAGCTTCTGGAAACGTTCCCAGTCACTGGCCTATTCATCAGGATTCTTACATTTCTGCTGCTGAAAAAAGGAAAGTACCCTTTTTTCTTCCTCTTTATTAGCATGTGCCATAGTGTGAGGGACTGGCCCGTGAGGGAACCCTGTTTTGAGCAGCACTGGGTAAACACAGTCGAGGTGGCAGTGACAGTCGTCATCACAGACTGTTAGCAATTCAAACAGCCATGTCACTCAAGGAGTTTGAGAGAAGAGAGAAGGAAAAGCAAAAGGGAGAATGTGACAGTTTGCAGACATGCAGTTGCGTGATTTTGTCATAGGTGTGTTCATTCTCTAAGTATCTGGAAGGAAATGCAAATGAATTTTATGCTGGCCAAGTCTATATACAACTGAGGACTGTTGGAGCTTTGTTAGACATGTAGAAATGTCTTTCTCTTGTAGAAAGAGAGAACCAAAGGCTTGGAAAATTTCTGGAGGTTGTCCAAGGCCTGGTTTTGCACCAAAGGGATATGTTATTGAGCCCTAGGGAAAGGCAGACTTTCTATTATCTATTGATAATAAGCAGAAGAAAATAGTAATACAGAAGCAGTGGAGCAAAAACAAACAAAAAACTTCACAAAACAAAACCTGATTATTTTCCATGGAAAAAATTTCAGGTGGTTGGAATGTATTGATGTTTCCTGAAAAAACCAATTTAATCCCTCCACACTGCAATGATAACATCAAAACCAAAAAATTTAGGAAACTAGGCTAAAGATTTTCTATTATCCTGAAACTTTGCCTTAGAGAAATGACAACACAGAATTTCCTTGGGAAAGAACTGAGTAAAGGATGTTGTGGAATTATTTTAGTTAAACTGACTGCAATGCTAAAAATGAATCCTAGGGTAGGACAGTAAAGAAGAAATACACACTGGAATATTAATTCTGCTTCCAATCATCCAAGGAGTTCAGTCACTGAAGTCAGGAGAGAATTCACAGGCTGTCTGGTTTTCACAGACTTTGGGGAAGCCTTGCCAATGCTATTCTTTCCTTCTGGATTTGCCTGCAACTCTTCATGTTATTAGTGGAAATAATTTCCTCTGTGGAGAAGCAGCTGCTTCTGTCCTGCTGGTGTGTCTCTACTGTGGATCCCTCCATCACATCTCCCCTCAATCCTGGTAGGCAGCTGTGCCTGCAGGGTGTTGTTCAGTCTTCTACCCAATTATCCAGGCACAGAACACCCATCCCAAGCTAATCATGAAGGACAATCTTCTCTGGGTGAAAACACTCTCTGAGGACTCACCTCTACTGTGGTGGCTTCAGGGAATGAAACCACTAATTATAGGAGAGGAGTGTTTGGATTATATCATACATGACGTTAGAAGCAGAAAGGGAGATCCCAAGTCTGAGCCCACAGATCCTATGGCTTTGCTGTGCCATTTGACCCCTTCCCTGTCCTTCTGGTTCTCCAGGGAGACCTGCTCACCCCCATGGGCACTCTGGTTCCCTCCTTTGAGGGAATCTCCTCTTTGAAAATCTCAATCTAAACACAAGTGTGTGGAACTTCAGCAAGTGTAAGAATAAATAATTCCCATCTGTAAGGAAGAAGGAATTCCTATCTATAAGGGATAATTCCTCTCTGTATCCCATCACAAATCCTCAGGCAGCGGGCACCAGGGTAGAGTAAAAGGGTGATTTTAGCTGTATCATCTCACAGATTTTCTGCCCTCCATCTCCATAGAGGGGTTGCTGGCAGGGCTTGGCTCTGCTGGTTACAGCTCTCCAGGCTCTCCTGCTGAAATGCCAGAGCTGCTTCCCAGGATTTGACCATAAACTGCACAGCCCAATGAAGATGTTGCCTGTTTTCTGAAGGACAGGATGAAATCACCCCGTGTATGTCCTCTATCTATTACCTCTCTGGGCAGGAAAAACATAAACGCTGTTCCCACCATTTTATTTATTGGCTTTCCTCAGTTTCCTGGGAATATCTCGGTTTTTAGTACTTTTGTGTGTGCATGTGAGCCTGTGTGGGGTAGGTGCGTGTGTGTGTGTGTGTTTAGGAGGTTAAAAAAAATTTCTTGCTGTCAGCAAGGGATGTTACAAACCTGCTCTGACAAGGCTGGTTGTATATTTACAGTTGGTGAGAGCGAAGGCTTCATCAATCTTCACGCTTTGAAAGGGACAGGCCCGCTCCCATGAGCACCTGCTCCGGGAGAACAGCTGAACTGTGACTTTCCAGGGAACTAGCTGTAAATTTTAGCCATTCCCCCCGCAGCCCACGCATGCTTGAGCTCTTTAACCTTCCCAGGCTGGCAGGAGTCCCAGCAATCAGTTTAGTGCAAAGACTGGGGTTCTTTTTAATTAACCTTTTGTTTCCCACTGCAGGTGTATCAAAGTTTCTTAATGTTAAAAAGGAACAGGAAGAAAAAAAATTGTTTGCAGAGGTGCATCCACTTTTTCTATGCTTGGTGATCAAAGAGGATCAGCCTTTCCTGTGTTTCCCCTCCACATCTGCCTCTTGGATGTGTCTGTGCCAGCATCTGCTGGGAATTGGCAGCACAGGTTCCCTTCAGCCACCTGCAGAAAGCATTCCTGGAGTGCACTGTAGTTCTGTCCTCAAGGCCAAGTTTCCTTCCTTCACTGAGACACCTCCTTTTCCAATTTGCTCCTTGTTCTCCAGGCAACTTTCTCCAGAGACATGACTCCCTCGGTGTGTTGCTTTTTGTTTGGTTTGGCCTCTCACACCCAGCCTGCCCAGCCAGGGGAGCTTTGATGGTGGACTTGCAGAATCTTCCTTCAGCAGACTCTGCTACTCCTGAAGTGCTTGCTCAGTGAAAGGAACAATCTCAACCCTCCCTACAATTCCAACCTGCTCTCACAATCTTCAAGGGTCTGCTGGGCAAGGCTGGTGAGCAGGCAGAGTTTGGAAAACATAGAAAATCACAGGGAGAGGATTTAGATGGACCGTACCTGGGAGGAGATGTAGCAGTATTTTGTATGTAAAAGCAATTGGTTTACTTCAGGCAGGCTGTTCTGTTAATAAAATAAGGATATATCCTTTTGGGAGGGAAATATTCCTGTCCTGTTTGATCAGTAAAATTATTAGTGGAACAAGGATCTGTTGTATCACTAAGAAAATTCATACGTGGAAATTTATCACAAGGAAAAAAATACGTTTAAGCTTCACTTAAAACAATAAAATATATCTTTGAGGGAAAGTTTCAGACTTTTCTGTATAAGAGGAATAATGGGTTCTATAATTTAATAGGTGCTAAATTTGGTGAGGAGTGCCAGCAAATCCATTTCACATAATGATATTTTATCTCCCTTGATATGGTCATTTTCATGAATGTCTTTTTATTGGTTCCCTTGTCCCATGAAGTGTCCAAGGTGGTGCTGCTCATCCTCAAACTCCGAGCACATACAGAGGCAGGGATGGCTGGAGAAACCTATTAATAATGGTTGCACAAAAAATGGGCAGGAACTGCATGACAGTTAAATGTGCTCCCCATAAATAAAGAACATTTCTATTTGACCCTCAGGGCTGTGGCTTTTCAGCACTTACTTTTTTGTAGGAGTTAAGGCGGTCACAGCTATTACAAACTAGAGATAAGCTTAAGAAATTCAGGTGAGGATAACAGAAAAAAGGAGAGGTCCCAAAGAAGATTTCACTGAAAGTCTCAGCTAGAAAAAAAAATCTAAAATTGCCCTCAGTGAGGGATTTTGTTTACATAGGCAAGGGCAATTTTCTTCTAGGAAAAGGAGTGATTTATTCTCTTAGGTATCTAATTGCAAATTCACAGGCCAAGCCTTTTCCTCATGTAGCTCTGCTGAGATGGATGTGAGCATTAGTTACGAAGGTTCACAGATTTTTAGAACCCTCAGTGTACACTGTATATAAACCAAAACTCACAGTTATGGTTTCAATCTGGCTGGTTCTTTATGCTTACTAGATTTAGCAACCACAATCTGTGACTGCTATCACAAAAAATGAACTGTGTCTCAGGAAGGGAAACTGAGAAATTTTTCTTGGGGAAAGCGAAGAAGAAACTTGGAAGAAAATCAGAATCAAATGGAAGGAAGGGGAAAATATACAGGTATGTAGCAAAGAGGTAATATATTATATTAGAGTGTGATATACACTTGGTATAAAATGGCCCACAGAAGCTGTGGCTGCCCCATCCCTGGAAGTGTTCAAGGCCAGGTTGGACAGGGCTTGGAGCAACCTGGGCTGGTGAGAGGTGTCCTTGCCCATGGCAGGGGGTGGAATGAGATGATCTTTAAGGTCCCTTCCAACCCAACCCATTCTGTGATTTACAGTCAACACAAGGTCTTTGCTGCCTTCCCCCTCACGGGCCATACAGCTGTAGGATCAAAATCATCTGAGTTTCAGCACCCTTTGAATTCTGGTTGCCTACCTGGGAGCCCCACAGACCTGCCTGTGTGGAGGAACAAGGATGTGCCAACATGTGGTCCTGAAACCGCAATTTCAGAATGAAGCAAGGAGCAAAAGGACTGACAGGATGAGCCGTCATGGGAAATGAAGGGAAGACTGTGAAAATGGTTATAATAAATAATAAGAAATGTTGCATGGGCCAAAGGAATAATAGATCAGCAATGGGAAGACTCTAAAAGCTGCTGTGAGTTATTGATAGACATTGTGTAAAGAAAAAAAAAACCACATAAAAAAAGAAATCCCTGTTAGTTTTGCCTTCATGTTCCCAAAGGCAGGGAGCAGGGCAGGTGCCAAAGTGAAAGATAAATTTCCTTTTGCATAAAGAAGAAATATTGAAGGAAACTGAGCAGAGGTGACGAAGAAATTAAGAGTGTCAAAAGAGCCTGAAAGCATGTGGTCCATGTCAAACCCCCTTCAGGATTCTGAGCTGAGTCAGCAAAGTGTATGAAAAATCTGTTGAGGGAAATGAGACCCTCTTTGGAGACCAATAATGGAGAGATCCCACTGGTGTCAAGTCCAAGAAATCTTTCCAGAAAGGAAAGGTGGTGCTACAGAGGAAGGCAGCTTGCATGGCCAGGAGGCCAAAGTCTGTTTTAATCTGGGATTGCACTAGAGAAATAGTTAGGGTAAGTTATGAGTTTAATTAAAAGAAAACCATCAAGGATTTAAAAATTGGAATCTGTGCCAATAAAGGGAGAAGGAAACTGACAACGGCTTTCTGAGGAATTAATGCAAATCACAGGCTAGGGAAAAGCCAAAAGATATAACTTCTGCCATGGCAGGAAAGGTTGGATACAACACAGTTGGGAAGTGCAGTCTTGAGTAAAAGTGACAAGTGTGGGACATGGAAGTGGCTGCTCACGTGCTGGTTGGTGGGTCCTTGCCACTGAGCTACTCATGAGGATATGCTGAGTTTTGCTTGGAGAAAGTGAAGGAACTTCTGGATAAGTGGTTATTGAGGTGAATTTAACTGGACAAGCACAGAGATGATGAAGGCAACAGAGACCACAAGGGTTTGAGGGCACCTGGTATGGGTGGGGAACCCTTGAATGTGAGTTCAACCCAAGCATTGACCAGGCAAGTCTCTGCGTTTCATTTGCAATGAAAGATTCTTGATTCGCACACTCTTTAATTAAATAAAGCTCCAAGCATTGCCCAGGCAGGTAAGTGTAGGCTGAAGAGCCACCATTGGGCATGGTGTGTTGGGCTTTGTGAGCTGAGGAGGAGGGAGGGAAGGGGGGAAAGTGAAGGGTCGGTGGGGAAGGTGGTGGGTCTTTGGGGAAGTGGGAAAGCACAGGGTCTGTGGGGAAGGTGGAGGGTCTTTGGCAAAGTGGAGGGTGTGTGGGAAAGATGGTGGGTCTCTGTGGAAGGTGGGAAAAATGGAGGGTCTGTGGGGACGGTGGAGGGTCTGTGGGGAAGATGGGAAAGTGGAGGGTGGGTAGGAAAGGTGGGAAGGTGGAGAATCTGTGGGGAAATTGGAGGGTCTGTAGGGAAGGTGGGAAATTGGAGGGTCTGTGGGGACAGTGGAGGGTCTGTGTGGAAGGTGGGAATGTGGAAGGTTTGTGGGGAAAGACATGGGTCTGTGGGGAAGATGGGAAAGTGGAGGGTCTGTGGGGAAGGTGAAGGGTGTGTGGGGAAGGTGGGAATCTGGAGGGTTATTGAGAAGGGGATGGGTCTGTGGGGAAGGTGGAAGGTCTGTGGGGAAGGTGGGAATGTGAAGGGTTTGTGGGGAAGGGTCTGTGGGAAGGTGCAGGGCCCGTGTGGCAGGCAGGGAGGCAGCGGGTCGGTGGGAAGGGTGAGGAGTGCGGGGCCACGAGCATTGGCGGGTCCATGAGCATTGCGGGGCCGCGGCCTCGGGCCCGCCATTGCCGCCTCCGCCGGCCGCCACTAGAGGCTGCTGCACACCTCATTAAATAAACACAAACATAATTAGCGCGGCAGCCCTAACAGGAGGCTCTGCCCTCCCGTTTCCCACACACCAAAAGCTGCGGGACACCCCTAAGCGCTGATCCCCGCGGGAGGTTTATTGTGGGCAGCGGGAGTTCTGCTCTGAGGCCCAGCAACCCCCGGTGGCCTTGCCAGGTGGGGTTTGGCAAGAAATGCATCTCCACAGGTGCCCCTTGGCCTCTCCAGAGGAGATTTGCAGATACTATGTTTGTGAGGTGGATCTCTTTGTCTGGCAGGAACAGCCGTGTATGGTGTTGGTCTCTTTTTGAAATAAAAGCCCAAAAACCCAAGCAACAAACCATGCAGAGATGAGACACCCACAGGGCAGCAGCCCCAGTGCCACGCCAGGCTCAACATCAGTGTTGGTGGCCCCCATGACTTGCACCAAAACCAGAGTAGTTGTTTTCAATCTCTATTCTGCTTTCACAATACAATATACAGCTCGACTCAAGTGTGTTGCTGTTGTCTGGCACTTGGGGCTGCTGCTTATGGGCTCCACATTTGCGGTAGGTAAATACCAGCATCTTCACCAGCCTCCCTCTTCCTCTGCCCAAAGCTCAGGCTCGATTTCTGCTCCCCTCCCACTGCTTTCTTTCACCACCAACTTCATCTTGTTAGTTTGCAAAATTACAGCCTTGCTGTAAACCCAGAATTCTGGGCTAAGGAGAGCCCCAGCAGCAACGCTTGTATTTTCATTTTGTATTTTTCATCAGTGATGTTGGTTTTATTATTAGTACTATTTTTTTTCTTTTTAACAGTGCTCTGGAAGGATAAAACTGAAAAGTCCTATCTGTTTCCTGGAAAAGCCGGTTTCTGTCTGTCAGCATCTGTCACACCAGGTACACTGTGATTTAAAAACAGCTACAGCAATGGACAGACTGTGCTAGAGAAGGGATTTCTCTCACTCTAATTCCCATATTCAGTGGCACACAGTATTTCTTGTTTAGTCCCTGTGCATGGGAAGGCTAAACAAGAAATAAACATGAAAGAAATGCTGGTACTCTCTTTTTGCACCCCCTTTTTTTGAGGGGCCAGGAGTTGGACTTGGTGATCCCTGTGGGTCCCTTTCAACCAGGATATTCTATGATTCTGTGACAGGGAGATGTAACTGCATCCACATCAAGTGGCTCAGGGTTTGAGGTTGCATCTGGCCACCAATCCCAGCCCTGAGCACGCTGCTCCCATGCTGGGATGATGCTGACTCCAGTTTCCAGCCAGCTTTTCTCCCAGGAATGCTCGTGTACAAGGTGGCCTCACTTCCCCATTGCCTCTACAAGGACTGCAGCAGACACCACTCTGCAAATCCAGAGCCACAAATGAGTGAAGGTGGTACAGATGTAGCTTGAAGGCTTCTAACTTGCAAATTACCATCATTTCTCAGAGGCAGGTGTGACTGTGTGTATCCATGAGGGGGATGGAGTCAGGGACACATTATGCAGCCTTCTTCTTGTATGTACTTCAAGGGGAAAAACAAAGAGAACTGATATACCAAATGTGAAAAATCAAAACTTAGCTGTGCCATTAGGGAGAGACTGTAAAGACACCATTGCCTGAATCTGGGGGTGGAAAGAGAATTTTGGGGGGAACAAAGGCACTGTCAGCTTTCATGACTATTCTAGGCCATCCTAACATTAGGCAGCATTGCTGCTCTGCCTTTTAGTCATTTTATGGACCTGATATTTTAAAGCACCAAAGGGAATGATGATGTTCATTCCACACATGAGAATATAAAATGGTGAAGTGTTTGTTTGCATGGCTTGGCTTGGTAATATCTTTGAGAGCTTGCTGGTTTAGTGCCCACTTTCTGGTGGAGAATACTAGAAAGAGAGACACTGCAGAATTATTGTTATTTATTTTGTTCAGTTAGGTTTTTATGAAGGTAGGCATGCATGTGGATATATAAATTGCCTATAAAGCAAGGTGGATGGGCAATGTGTTTTGCTACAACAGGTGTCCATGTCTGTGACCTGGGTGGTGTTGGAGGGAAAAGGTTAAATTCTGCCCCAAGGAAATAGAGAACTCTTGGCTAATGAGGTGTTACAGGTGTGTGACTGGAGGCAGAATGGAGCCCAAGTTTGGTACAGCCAGACAGGCTTCCCTCCCTTCCCTCCCTTCCCTTCTTCCTCCCTTCCTTCCTTCCTGTGGAATATTCCCCTTGTCTTACTTTTCTGTTCTCTGGAAAGATTTGCTCCTGTAACATTTGCTGTGTTTACAGCTTTTTATGAGGCTTGCAACTCTGGAGTTTCATTGCTGCTCCATAATCAATGTTAATTCTCATTTTATGGTTTTAAAAATCTACTTTCTCTACCCTTTCAAACTCTATAAAATGCCATTAGTGTGTCTTGGTATGATCCTATTTTGTTTACAGAACCCTTGCTATTGTAAGCCTCTGTCTTTCAATGTTACAGTTACCAGAAAATGGATTAAAGATTAAATGAACATATTGCTTTGTTTGTTTGTTTTTAAAGAAAACTGTTTTGCAATTAGCTCTTTATTTGATCAAAGATTGCATCTGAATTAATTGTGTGCTTTTGCCCAGTCTATGTTTCTTTCTCTGAGACAACTGGGTCAAGTTTTGTTTACATTGTGACCCACATAAACTCCATGGTAAACCACACTCACTCCTCTTTCCCAGAGCCAGAGCAGCACAGGGAGATATGCCTGTAAACTAAATTAAATGCACAATGTTGTGTATAGTTATTTGATGTCACCATGTCTCACTTTTTCAAGAGAATTTTCATGGCCTGCTCCAACTGGCATTCCTCTTTGGGTTAGGTGCTGGATGAATGTTACAAGCTTTGGTAAAGGCAAGATGTTGCCCACAAATTGTGTGTGCTGCTCATTGATATCCCTAACAATGTGTGTATGGTGTTAAAGCTCTACTTTGGGCTAACTCAGTTTGGAAAGTCCTGCAGCCATCTTTTAAATGCCATTCCATGTTGTTTTATACTGCTGTGCCAACCTTCAGACTGTTCCTCTTCCAACCTTCTCCAACGTTCATTTCTTCCCTTGTGAGCTCCTTTCTCACCACAACAATTCATGAGGTGTGGTTGGTACCAGCTTTGCCCAAAACACTCATCACTACCAGAGGTTGTTATGAGCCCTCTACGTGATATCCTCCCCCTTGGCCCTGGTGGGGCTATTCTCACCAGGGAACCTGTCTAGTACTGTGTCTCTTAGAGGCCATCATTTCATGTCCATGTGTCTTGAACAGAATATGTTCAAGATCAAGACCATTTTCTTTTTACACTGTCCCATCATATGGATTGACTTAGTCTTCTTATCAACAGCTCCATAGATGTGATTCACAGCCTGGTGATTTTTGCCAGGAGAGCTCAGTTACCTGTTGGGATAGACAGAGCCACAAAGAAATTATTAGAGAGGTTTGAGGGTGTGTGTTCCGCTGAGATGAATCTGGGCCTGAATGTCTCTCTAGCACATTCCTTTGGCAACTAATATTGGGTTTTGTCCCCAGTCAAAGTGCCTTTGCTGGGTACTCACTGTGCTCTGCAGTGACACAGCGAGGGTGTTTTGCAGAGACAATGTCTGGCTTTGCATTCCTCCCTCTTAGGAGACAGTACCTGGGATGCCTTTTTGGCCTGTATTTCATATTGTTCTGTGTGAATAACAGGAGCTGATGATTGAAGTCTACTACCTGGGATCTGAAATGAATTGTTTGCTTTCTCAGGAAACCTCAGGCTCGTCCATTTGCTTCCCCTTTGCACACTCAGACGTTACGCGTGTGTTCACACAGACACGCCGGGGCCGCATCGTACAGCAAATTGCTTATACACATGTAAGCAAATATCTTCTCAAATCATCTCTTATCGCCAAGTGGGGTGTGGTGCTTGTTGTTCAAGGGGTTGAGGTTGCCTTTCAATCTGCCAGGGCCAGCCTGACACCAAAAATAAACAGCATAAGCCTGGAACGGTTGTCACAAGGGGCAGAGAGAACTTGTCAGGCAGGAGTGTGTGAGCCGGCGAGATGATAATGTGGCATGACACTTCTGAAATGAGACACCGGTTGCCATGGTGAGGAGTCAGGAGGGACTATCTCTCCAGAGGCTGAAATAAAACATGCTTTAAATGATGTTTGATTAGAATTTAGATCATGTAACTGAGTGGCTGGACCTTTTTTTTCCCCCCTTCCTTTTTTCTCCTCCCTTTACTTGTTATTGTCATCAACTTTGGCTGCTGGCAGAGTTCACTTTGGGAAGAAAGGGTTTGGGGTCCAGAGCAGCCCCAGCTGTAACCCCCCTCACTCCACCACTTCCAGCGTGCTGAGAGGTTACTCAGTTCCATGCCCAGTCAATTATACTCCTTGCTAACTCTCCTTGCATTTTCCACTTGAGTCCATCATAGTTTAAACCAGTTAAAAATGATTCCTTCTGTTCTGAAAAACAGTTAATCAATAACACCCTGAGAATATTTCTTGTCTTTGTTTGCTTTCCCTGACCAGCCTACTCAGGGTATCCGTCACCTTGTTAATAAATATTAAAAATGCAGCCCATGAAGGCTTATGCACAATATCCTTCTTGGACTTCATATTAAAGGAAGATGTGAATGTGTGTGAATGTGACAGTCTGGGTAGTAAAAGGAACCTGAAGCAGAAAGGATTAAAAGAATGATGCAAAACAATTGTCCCTCTAGCCTTGTAAATGGAATAGGATGTTTAAAAGTAATTTTGGCTTTGTTTGCTGTTTCAATGAAGCACAAACCCAAATGTATTTTTCATGTCTTTCCCAGCAGAAATGGTCAATGAAAGAGCTGGTTCTGAGGTATGGAGCTTTCTAACTCTGTGGTGCTTTTTGGTGTATCACAATCTTGAAGCAAGTATCCAATGTCTGGATAAATCTGCTGGAAGACAATAGTCAGCCAATTCCTGTGCTGTCTGCAGCCAAAAACACTCATCAAAGAAGGACAAATGCACCAAGTTCTGCTAATTTCAAGATCACCCGAGGGCCAGCTATTTATTGATATGAATCAGCACACAAAGTACCAGGGCCTAAGCTTTGTCAGGCATCATCTCTAATAGGTTGTGAGTGGAAGGTGTTAAAATACAGACTTTTTTTTTTTTTTGTGGATGATGGAGTGAACTGAGTTTGATGACTCACAACTGGGAGTCTTTGTTGAGTCCACATTGGATAAGTCAATGCAGAAGCAGATGTTATTGGCAATTTTTCGACTGGAAGGCAGAGAGTCAAACAGTCACAGAGACTCTACTTTGCCCTACGCTGTGTGGAGATGCTTTGTACAATGGTAAAATTCCTGTGAAACTTGGAACAGTGGGTATGTGTGAGTAGCTAACAAGGACATTAATACATACACACTGCAAATGAGCTTCCCCTTTATTAGCACATTTAAATTGTGTCCATTTGAAATATTTACATCAGGCCAGTAAACATGTGACTACAAGTAGGCTTTTCTCAGCTATTAAAATCCTTATGCAAGACTATGCTGATCAGAGTTCCTATTGTTTGCATTTAGGGGAAAAAAAGGCTCTACAGTGGCTATACATGAGACAGAGTATATTCTAGGAGTCAGAGGATGCCCTGTAATTTATGAGAGACAAAGAGGTACATTAGATATTGTTAGAATACATAATAATCCTCTGGTAATAATTTATTCAGCTTGCAAGGTTAGGATCTCCATAATTCTTGGTTACACTCTAATGAAGAGTGCTGATGCTTATTATATATTTTTGTGTACATTAGAGGTACCTGTGAATATATGGATACTGTTCTTGCCTCCTGCCACCCCACTACTCACAGAGCTGCCAGTGGGACTATATTGTGTGGTCCATTTGTCTAAATAGCCCGAGAAAGTACATCAGCTGTATTGGCTTCTTGTCACTGGTTCTGTGTAGCTTTGTGCCTTAAAATCATCTTCTGCAGATTTAACCTGCTTTCCTCTCTCTATTAGGTCACCCCTGGCTTTGGGGTGCAGGACCATCATCGGGAAGTCATGGGCTTCACCAGTACATGCTGTCCCTCTGTAAGTACAGACAAACCACTCAGATGTTCCACAGAACTTTTGAACTGGACACTCAAACCTGATTAATTTGTTGGTGGGATAATTTGTGCGGTGGTCTGGACTGAGAGGAACAAACAAGGAAGAGGACAAATCCAAACTTTCTTTGCCTGAACTCACTGACATTTCATAAAAATTTTGCTCCAAAATCAGTTTATGATTCCACCCGTAAGGTCATTTCCAAGTGATTTATTACCATCTGACAGTCCACTCCAGGATCTTTGGTGACACTACATGGGTCTTTTGAGCTTTATGATCAAATTTAATGGTGGTCACTGCAGTCAGATGGATGAAAAATGTCCATTTCTCCACCACTGTTTCTTATATTTGCCTCAGGAATTAGAAAGTAGGTCTTTTATTTAGCTACAATGGCAGCAGCAATTTGGATGTGAGTTCAATTGGCTGGTTTGGAGTTCCAATGTGCCAGTCTGAGTACAGCCATGTGGACTCATAAAGCATCCTGGGATCTGCTCTGTGCCCCATGTCCACATGGAGAAACACCCAGGAGCTGTCCTGATCACTGCTGGGTGTAAACACCGAGTGTGAGTTGGAAGTAAGGCCAGGGAAGGAAGGGAGGGTCCTGTTTGATGGATCAACTGAGAGAACTGTGAGTGCAAGGATGAGAACCTTGCTGAGGGCAACACAGACCGTCAATGGGCCTGTGTGTTCTGTTCACATCATCCTTAAGGACCGTGGTAAGCAAGAGGTTAAAATTATTCAACGATAGGGCTTTTTTGTGCATATTAATTAGTTATTGCTCTGTTTTATCGCTGGAGTGCACTTTGTACAGCAGTTTTAGAAATGCTTTAAGTAACGTTTGCTATGCTTCCTGCAACCTAATCTGCCATATAATTTAGGTTACCCATGCCATGGAATTTGCTTAACACTGGCATAGAAATTAGCCCTGAAGTGCTGGAAGATCCCAGAGCTGCTGATATGGGTGTCTGATAAGAGTACAGGCCTATAATGACTTTATACAATGTTTTCATCTAATGGCTTGTCTGGTTTTAAAGGCAGTCAGCATTTTGATCATAGAGATGCACGTTTGATCCTCACCACCAGTAAAAAGCCGTCAGAAAAGCCACGCTGGCAGGCTGTGGTTTGCAAGGCTACAATATGAACCAGGAGATTCTTGTAGCAAAGCTGTGTCTGGCCTTGAGTCAGGCCAGGTCACTCCCTCACTGTGGTAGTGACACTGAAATAGCCCAAAGTTGTTTCTTTCCCCTTCCCAGTTTCCTGGATGGTGTAAGTCACTTGGCTTCTCTAGAGCTGGGCAAGGTATGTCTGTTCCATCCACCTGTAGATCTCCCATTTCAGGGTAATATTTCTTTCCATTAATTCTACCTTTATCTTTTCTTTTATCGAATCCTTATTGAGGTCACTACAGAACTTAACCCTTGCTAGTGTGTCTTTTTGAGAATGCCTGATTTCTGCATCAGGCTGTCTGGAATTTATCCTGCCTGTTGAACCTCAATGCATCTAATCACCTTCCAGGTACAGGGTTCCTCAGGATAATTAACAAAAAGCAAAGAAGGAATGATCTGGAAATTATTATATACCTTCTTGAAGTACCTTCTGTGGAAATAATTTTTTTTCTTGAATCAAGCATTAAAACCTACAAGATTCTTCCACAGGGAAATTTTCTTTTTCCCATCATGCTTGCATAGTCTTTTGTCTTCCTTTCCTTTGGCCAAAGCACATACCACAACATTTGCATGTGCTGTTGCAGCACACAGCTCTTCTGATCCCACATCAGGTGTCAAATCTTTAATATGATTTCCTACATGTTTGACTAATCAATGCAGAACATCATCATGAAAGAT
This sequence comes from Pithys albifrons albifrons, assembly GCF_047495875.1. NCBI lineage: Eukaryota > Metazoa > Chordata > Aves > Passeriformes > Thamnophilidae > Pithys > Pithys albifrons. Next base: position 7,109,443 of record NC_092478.1, on the reverse strand, counting down.
AATTTTACCCTCTGGCACTTCAGGGACAGGATAATGAGGCCTGGTGTTTTCCATTTTTTATTCTTCCACAAGAATCTACATTTTTTAGTCCCAGCTAATTGATTTAAGTTCATGGAGGAAGGGTTTTCTCCCTTTCCCTTCCAGTATCTTGGATATTAATGCATTCTGGTGAGCTAACGGAGCTGTGTGATCAGTATGTTTAGAGATTCAATATACTGCCGTTCTGACCTTTCAGAAGCCAAGGGAAAAACATCAGGCCCAGCATGTTGATCCTACATGAACACTGATATCTCAGGCAGGTTGGAGCTGCTTGAGCTGCCTGGAGAGAGGAACTTTCTCCAGGAAGGGCAGTTTGTTCTCAAATCGTTTGCCAAACAGGAGGGAACTTAGTCTTTCAACCCAGCGAGAAGTTGGGAGATTTATGGCCTCGCTTAGGCGGTGCTGGAAGGCAGAGGGGTGGAAATGGAGGCTTTAAGGGCTCAGGTACCCAGGCATTGCCCTAGAAAGCCTGGGCAGAAAGCTTGGCATAGCAGGGAGTGAGTGATAAACCTTGGACACAGGCCAGACCTTGAAGCTTGTGCTCCACTGGCTCCTTCAGGAATCGGGGACTTGTAACCACTTCCTTTCAACAGAAAGCTGGACAGGCTCTGCACTGATTGTGTAGTTAAAGGAATGGGACAAAGCCCTCTCCAGCAGTAGCTGGATTCCATCCATCTGAGCAAAAATATATGTTAGTCTGAATATCCTTCCCTGAGACAATGTGAATTAGCAAGTAAAAAGCTGTTTTGCTTACTGTGGCAATGCTGGTAGCCAGATATAACTGATTAAACACTTTCCAGTCAGTGATACTGTCTCTGTTGGCCACAGATCCACTGAATTCACTGGTTGAGACCTAAAAGGGAGTATAATCCTGCTGCAGTTGTATCTGAGGCTTTAAAAAGTGTGAGATAGAGGTGTTTTTATGAATAATCCGTATATTTCTTCTGTATTTTACCACCATTAACTAGAGTTATTCTTGTATTATTATTTTTTTAGAGATGGCAGCAGTTTATGACAGATTTGTTTAGGGTTAGCCCTATACATAAATTAGGTGGCAGATAAAATTTAATTTTTCTTATAAGAAAAGCCTATAGCTCCTTAAATTGCTCATTTAACATCACTGAAAAGTAATACTCCACTTTAGAATGGACATCGTATTAACTTTAAAAGGCCTATTTAAAGTGACGGTTGTCAGTGAGTGAAAGCCAGATATGGTAATTTCGAGTTACAAATCAGAGTGAGGAAACTGTAGAATGGACAACCTTGTTAACACAAGCGCGACGGAGGAAGCACCAGGGTCAGAGTGCCAGCATGGAAAGGAATAAAGACACAGCACCAAAAATATGTCCTATAATTAGGGCAGCTGTAAGAGTCAAGGTTGAAGATTCTTCACCATGACATGTCTGATATAGAAAAAGTGATAGCCAAGAGTAATCACTTACAGGCACCGAGCCTTAAAGGAGCAGCTCTGCTCTGCTCTTACCCTGGCTGGGGCAGGGGAGCCTGAAAGACAAAGGATGGGGGCACAGGGTGACTCTGAACAGTGCGAGTGGGAAAGGAGGTAGGGAGGAGTTGGAAATTTCAGGGGTCAACACTCAAAGGAATCAAAAGCTAGAAGAAATTGCTCACTCGGCAGAGAGTTTCTGATCATGGTGTGGAACAGAGGCGACTCAGAGAGCAGGGTGGGTTACCCAGAGCATTGGTGGAGGTATTCTGGGTTTAGATCCGAGTGGATGGGCACACTGTGGGGGCACTGAGGGAGGAAGGTAACAGGAGGAGGCTGGGACAGTGTGTGTTTGTGAATGGATGGACAGAGGCGTGCACAGGCACACTGGACAGGGGGATAACAGAGCCTGGGAAGGGGAAATTTGGTGGTAACACAACCACAGTCACTCAGGTGGCACAGACCACCAAGGACCCAAACTCTGAGCATTGAGCAATCAGGAGGGCACACATCCAGTTGGATGGGCAGCAGAATGTGGGATGAATGGTTGTTTTCTCCACCTGAGCCTTCCCCAGGGCCTGATGTTCAGGGAGAGGGGGGCAGAGAACATCTGGGGACTGGTGCAGACTCTCAAGGTCAGCCTGCAGAGATCTGCCCTTCGTTAGGGCTTGGCAAGTAAAACAGAAGATGGAGCCAGTGTGCAGTACACTCTACACTTGCTGTGGATCTAGGGTGTGTACACTGGAAAGGAGTGGGAAGCTTCCTTGGCATCCTGGCACTGTGAACCTGGGGACACTGGTGGAGGTTTGGGGAATGTTCTCTTCTGGATGCAGTGCTCAGAGGAACATCCCTGACAGCCAGGTCAGAGTGGGGAGCAGGGGGCAAAGAGACATTTCTACTAGTGGAGAATGTCTCCATATTCTAGTTTCCTGGGAATCCTTTGGGATGTGTGGAAACCTTCCAGGCTTTCTGCCTCCTCCGACTCCTCTTTGGCAATGGTTGTGTAAAAGCCCCAGGAGGCTGTCACAGGAGAAGCCTTCTCCTCTTCTGCTGTATTTCCTCAGGGAACAATCCAATCCAGGCAGTTAATGTGGAGTGACATGGACACATGCTTTTCTTCCTCAATCCCCACCTCCTCCATGGGATCCACTTGGAAGGATAAAGGAGATTCAGGCTGAACTAAGTGCCTTATCCCCAAATACTCTTCTTTCTCTACACTGAAGTGAATTCCATGAGAATAGCTGTAATGTAATATAACCCACCTCCAGCTGAGCTTCCCTGTCCTTTATCAGAGTGCTGAGCAGGCACCTGGCATCTCTGGGAGCTGGGCAGGCCTCTCTCTCCAACTCCACAATCCTGAATAACCCACAATATCTCCCGGGACAAGCCCATTCCTCGCTTAGCCTGGATCCTTTCTTACGGTATTTAAAGGTTGATAAGTAACAGCAATGAGCCCTAAAGAGAAGGACTCTCTGACCTTGCTTTGGGCTGCTGTCTCCCATTGCTATCACAGATTTGGTTACCTGATACCCATTTTTTCCCTGCTAGCTTGTAGAGCCAAACCTTTCTTCAAGGGCAGGAAGATCAGCCTGCCTCTGTGGACATCCAGGGTTTGATCCGCAGCGTGTTCACCGTGGGGTTCAAAGGCTGAAGGGAAGAAGAGCTTCTCCTCTGCACAGAACACCTGAGAACAAAGTCACTGTGGTATCAGATACGGAGTTTTCTGGCAGATCAAAGGCCAAGAGTTCTTCAGGCCTGTTGTCAACCAGTTTATTTTGCCTTTGTCTTTGTCAACCTGTACTTGGGGACACTAATTCGATTTTCCATTGAGAGGTGTGGATATCTATATTATTTTCCTAAAACTCCAGAGAATATTATAAATTTCTTTTTATTGCTTCCAGCCATGTTATTTAAAGTAATTAACCTTAATTTATAAATTTTTATATCAAACTGCCTTTTAACTTTTAGAACTGGCAGGAGAAGTCCATTTCCCAGGGCTCCTAATAGTTCTCCATTTAATCAAAATTCATCCATCAGATTCCAGTGTTAAATCATCTTTTAATTGGGAGTTACATTCTGGTTAATAGTTTTATAATTCGCCGCCTCTAATAGTTTTTACCACAGGGATCTACTCCATTTTTTCTCACTCTATTATTCCTGGTGTTCAGCAGGGACATTTTAAAAACGTTCACTTCCCCTGCCTGTTCTTTGTGATCTCATTAATTCTTGATAGCAAGTTCCCCTTCTCCTCATTACTGGAGCATAACTACCTTTATCACTAGGTGAAACCTTACTCATTTCTATAAGTGCTCTCAAATTTTTTTTTATTTTTCTTCCTTTGCCTTAAAAGAATAACAATCTGCCATTTATTTCAGAAAATAAGATCCTGTGTACTGAGTCTGGCTGTGGTGCTGGACACTACTGAGATTTCAGAGTGGAAATTTTGGGGCAAGAACTTGCTCTAAGTTTGTGTTTGCAGTGTTTCTTCCAGTGGGGCCCTGACAGTAGTTGGGTTTTCTAAGAGATATTTCCAATTAAAAATATCAACCACTGATACTAATGACATGAGAAAACAAAGGAATTGATTGACAGGAGTGGCAGATCTTTTTGGAGTGGATCATTCAATGTGACCCATATGCTTTTTGCCTGGGAGGTGCTGTTACCTGCAAGAGAGGAACAGCCTGAACAGCAGGTGCTGGTTTACTCCCAGGTAAACTCCAGTGTAGCACTTAATTGTCAGCCCTACCACATGCAAACAGCCTCACTCGATGCAGCTGAGCAGACAGGGCAGTGTTACATTAGCTTGGGATCCTCCCAAAACAATAAAAAGAGCACAAGGAGAAGTAAATAACATTGTATATGAGGCAGTAAAGCCAAGCTTGTTGTTTTTTAAAAAAATGCCTAGAATTAGTGTAAAATTAAATTTGAAACCTTAATCCTCCAAGGGCTGATTCTCAATTTGCAGATCCACAAAACCTCTGCAAATTACCCTACCAATCCTACTGACAGTCTTATAGGAATATGTTATATTGACTACCCGAAGTCAGGCTCTGCAAAGGAGAGTACATTGTAAAGAGCTGTTGGAGAGAGTGAGCAAAAACAATCTCCCAGGGTTTATATCTTAGTCCCTTGAACAGTCCCATAGAATCATTTCATATATAACTTCCTATAAGAAAAATAGGATGGACAAGTGTAAACAGAATTATTATACAATTATAGTGGTCCTTGCACTAACTATAACACTGTCCACTGTAATTTTTATGTCTCCATAAACTACCAGCACTGCAGGATTCCTGTAGCCCTTCTCTTGACCCACGTGGAAACGTAATAACTTTTCCTGCTTCCCGTATGCATCAGTGCAGTAATTTGATATGACAATGATTACAAAATACTCCAGCAGTTTTAATTGACTAGTGTTGAGATCATATCACCAGCACCAGACAAGATCTTATCTCCTGTATGACTTCCATCCTGCCTGACTGGGACAATATTTATGTTAATAAGGATCCCAGGCATTAGCCAAGTATTAAGTCCTCAGCTGTGGTAACTACATTGAGATGCAAACAATAATTTCACAGACTGCTGGCCACTCTTTCCTATGAGTGTAGTAGGGATAAATAAATAAATACGTACATTTTCATGAGGTACAAAATATATCTAAGGAGTTTTTATGTCTGGAACCCAGATTTCAGGGTTCTGTGTGAAAAATATGACTGTAACTCAGCAGTTAAAGAGTCACCAAAGCTTGATACTGTATCTGAAGCAATTACCATAGGTATCTGAAGCAGTATTATGCCTCCTGTATGCAGAGCAGGCAGACTATTACCTCCTCTTTTGTTGCTGCTGCAAACATTTACTTGCAGAGACCTTATTGTCAATGAGTTTTTGACAGAGGTCAGAGTATTTCTGAGTGGAACTGAAAGAGGTCTGAGACTTATATCAGACAGCTGACAGCATCAACAATAGTGTGTTTACTCATCCTGCATGCTGGAAAAATTAATTAAAAGTGTTTGTGAGATGTTCTGAGCTGGGAGAAGCCTTACATGCTTTTGGTAATGAGGATTCCTGTCTTGTCTGTGGGAGGAGGAAGCCTTGTGAAGGGTGAAGGGGCTGGAGCACAAGTCTTTTGAGGAGCAGCTGAGGGAGATGGGGGGGGCTCAGCCTGGAGAAAAGGAGGCTCAGGGGGGACCCTATTCCTCTTTACAACTTCCTGAAAGGAGGCTGTGGTGAGGTGGGGGTTGGTCTCTTCTCCCAGGTAACAAGTGACAGGACAAGAGGAAACAGTCTCAAGTTGCATCAGGAGAGGTTTAGATTGGGTATCAGGGGGAAAAGGGTTCATGGAAAGGATTGTAAAGCATTGCAACAGGCTGCCCAGGGCAGTGGTGGAGTCACCATCACTGGAACTGTTCCAGAAACATGTGGATATGGCACTTGAGGACATGGTTTAGTGGTGAACATGGTGGTGCTGCTGATGGTTGTCTGTAACAAAACACCTGTGGATCAACCTGCCTTTTTAACATCTTTTTGAAAAGGTCCAAGACTGCAAGTTCCCCAGAACATTTATTTTCCAATATATGAAGTGTGGCTTGAAGATTTTTTTTATTTGCATTGCAACAGCACTAAGTTCCATTCACAAAACAAAAGGATGAGATTTCTGGGATTTTAGATACCACTTAATGACAACTAATTGAGGCACCTTGCAGACTTGTGCCCCAAATTTAGATAAATCCCATCAGTGATGCAAGCTCCAGATTGGTTGGACATTAAAACCAGTGCCTTTCATTTTGTGAATATATACACATATACACATTTTTAATATTTGGCCATTTAAAATATTCATCAAGTATTTTCATTCTGTTACTCTTCACTAATGCATTTTTAAACACATTTATCTCAAATCAGCCCAGTCTCCTTTTCCATGAATCTTTATCTTTGTCCTATGGGCATCTGTATCCCTGCCTTAATGTTCCACTGTACAAGAACCGAGCTGTTCATAACCCTAATCATACTAAAATAGATGATTCATTACTGAAGTGGATGAAAGAAGGCATTAAATACTGGGCATAAAGGAGAAAAGATAAACTGGTATCAGAAGGTTCATGTCTATTAGCTAAAGTGTTTGGGGACACCATGGAAATAAACCCAGAGTTATAAATATTGTCCTGGATTAGGAATCTGTGAGGAAATTCAGGAGAGTGAACTTCTGTGCCCTGTTTTGGACACTGGTCTGCCTGTGTTGCTCCTGCTGAGGGATCAGGGCAGATCAGAGGTGGAATGTCCTGGGTACAGTGATTGAGGTTTTGGGCTCAGTGTTATATTGTTAGTAACTGTGGGCATTCAGAGTCACAAAATAACTCAGGAATTACTAAAAGCTGAAAACATCTTCTGGGCTCTTTTAAACTGCAGTGCAGATTTCAAGGATCTTCACCTGTTGGCATTTCCTCTCAGGAGAATTAAGGACTTTTGTTTTGTTTTGTTTTAAGGCACAAGGCAGCTGAATTCAATGAACTTGAGGAGCTGAGGGCTTGAGGAAAGGATCATGTGTTTTAAAACTTCTGATTAAACAAGAAAAAGAGGGAAGCAACTCTACATGAGAGAATTGCACTGCCATGGAGGAAGATCAGTGATCTGGAAGGTGATAAATACCCACATTGGTTCCCATGCTGGTCTCAGATACAGCTGTGAGAGAGGAGCTGGGGCTGGTCCTTCTCCTCCATGGAGTGAGTGGAGCCTGTGCCAGCTACAGGTTGGTGGATCATGACCTGCTTGGTGTGTGCTCTGAGAAGCTGCTGCCGTGGCTCCAAGGCTCCTGCACATGGTTCATCTCCTGGGGAAAGTAAGACATTCCTGCTGTCTCCTTTTGGGGGTGGGACATGGAGGAGGTGGGAGAGGACCTGGCTGTAGCAATGTGGTGCTCCTGGTGTGCACAGCAGGCTGTGTTCAGCTTCTTGTACTTCTGCCTGGTAGAAAGTGAAGGGCTTTTATGGCTCTGAGGGTTTGTTTCTCCTTCTTTGTCCTCTGGGGATGTGCCTGGAGGTTTGGGGGTGGCAGCCCTCTGCAGCAGAGTGGTCTCTGTCTCTGGGTCACCTCTAGGGTAGGAACCAAAGTCTCTTCTGGTGAAAAGGAATAAGGTGGACTTTTCAGGTGGGAAAACCCCGAGTTCAAAACAAACAGGTGAAGCACAATTTTATTCCCCTTTATCACTCGGGTGGTTGCTGAGCAGCGATCCTCTGGAGTCCATGTACCAGAGGCCATGAAATAACGCTCCCTCCGGCACAAATGAGATGTCCCTGGAGAGCCAGGGAGTCGGGCAGTTGGGAAAACAGTCCTGAGCATCCACTCTCTCTGCCGATGTCGTGTTCAGCTACGTGCTGTGATGTAAGGCAGCCCGAAATTACAAGCAAACAAACACAACCCCCTGTCGTTCTTCATCTCTCTGCTGTGTGGGCAGAAGCTCGTCTTGTAGCCTGGAACAAAATGCCTGGGTGGATGGGAGCCAGGGAGGCGGTTCGAACCGCTCCTCCCGCGGAGATGCTGCAATTTAGTGAGTCATTAAGAAATAATACAGGGTGTATCACTCTCCCTTGTTCTCTCCACACACAGTCAAACAGAAAATATGCAACGTAATCTTGTGCATTTATTTGGGTGAGGGATAATAGCCCTCAGAATAGACACCAGCTGTCTTTAAAGAAAGCAAAATGCTCTGTCTGCCCTCTTCTGTCCCCCAGCTGACTGCTGTACTTTATTCCAAAAAGTGGCAGTGAAGGGGGGAACCCTTACAGAACTAATTTAGGTAAAATTTACACTCCTTGATTTTGTGCCTCTTCTTTTTCCCTCTTCTAGTTTTGTAGCTATGATGCGGTATTGATCCAAAGATCTATAGGATCATACCATGGCTCCAGGTGGGTGGCAGAATTGAGGCTAGGCTTCATTTCTATCTGAATGGTGCAGAAAATAATTCCACTTTCCAGCTTTTATTGCTTAGAACATTGCATTTCTCTCATTGCAGAGTATGGGAATTAGCTCTGGAGGAAAGAAATGAATTTTTTTCCCCCCGCCCTTGATGTAGAGTGAAGCAGAAGGATTCAGGAAGGAGTAATGTAAGAAAGCAGACAGCAAGCTCATTGCTGTTTGAATTAGGTGCAGCTGGATTGCTCTAACGAAATGGGACTTCTCATCTGGGGTTCAAGTGGTGTTTCTGCGGACGGATGGTCTCCAGGCTGCAGATTCCTTGTCTGGCTGGGACAGCTCCCTGCAGCTGTGATAAATCCAGGAATAGCAGAGGGGCAGGCAGCAGTTCAGCTTTGTTCTACGTGTTGGTGCGAGGGGATGCAGGATGGAAATCAGCAGGGCTGCTGCAGGGAGAAGTGCCTGCAGCTGGAAAACACCTCTAACCATGGCTGGCACCCAGGGCAGCTCAGGTGGGTCGTGTGAGGTGCCAGATCACAGACCTACTGACACGTTTTGGGCAGTCTGGAATGGAGTCTCCTCCTGTGTTAGTGTGTGGTACAGCTGGAACTCAGTTCCTGCTGGGGCTCCTCTGCTGGCTTCCTGAGGCTGTGTGTGTTTCTGCTATGGCTCTGGGCTATATTAAACACTAGATTTAGCGACCAAAGGAACCTCAAGGCTCTCTAGAGCCTTGAAAATAACAAAGTTATGCAGATGTGAATTTGTAGGTGGGAGAGAAACCCACCTGCGTGCTCCAAATCCCTTTCATGGTATCTCCCTCATGGGCACAGAAAGGCCACCTGCACCAGGCTGGGAGAGAACAGGTGACTGCCTGCTTTGTGTTAAGTCTTGCGCTTGTTCTCCTCTCAAATCATCATCTTGGTGGCGGGGTGGTGAGTTGCCTGATTCATTTTCCCCCCACCTTAAAGCAAAGACATGTGTGTGGCTCAGTGACCGAGGAGAGCAATTGAAAGGATGACCCAGGCTGGACTTGTAGTGTGGATATAGTTCATTGAGTTTGCTGTGTGAATTTAGTAAATCAGAAGTAATTTCCCTGCCAGAGAAGGAGGCTGCCACCTGTTCATGAACTTGGCAACCTTAGCTCACACCTCTGGTATTATATCCTGCTAGAAGAGTTTTCAACAGAGTTATTTCCTGCTAAAGTGGGAGGAGGGAAGAAATTCAGTAGCATGCCAAGGTAACAGTGCTGTTTGTGCCCAGTGTGCATCCAGGAAAGAAAGTAACTGGGAGAGGATTCTCAAAATCCAGTGATATCTTCCAGTAAACACAGCTCAGGAAGTACTGTTAACATGCTACAACTGCTTTTAGAAGCAGAGATCTTGAGAACCCCTTGTCAGTGCCAGTGTCTCAGGCAGGAGTAGAGGGGAAGTAAAAAATAATCTACAAGGGTTTAGGATAATTTATGAAGGTTCCTGTAACACTGTAACTGGTATGATGCTAAATGTTTCTCAGACCAGAGCAATGCTCTCAGGAGAATGTGTCCTTATGAAGCATTTACTTCTAACATAGAACAGATGCTGCTACTGCCTGATGTCACTTCAGTCATGACATTTTACATGACAGCAGTGGGATTTCCCACCCCTGAGGGTTCAGCCTGGGCAGGTGGCCCTGGGTGTTCATCTCATTAGCACCCTGAGCAGTGCCTGCTTTGGGAGAGTGTTTGAAATGCACTGAAACTCGGGCCACAGGATTTGTGCTTTCTGTCAATGACAAGTGGAGCAAATATTGACAGTGCTCTCAAAGACTCCAGTTACTATTGCTCTTGTTAATTCAGGGCAAAATTTATCCTCGTGCCAAAGACCTGTGTTAGTCTGTGCTGTTGAAACAACTGGACTTCCCAGTCCCCCTTTTTTGCTGTGTGGGTAATTTGGGGAATAAGGGAGAGATCTAAGAAAACTAAGAGTGTGTTTTGGTTGTCTGTGGGATGCTTTTGTCCCCCTGATTTTCTTCACTGTTTCTAACCTTGCATTGGACTGTTCATTTGTGTGAAAGTATAACATATTCTGCTAATGGGGCTCTGCTCTCAGATATGTTATTTGCACTGTTGACTATTCCAGGCAATCTGAATTGGGTTAGGGGCAAGAGGGAAAGGTTCTCAGTGAGATTTTCACAAAATGCTCAATTAAAGGGGTGAAGACAGACAAAGACATTTCAGTAGTTCTGACTGTCAAAGACTGAAATGAGCTGCAAATCCTGGTCCTAGAGGTTGAAACACGGGCTTTGCTTGGGCTGGGGGTTTTGGCCACCTGTGCTGACACCGGAACAAACCTGGGCAGGGGCAGGTGAAGCTCTGGGGTCAGGGTGACATGGTTTGCTGGAAAACACCTGGTTGGTGTGTGTTGGTTGATTTTCCCAGTTAATCTGATATTTTTCCTCATAATTTTGTGCCACTGTAAGAGACCAAGTACCTTGCTCTGCTCTCAAACCTCTCTATATTTTATAATGTGGGATTTTGAGCACTTGGAATCACACTAGAGGGCTACAACACCAGAGACAATGAATGGCAAACTCCCTCCCAGCTTTACTTCCAGTAACCAGATTTTGTAAGGCCTTGTGGCCTTCAGGAAGTGCAAGGGAAGGAGTGTGTGGAGGCTTTTTGCCCCCCTCAAATTTCTAGCCTGGATAATGTGCAAATTAAACTAGAGAGTTCTCTGTATCAATCTTCCTTGCATGCAAAATCCTGTGAAAGTTTCCAATTTTTTTTTTCATTTTTATTACGGCAAGTTGGGAGAGGGGGGAGATGGAAGTAGAGAACTGAATAGTAATTTATCTCCAGAAGCTGGGGAACTTCTGGGTAATGCCCTGAGCATCTATTGCTTTTAAAGACTCCTAGATTTAAAGAAGAAAAAAACCCATAAAAACAGACATGGAAAAAACCTGGATTAAACTGTCACTCATTCACAACCTATCCAGGAAACTCATCCATGCCCCTACAGGTAGCTAGTTATCCCATCAGGAATTTCATATTCTTGTCTGAATCCTGGAACACAAATTGGTCCGGCGCTATGGGTCTGCCTTGATTAGGGTCTGCTGACACAGATGTCCCCAGCATGTGTTCCTAAAAAGCCTGCTCAAATAACTGCTTCTTTCCCCAAAGGGATCAAAGGTTGAGATGGTCTTTCCAGAGCTTTAGCCAGGCTGTGCAAAGCATCTGCAAAGTTTAATCCCTTAACCTTTCCTTCCCTCCCTCCCTCTCTCCCTCCCTTGTGGGGTTTTTTTTTTTCCAGAATGGCATAAATGGAGTTTAAGGGTATGTCTTTTTTTCTTTATAATAAACAGCTATTACTTGTGAGGAACCCCTGGAAAAGAAAGTGCAGCTTTGCTTTTTATCCAAGAGATGATTTGGCTTGGGCTACTCTGTCAAGGATAAAGGCCAGAATGCCTCTGTACCCTTGTTCAAATATCTAATGTTGACATCTTTTGCCAGCTGCTGTTGTGGCTTCCTTTTCCTTGATGAACAAAATCCTCTTGTGATGTGGCCTCTGAGCGCTATTATAATTAAAAGAATTAAAATTCAATTTGAGCTATTGTCGTTACACAATGCAAAGTTCAACACCACTGAAGGTTGATTTTATTGATTCCATATTGGGTACTCCATGGAAATCAGTTACCTTGACACAAACATGGTATTGGCAGTAGAAGGCACAAATGGTCCAGCTCCAGCCCTCACTCACTTTAATTTCAGTGTTAGCAGCACCTTTCACAAAGAGCAGTTGTGGCAGCATTTCTGTCTTAAAACATGTTATTTCAAGTTCAGTTTGGTCCTGGAATTATCTCCAGCTTAAATAGCAATATAAGATTTACAGCCTTGGCACAAAAATATATGTATGAGAGTTAAATGCTACAAAGCTTGCTAAAATTGCAGTTGTCAGTGGCAGTAGGGAACCCTGTTCTTCCTGGTAGCTTGAGTGGTTGTCTGGCTGCTTTTCCCTTGCACCCTCACTGTTCTGGCTTCACATATCTATTTTCTTTATTTATTTTAAGACACAGACTTAAGTAAAGTTTATCTGAATTTTCCAAATCTATTTCATTAAGAAACAACCAACTGTCACCATCAACTGTCTCTCTATTCAACACAATTATTTCCAAGAGACTGAATATTGACTTGAAATCAGCTCTTTTGAGTGTAAGATGCTTTTAAGCACTGATGAGAATTGTTCCTGCTCTCCAAAACTGCTCCTCTAAGCAGAGCAGCTGCAGTTCATGCTCGATGTAGTAATGGGTCACTCAAACATGACAGTGGGCTTGACACTGGGAAGGTTAAAACTGTTGTGAAAGGGACACTGAGAGGGAAATGAGGAAATCTCTCTGGAAGGTAGGAAGGCACTTGAACAAGAACATGGAAAACTTTGATCTTTGGACACTTCTTTTCTAGTCTTTATATTGGTGTTCTCAGTTTGGGGAAGAGTTGTTTTATATCCTGGAGGGCTGCTTTGTGTCAGAGCTTCTGTGCTGTTGAGGTATATTTAAATACTAATAATGACCAAGGACTGAATGCAAGTGAGAGAGGGTTTCTGGACGGCTTGCTTGCCTCTATGGGAGGCTCCATCCCCCTGTCCATGTGCTGGGGAGATGAATCAGGAGCAAAGGAGCAGCTTCTGAGACTGAAGCCCAGCCTGGGACCAACCACAAGGTGTGTTGTGTGTGCTTGAGGTTCCTCTTCTCCAAATTGCCACCTCTCTTATTACACTGATTTGCCAGTCCTGTCGTCTTGTGCATAATCCGGCAAGTTCATGATGACACTTACACATGGAGGGTTTAAGTCTTCCCCTTGGCAGAAAATCCAGCTGAGAGATGCCATTGTGGGAAGAGCCAAGGGTTGGATTACAGAGGTGTTTGTGTCTGAATGTTGCAAATCTGATTCCTGTCTCTGCAGGCAGACCTGGGGATGTGAGTGGGGCCTGTGTGTATCCACACAGCTTATCTGGAGTTGGGAGCTACCCTGGGGCTGAGAAGTGATGCTCTCCAGTGCTCCTGGGATGGCACTGAGCCAGGCTTAGGGCAGGGAACACACCAGCCTTTGGCTGCTAACACTGTGTTCAGCACATCCCAAGCTGTGTCTTCTTCAGGGGAGAGAAAAAAGCTGTTTGGGAAGGAAAAGTGTTGTTGGCTGTTTTGACAGAAGTTGTAAACTGCCTGGAAAGACCTTGTCTGCACACTCTGTGACTGCTGCTCAGCTTATTGCTACCTCATTAGCAAGGAGTTACCTAATTAGTGAGGCAAGCTGTTAATTATGTGTGTACTACATTACTCAGCTTTAAAAATGCTTTTAGCTGTTAAATATTTTAGTGATAAAGAGTTGCCACTAAATTATTTCCTTTCTGTGTAAATTTCTCTTTCATCTGTCAGAAGGGAACAAACCCTGAGCTGCTGTAACCACCACAGATTGGGGAAAACCAACTGGATTTCTTGTGATGGGGTTGGCACTAATGAACAGTAATAATTTTTTAAAAAATATAATAGAAAAGACATGGTAAGGTTAATAAGGTAGTGGAACCCCTGTGTATTCAATCAGTCTTGATAAGAGAACAAAAACTACATGTTTGCTAAAATAACTTTAAAAACAAATAGCATTGACTTTCCACACCTAGTGGAGACCAAATTTTCACTTGCTTGCATGCCTGCTCTCCCGGCATGCTCGGACCTGTCACTGTTCTGGCTCTCCCCAGGACAGTGTGACTTTGATTTTTGACTGCTGGGCAATCTTTTTCATCTGATGGAGCTGGATCGCAAGGTGGAAATTAGGTGTCCCTGCATCTTCCCACTCCTTCAGCTCACACGAAAATTTTGTGTTGAGCACATGTATCCACTTCCTACTGGCCCCACCACATGAAGCTTTGATTAGCAATTATTTCTGAGATATTAAAAAACACAATAGATGTTGCAGGGCTCTGGATTTTCAATTATGATTATTAGTGGAGAAGAAAGGCTGTGGTCACAACTCGATAGTTATTTCTTCATGTCAGAATGTGAATTACTGGCATAGCCTTATGGTCATGTGTGCATGTATGCTCATGTACCAAACACTTTTGTGTGTTAACTGTGTCTCTATTTGCATTGATTAGTTGGATTCTGAGTTTTACCCTTTTTTCTTGTGAAAGATTGAATGAATTGAAGCAGACAGCACACAGTGTTTTGTTCTTGATCTCTTAGCAATATGTCTTCACTCTTACCCAGCTCCTCCTTTCTATATGTGAACTAGGATAGTAAAACTATACATTTAGCTTTGTAGAAGAATAAAATTGCTTCAGCCACTAGTGAGTAAAACACAGAAGGGACCTCTGTGTGCAGGATCTGGCTGTAAAGCTCTACATGCTGTATCAGTTCTTAGCTGTCATTAGGCTGCCTGAGGACACAGCTTGGATCTGTTTCTTAGCCCCATAATCTCTGAAATAAAGGTCTCTTCAGTGAGCTCCTGTTCACCTGGGGACACTCCTGTGAGCAGCTTGTTTGCTGTTGGTTCTCAGGTGTGTAAGTGGATGTGTTTGGTATCAGGTGAACGTGGGTTTCAGGTGATCTCTTTCTTTGGGGCCCTGAACTGCAGGACTGTTGTCTCTGCTGGCTGATGCCTTGCAGGTGCATTGCAAATGTCAATGGCAGTATCCTGGTGACAGGACTTTAAATAGTGCATTTCCCAACAGGTGCCGGCATTGGATTCTTACAGAACTACTCAGGAACACGGTTGTGGAGCTGAGCTAATCCAGAATGCTGGAACACTGCATAATCAAAAGCATGCATTACCTTCAGCTGTCAAATGATTGAGAATTAAAAACAGCCTTTGAAATAAAAATCAAAATCTGAAAGTCCAGTAAATGAGATAGTGCAGAGGAATGTTGGGTGAGATGCACAACTTCTGGGGGACAGGGCAGGCCCCCCATTTTGTTCAGCACCTGGTAGTGGGAGATGTCCTGGAACTCTCCTAAAATAGGTGAGCATGTGGCCTGTTCTTCCAGACCCAGGTAAAGCACATTGTGGTGGTATCTTTAAAGTAAGCCTGCGAGTCCCAAAAGGACTTTTGGGTAAGGAAAAATAAACTTCCCAATGCACAGTTTGGCTTGGGGTGAAGCTGGAGGTGAAGAAGAAATATTTTGGGCTTCTATCACTGATTGCACTATGGGTTTAAATTCTTATTTGATAGTCAATAAAGATAAATTACACACAAAAATAGCTGCTATTGCAGGAGCGAGCTGCAGTTTGCAGAAGGGGGTTTGTGGGATCTTAACGTGCAGTCGCTTGTAAAGGCTTGGGAAAAAAATTTTCAACTGCACATTATCTGAGTGAGCTTCCATATTTTACCATGACACCGACTCCGAGACTCATTTCCCTGGGTTAAGTAGTGTGGGGTGAAGTATCTGCCGCTCTCCTTCTCCCTATCCATCTGCTGCGGTATCCTGGGCATTTAACCTGGAGCGCCTGCTGATGTATGACCAAATCAGAGAAAAGAGGCCGCGCTGTTTAACCCTCTCCCTTTGTAGCTGCACTTAATGAATGTCACACAGGCCCACTATAGAAATGATGGAACATCCATTCTGGCAGCATGAACAGAGCCCACCTGCAATGATATGGTGAAATATGCTGAAAATATTCACAGGAGCCCGTGAACATAAACCCATGATTATTTTTTTCCCTTAAACCTCAATATTTTAGCCAGTTTTCCCTCCCCATATAATAAAAGTGCAGTTCTAAGCAGTGTCTACTTTTTTGAGGGGAAGAAAACTCTATTTTCTTTTTAATGTGGCTGTACCAAAATTGCTAACTTATGCTAACCAAAATGTAATTATGTTCTCCATGCAGGTCTTTTTGTCTTTCTAAAAGATGTCCTGTAAATAAGATTACTGGTCTTAATGACTCCATCCGGTAATTCCTGGGCTAAATTCAAAAGTGATAAAAGTAAGGCTATGCTTTCTCTTGCAAAATTATTCATGTGCAGGTGTGCTGGCCCAGTTCTTCTACCCCCACTCGTGGGGAGTCTCAGGTGGTTGTTAAGAGCCTTTGCTCTTTGTTGAGAAGTTACAACTCAACACTTTGGAGGCAGGCACGAGTGAGCTGTGAGTGAGGATGGGCACGGAGCCTCAAAGCAGCTTCTCTCCATGAAGTGCAAGAGTTTAATCCTTGTTCCTTTCATCGTTTCACATGTTTTTCTCTGCTGAACTATCTTTTTTCACCCCATCTGGACACAGACTACATCTTGCTACTTCTCACCTCTAAACCTTGCACCAGATCTCCTCTTCCCTCTGGGCTTGGTTCAGCTGGAGAGAAAACAGTGGAACTTGCTCGTGGTTGGTGTAACTGTACAAAACCTCCTTCAGTTGCTTCAGTTTCCCTAAAGCACTGTTATTCATCAGCCTAATTTAAAAATAAATAAATCTGTTTTCTTGCCTCTAAAAGAGAATATAAATTTGAAAAGCTGGTGGCTAATTACTGCTGTTAAACTTGGCTTCACGCTGGCAACAAATGCCTGTCAACTGTTCTGTCAAAGACTAAGGAAAGTATTAAAATTGTATCATTATTGTCTGCATGTTCCTGTTAAAGAGGATGTTGTGTTCCAGCAATGCTTTTTCATAGAATTCCTCCCCAAATAAGAACACCAGCACCCTTGGGTGTCTCAGGGTGCTTTCCTAACTGACATTCTCCTGATTTACCAAGGTTGTGTTTATAGTGGAGCAGGGAGACTGGGAGAAGTTTGGAGCTCAACCTTTGCTTCTGGAGATAATCAGCAAACAGTGTGAGTGTGTGTGTGTGAACATGACATACGTAAATAAATGGAGGAAATACTATCACTGGGACCTTCATTTCACCCAAGCTATTGAATCATCTCATCATAACTGCTTGTTATTAACCAAGTGGCATAATTCCAACTTAAACTTCCCCTTTGTTTACTAGAGACTTGCTGAAGTGCTTGTGATGAATATTTAATTTTCAGCCTTCTGACTACATGTATTTATAGAAGGGCCAAGCAGTGTTTAACTCAAAGATCTAGAGCTGGGTGTGAATCTCAGCTTTATTTTTAAAAGAATTTTATGTGTTTTAACAAGGAAAAAATCTTATGAACATGGTCCATTTAAATACAAGATGATGGAAAACCAGGGGGGACATTTTCTGTTATTTACACACTCACTTTAAAATACCAAATGGTTCATTCTTTTTAAACTTTCACAGATTTTTGTCAGGAAGCACAGGGTTTATAATGTCTGTTCTCCACCCCCAGTCTGTCAAATTAATACTGCAGGTCCACTTGAACCTTGATTTGTGTTCTGATGCAGGAACTTGGCCTGTTGTAACTGCAGTGTCCAAAATACCACTTTTGTCATTGATACAGGCAAATTCCAGCTGTCATTAACACGGCACTGTGAATCCTGGCTCTTTTGGTGAGTCAAAAAGAGAAAATACACCATGTGAGGAGCATGTTGTAATGGTCTTAGTCAGGTGTTACTCAGATGGGCTGTTTTGGTGTTAAATATCAGGGAGATGAAGTTGTGTTTATACCGAGAAGTTAATGGTAAGCAGCCAATTTTTAGGGACTGTAGCTGGAGAACCTGCTTTCCCTCTGCAAAGAGCACAGGATAAACAGTCCAGGTGAATGGGTAGGGACTGCTCTTGCAGGCAACTCCATGTGTGCAAAACCAAGAGGGGAAAATAACACACCTTTTTCCTCCAGGTATGGCTGCCTTGAAACAGTCGATCAGGAGCTGTAGCTACATGTGGCTGTTCTGCTCTGTGCAGGATTTTTCTGCAGTAGTTTCCAGGCAATGTTCCAGCTTGTCAGACAGAGGGAAGGGAGGTGATGCTTTGTATGAACTGTCCCAGTTACATGCACTTCTTTCCCCAGGCAGCCCCAAAGTTGAGCAGTTCTTATGAGATGACTAAAGGCTTTAAAGTATCAGTGTTGGCATCGTCTGGTGCTCAGGGCAAGAGAAACTTTGTGCTGCACATGAACCTGATTTCTGGCCAGCAACTTGACTAGAAGGGGGATTATTGTCTTCTTATTTCTCCCCTTTTCTCCTCTCTGTTGCTTAACATTCATAATAAAGCAGCCTAGTTCTGCTATAGGAAAAAACCCAACAAATTTACTTTATTCATTGGCATAATGGAGTGGGCTGTGCTGGAGCTCCTGGTGCTCCTCTTGGGTCATGGTGACTCAAACCACATGTTCCTCCTTGTAGCTTCTGCTAGAGCTCAGAAGAGGTGGAAGCAAGTTGTTAATCATACATGCTCCTTTACATCTTAATGCCTGTGATACAAATAGGATGGGAAGGTGGATGTGGCTTTGAAGCTGGAGGACTGTGCTTGAAAGGGCAACAAGAGCTCCCCCCTTCTGGAGCAGAGTGAGGGGAGATCCTTGTGGAGCAGGGCTGCTGGCAATTCTCTGTTGAAATGAGGAAAGGGTAGTAAAGGTGTCTTAATAAATTAATTTAGATGTTTAAGTGATGCTGTTAATCCTTTCTGTAAACAGGACTTTAACAACAAGCTGTACCTGCTCTTTCTGTTCTCAAATGCTCCTCTCTGGCCTTGCCTTTCCCTGGTGGAGAACCACCAACCTGATTAACATATTAAATGAAGCAGAACCCAGTGCTATCCCTGCACATTACTGCTTCCGTCTGGTATATGAGCAACTTCGAAATTACCAGTTACAGCCATTCTCCACCCAGAACATCCGTATTTTAAGGGTTGTGTGTCATCTGACAGAGGACAGCCACAACCTCCAGATTTTGAATCCTTACTCTTCAAAAAAGGGTTTTTTCATTAAAGATCTTTATCTTTTAGAGTACTTCACGCTGTCTGTCCTTATCTCCCTGCACAGGTTTTGTTTTACCCTGTCCTGGCACAACTCTGTGTGTGCTCAGTGACTCCCAGGCTCTTTCCGGGAGCCCCTCGCACTCACCCTCCCTACCCTGGGCACCCTTGACAGAATGGGTGCCCCAAGATAAATAGGCACCTTCTGCAGGGAGCTGAAAATCGAACCATCCCCGTGCTCATCTGGAGCTGAATAGATTGTCAGAGAGCCTGGGGACAAGGCGAGGGGGGGACTGGGGCAGTGCTGTGGCGCTCTGTCCTTCTGCAGGGGTGGCGAGGCTGTGGCCACCCTTGGTCTGAGCACGGCTCTGTGTCCAGCCCTGGTCGCAGCCCGGCACAGGCAGCCCAGGCTGCTGCTCCCTGCCATCTGGGCCCGTGCTGGTGCAGAGGGGGGCAGGAGGGGCTGGGGGGGGGAGAGGCGCGCATATAAATCATTATTGGCGAACATCTCAGCTCTTGAGCCAGGCTGTCGCTTGCCGCTGCTCGTGGTGCAGCCCAGACATAAATCATAATTCCCCTACAATAGATCCTTTTGCAGCCGCCATCAGGAAAAGTGTGTTGGTTTTATCGATTTTTTGACACCAGGGCCCTGGCAACGGCCGCTCTGAATCATTATGAAATGAAACTGATTAGGAATTCATGGAATACTAAATAAACTTTACGAGCCCGTTGTAAGTTTTTTGATGCATGGGGAGCGGAAAATGAAAACTAATGATATAAAAATTACACAGCGTGCTGAGTATTATTATACTGCTATTGATTTGTTTCAAACTGTACATCAAAATCGAAGTGTGCTGGGTGTGCTTGGCTGCAAGGCTGATGCTCTAAAGCTTTGGAGGTGTTTTTTTTAATGCTGGCTCCAGCATTTTTGCCAGCTGGAGAAGGTTGTGCCACTGCAGAATTACTCAAGTGCTCCCTGCACCTGCCAGTTCTCCTGCAACAACCCTTTGCATGGTTATCACGGACTTTATTCTCCCGTTTGCATGTGGATTCTCACGAGACAGAAATATATCGACGAGGATTTCAGCCTAAGTGGATAACTCCCCACACACACTTCTGCTCTGGGGAATTTTACTTCTGTTCCTTAATAGCCAACATTGTGAGGGAAGCCCAAGACACTTGACAAACATTTATGCAAAACTGCACAAAGGGATCATTTGTTCTGCCACTAACTGCAGCCACCTCGGGAGTGAAGGGTAACAGCTGGTTATAATGCTGCCCATCACTTTGGGGCAAGAACAGATAACTTGCTATTTTTTAAACTTTTCTTTCTATAAATAGACAATTTGTAACATGATTGTAATAGCTCTGTCCAGACTTAAAATCAATGGAAATAATGAGTGGAATCAGTGTGATCTATTTGCCTCCTATTTACTATTTTTGACAGCAGAATTTAACAAAATTAAGTAAGGGGGGGAAAAAAAGGTAAAAAGGCTGGGATAGTTTCAGTGTCACCATGAGACAAAGTGCTGAATAAGAGCAGGGAGCGTGTGGTTAGATGTACTGCTGGTGGTGTCACTGCATGTTTTTGTTGGAGTAAAAGGGATCCTCAGCTGCAGCTTGCCATGCTGGACTGGGAAGGTCTCTGTCCTGGCTGGGTCAATGTGGCTGTTCATGGTACAGTGTTATAGCCTTCCCAAAGTGCCCACCCTGGCCCACTCCTCTGAGCAGGATGCTGGGGTTGGTGCCACAGCTTGTTTTATTATTTTCTTTAGAAAAAAATCTCTACCCTTAAGTGACTGCCTTTCTTTGTGGCATCCATTCTGCTTGAGTTTCATGTGTTGCAGAACCATGATGGGACAGATGCTGTTGTGTCTAAAGCATTATTTTGAAAAAGTTTTTTGACATCTGAGTGCAAAAACAAGCTCAGATTTAGAAATCTCTCATGGTGTAAATGGATTTGGCAGGTGATGAGAGCAGCAGTAACAAATAAGGCTGTAACAGAGCTAACCAGGTGCAGAACCAAACCTCCTTGCTGCTCCAAAATTAATACCAAAATGAACTACAGCTACTGTGGGCACAAGCCCTATGAGCGCAGAGAGTTTGGGGTATCATCCACTGTGGGCCAAGTACTTGAGCTGTGCAGGATTTTGCAAAACCAATGGGTTTGGGATTCTGGGAGTCTCGTGAATGCAGCTGGAGCAGAGCTGTGGTAAAGTGGGGTTTCTTTGGGAGACAGTAATCAAAGGGCTGTATCTAAAAGCAGAGTCACCTGCAAGGGCAGTAGCTGTTTATGTGAGCAAGTGAATATATTGTGATAACTGGTTGTGATGTCTGAGGTTGTGATGCCTCAGCTCCTGGAGGAAGAACAGGTGGGGGTTCCCCAGGGGTGTGGCTGCTGCTGTAGGATCATCAGGCAGCTGAGCCGAGCTGTAATGCAGGGGCTTCTTAGGGTCAGCTCTAGTTCTAGCTACCTGTGCTGCTGATCAGCTCTGGCCTAAGCATATTGCCTGTAAATGAAAATGTAATACTGGGGAGTAGGGAGAAAATCCAAGGGAATCAAGAACAAGAGAGGAGGAGAAAATTTAAGCAACTGGAAATAAGCTGCTGATTCACAGAGGGCTAAGCTGTCATGCCCCTCAGTAGTCTCCTGAGACTACACTTCTTTGTAAGTAAACCTCATGCAGCAACTCCTGTATCCCTGATAAACATGGATGTCACTGCTCCTGGTTGCACATTGAGCACCAATTGGTAAACTGGGATCTCCAGTTCTGGAGGTTTGAACCCATGTGAGCTGAAGCCATAAAGTTCTTCACCCCACAAAAGGTCCCTGAGTTCCTTTCTGTTCTCAAGCACAGAGAGCTGAGTGTGCAGAGTGTTAGTGGTGAATTTTGTTGTGCTCTGAGCCAGGAGGGCTTTGGCTGGGGGAGCTGTGCCTGTGGCTGTTGTGGTGTTGTCCATGCCACTCTTCTCTGCTTCTCAGTTCAAATGGGGGCTGGATAGAAAGAAGCTGTTACCTTCAAATTGCCCTGAAAACTTTTCCAATGCATTGAGGAAAGTAATCTGGGGAGTAAATACCTTGTTTCCTACAAGTAATGCTACTTCTAGAGTGAGGCTCTGCTTTTGGTCCATATCTGAGCAGTCTGTCTAGGTACAAAAATTATATTGTTCTTTTAGCCGTTGTATATGAATATACAACGTATTGAAGGGAAAACAGCTTTAGTGTTTTCCACTGGACTGTTCAAATATCCTAGACCTCGTGCAGATGACAGGGTAGCTCAAGGAATAGCAACTCCTGCACGTGGGGAGAAGTGTCCCAATTCCCATCCTCCCACCTCCTGCCACAGACTCCCATAAATTCCTTGGCACCTGTAGGTTTGTTACCATAATCTATGTATATTTAGATATTTTTGTCTGATGTAAACAGGGAATCATCTGAAGTGAAGGCAGTTTTTGGTTCCATACCACATGCGCTGTCCGCTTTATCTGGCTTGTCAGCGTGCGGGCACAGGCACTGGGGATTTTTCTAAGATATGTATATTGAATTTAGATTTGTGCTCTTAGTACCTTCACTCATTCATTCAGAGCCATATTGACTACATAAATTGAGTGTTACAAGTAAGAGAGAGTTTAGCCATTATTTTCTCAGTGATTTGATTTAATGGCCTGGGTGTTTTGGCCATTACTTCTGGCTTTTCATTTGCATGGATTCTTGGCTCTGCTGATTAGCATGTTTTTTATATTTGCCATTTAATTTTTTCCCCTCTTTTGGAAAGCTGAGTGTTCCTTATTAAATAAATTTCTGTGTCTGTTTTGTATCTTCCATACATACACACAAAAAACTACATATATGCCAGATATAGGTTTTTCTCCCATCTCTGCTGATTATACAGAGTTAAATGCAGCTGTCTGTGTGACAGGAATATTGTGTACAGTGTGTGGAGTGATATACAGGTCACTATATCACTGATGAATAAAAGTTTCCTCCTAAGGCAGCTGCTGCAGATTACTTAGTGCTTGACATGGCGTGTCTTTGTGTCACTGTTACCGGGTGAAATTAAATCAGAACAGGAAAATATTAATTTAAAGTAGGGGATAGAGGCCGCTCACTTCCAATTACTCTCTACCCTGTCAGCTTTATATGGGCGCAAACAAGGAAGGAGGCTGGATTAATTGCTTTGGACTCTGCCCCACTACAGGCCCAATTATAGAAACATATTGGCTCCCAGCACTATTATATACACTGCTGTGCAGGAAATTGTGTGAAATTTTAACGGATTTCAGATGTAATAATAGAGAACACGATTCAGGACAGCATTAGCAGGCTGGGTGGAATCTTTACGGATGGGTTAAGGTTAAGCTGTTTGGGGGTCCTTTGTGTATTAAAGGATCATCTGGTTAACCCATGTACTGGGAGCTTTTGATACTGGCCTGGGAGCAAACAGAATAAAAACATTCATCCTCTGACAACAAGGAGCTAAATCCTCAGTTGGAATGAGGGCAGGAACATACAGTGTGAGGGTGGGGAGCACGAGGATTGTGTGCAGCAGGTTCTGGTGCTGAAGGGGTGATGGGAAAGAGCCTTGCATGGCATTAAACACGCTGGTGTTTCTAGATTGCTCTTTAGAAACCGTCTCTGACTGATTTCTACTCCATGTGAGACCCAACTGCAAAGCCTGGGTCTCAATAGTGACACAGTGAACAGCTGACATCTGGGATGACTGTTTTGTATGTGGTTGTAGGAGCAGTACTCAATTCAATATTCTAGTTAAAATTTGTTTAAGATTTTTGTTCCTCCTCCTATGAATTCCACCTGCTGTCTCGTTCCTCTCTCTGTGTCCAAACTCACATGTGGAAGGTGCTTGGTAATTTGTGTGTGCACATATGTACTGCCCTGTCTCTCTCCCCCTTATAAAATTGTTTGACTTGCAGTAGCTGGGACATGGGACTTAGTTCAAAGCCAGAGCAACTCTCAGGACTTCTGCATGTCCTATCAAACTCCTGTCTGTGTGAGCTCCTGAGTGGAGCATTGCACATCAGGTGTAATTTTGGCATATAAAATAGAAATGTTTTTTTCCCTCCAAGGTTAATATTCTTGGGAAATAGTTTTGGAACCTGATCCTTTGTTTCAGTGTGGGATGTGTTGGTCTTTGAGAGCAGTTGTTTTTCAGGTATTTCCATTCTTTTATATTTTTTTTAATGAGCATTAGTTTATTAAGGGATTGTGTGCAATAAGTCACTTGGTAAAGGCTTCTCAGTGTTTTGGTTTTGTTCTTTCTCTTGGTTTTTTTTGTTCTTTCTCTTGTGCACTGGGTGTCAACATTGGGCCAGTTTTCATGAGTAAGTTGGTGCTGTTTTAGGTTCTTTCTAAATCCAACAGGACAGTTTGGCTTTGAGCCCTCAGGCTGATATTTTGTGAATCCCCTCATTAACCTGTCCATCTGAAAGCAGATAATACAAAAATAGGCAGTGGGATGAGCTCAGGTACAAAACCTGACTCACTCCTGTCTGTTCTTCTTTCCTTCTGTTCTATGGAAGTGGATTTTTCAATTATTCCACTCTTTGCTCCATGGATGGACAGTAACACAGCTTGTGCATGAACATCCAGGGTGCTACAAGCCCTTGGGAATGCTGGCAGGTGGATACTTCTGAAGGCAATAGACCTGATCTATAGCTATGGAAAAGAAGGGAGTGGTGGCTTTCTAATACATTTAAGGTATTAGAAGTGAGGAACTAAGAAAAACCTGTTGACTCTCTGCTTCCTGCCCAGACAAAAGCTCTGAAGTCTTTTAATAGATGCACCTTTGATCCCCTTTCCCACTAAGAGCTTTGTAGATTTGGTTTCACAACAGTCCTGTCCTACAGAGTGAGAGCAAACTGTGACTTTAGCAAGTGTCTACCACACTTCCTTGCCAGTCCCACAACAAGCTTTGCCATCTTTGACTCTGAGATCTTTCAAACTGTGTGATCTCTGACACTGCCAAAGCATTTCCTCTTCATTGTTTATGATATTTCAGTGACAACTGCTGAGGATTTGGGGGGAATGTGAGATCCCAGCTGGCTGGGACCATAACAAAGGTAAATCTGGGCATCTGGCTGTAGGTGGACTTGTTTTCAGCTGGTTTAACTGGATAAAATTACCTGCTCTAGAAAACCATGTAAATGAAAATACAGAGCCCCAAAGACCTTAAAGTGCAACTTCAACCATTTCTGCTTCTTGAAGTATCCAGAGAGGGACGTGAGCTGATTTTGGGAGTCCAAAAAGCATTACCAAAGCATTAATTAATAAGTCACAGTGTGTAACAGGCAGTGCAATGCAATCAGGGGGTACTGTGCCCCTGGGAGGGAGCACTGAGGCTGGAGGCAGCCCCATAACCAGGGGCAGGGGCTGTTCCCTCCGTTCCCTCCTCAGCGTGTCTTGCCCATAAATGACAGGCTGTGCCCGTGAATGGGTTACAATAAAAGTGCTGCAATAGAGGTTGTGATTTAGGGTGGTAGGGAAATACATAGAGAGCTGTCTGGAGAATCCAAGTTGGTAGAAGCAAAGTAAATTCTGACCAGGAGTGGTTATTGCGTGGCTTCTTTGCTATTCTAGTCTGTCTATCTGAGGAAAGT
This sequence comes from Pithys albifrons albifrons, assembly GCF_047495875.1. Classification (NCBI taxonomy): domain Eukaryota; kingdom Metazoa; phylum Chordata; class Aves; order Passeriformes; family Thamnophilidae; genus Pithys; species Pithys albifrons. The sequence continues at coordinate 7,083,642 of NC_092478.1, read as the reverse complement.
CTATTTAGCTCCTGGATGATTATTTGAAGGGAAGCTGCATTTCCAGCTCCAATCCTTGGCTCCCTCTAGCTCTGCTCCCTGTCCAGAGAACCTCAAAGAAACCTCAGAGTGTCACTTTCATATTTGCAGTTTGTGCTGGTTTTAAACCAGGAGGGGTGAAGGACTGAATTTATGATGTTTGGTTTGGGAAATCTATTTTTGTTCCCTTTAACTGATTGTCTTGTGACCACGTCTGTTATGAGTGGAGAGCAATGTATATATATAAATCTCAGGAGACACATGTGCAGAATCTTATGATTCTGACAGTGTGGAAATTCTTTTGCCACTGAAGCTGCACTGATACAGTGATCTGGGCAGGAGGGGGATGGAGGGGGGCTGAAGTGGTCCAGCTTGGCCTGACGTTTCCATCTCTCTGGTAGAGCAGGGGACAGTGCTGGAGGCACTAATGCCAATGGCCTGTGGAGTCTGCCAAGCACAGCACTTGCTGTTGGCATGGTCTGAACCAGCCTGAGAACTGAAATTGAACCCAAAAACCTTCAGTATTGACCCAATCTAATAGAGCTATGAAGAGTTTTTTTAGATGGCATTTCCAGCAGATCAGTGCCTCCATAACAGCCCATCAAGACACAGGTTTTAAACTGATGGAAGTGTTTCCTTCTTTGCTGGGTCAGGCAGGTCTGAGAGCTTCTCATCCCCATGGCAGGTCACCTCTGCCTTTGTGCCTCAAGGTGCTGAAGTGGTACAAATGCAGGTCCCAGGAGCTCTTGAAACCACACCTCTGAAAGTGCAGAACAAAGAGAAACCAGGTGCAGATCACTGTCATGGGAGGGGATGCTGAAGAACAACAGAGTGACCACAGTGACCATTTGGTAGCACCGAGTTGTCCTCAATCCACCTTCTCTGTAGTCACTGGGAACCTGATACACAACCTGGTCCTTGGACTGGAAGCCACTTTACTGGTTACAGTAATTATCAGCTCCTTCATTTTTTTCTAGCAGCTTTTCAGAATTAATTGTTGCTTTTTTGGGGAAAAAACCTCAAGTGTTGTTTTTAAAGCATAAGAGATGGATTTGCCACTGATCTTTTGAACAGAAAGACTTTAAAGGTGCCTGTGGAGCTGAAACAGCACAGAGAGGGTTAAAACTCTGGTTTGTTGGTTTTGACTAGGGCCCATGGTTTTACTGCTGCAGTAAAGTCACTTTCCTTTTATGTTTAAAAGCCAGCAAGGAAAAATTGCAATTACAAAGACAACTAAAATCTTCACTGGTACTCAACAAGGTAATCAGTTCAATTGATTTTTTTTTCTCTAGTCAAAAAAGTATTTAAAGTTAAATTCTATCTGTGATTTTTATATGGAAAAAAAACCTGTTCTCTGAAATGCTTCCTGGTTTTAAAAATGCTCCATTTTATTTGCCCTATAAATGCAAACTTATAAAATGCGATAAGGGATCTTTCTCTTCTCCCTGCACAGACAAGACCTGAGAGCTCCCTGCTATCCCTGCATGGCTGCCAATTGCACAGACAGATATCACTCCATTAGTCATTAGCATCTAAATCATTCCCCTTCTCATTCAGGTTTACTGGGCTGTGATGGCTACTGGATTCATAGGACACCTGAGCCAGGTCTTTTGTACAAGGTCTCGTGGAGCAATTGATTGTAAAAGACAGCAGGAGAGCAAACCACTGGTTTCTGTGCCCTTTTGAACAGGGAGGAAGGGTTGTGCTGCCATGTGTTTTCTCTATGAATTATTAAAGTTTTTTTCCTTGAAATAATGTACAAGGATTGAGTTTGTGCTGTGCATAGTAGTGCAACACCCTGGTGCAAAAACTGTAGGGGCTTTTGAAAAAAAAATTACCCAGTTAATTTTCAAGTGTGATATAATAGGAGCATCTCCTCACTCTCTTTCCTGGAGTGGCAAGGAGATGGGGATAAAGGAGCTCCATCAGAGGTCTGTTCTTGGGGTATTATAATTAAAATTACAGTTAATGTTGTAATTATACTTGATATTTGTAGAAGCCAAGTCTAATTTGTATGGATCAAACTTCTAAATCTAATGTGTGAATATGGCTTTAAAATTACTGGGAGAATTCAATGGAGTTTAACACCCAAGTACTGAGAAATAGGATGGGTTTGTCAGTTGTTGATTTGTGTTCCCCATTAGAAATGAAACACCACAAAATACTGGCCTTTTATTCTTTCCCTATCTAGTCAGAATATCTTTTGTTAGGGTGGAAGAGGAAAAGTGAAAGGAGTGTTTTAACAAGTAAGTTAAAATGTAGCTGTTTCAGATCTCATAAAACGAGAGCTGGGTTTGTGGGTTTTATTTTTTGTGTGTTTTTTCCTGGAGAGCTCTGTGACATTTAGGAGAACATGGTGCAGCACTGGAGCTTATCATTTGTGTTGGAGTTTAATGTCGGGTAGACACTGTCTAAATGCAAATCTGATCCTTTGGGGCTGTCCCCTTTGGGAATTGCTGAGACCCTCTGGAGCATCTGGACTGGGCAGTGCTAAGAACCCAGTGGGTTTTACAACACACAGATCTTTGTATAGGGGCTCGAAGGTGCCTTTCATGTTGAGGTCTACAAAAAATAACAAACCAGACAGAAAGCACCCTCCCACAAACTCACCAAAAAACAACCACAGAGCTGTTCTTTAAACTTCAGGGCAGGGAGAGAGAAAATGAAAGTGGAAAGCACTCAAAGAGCTGTGATCCAGCACTTGCTTTTGAGAGACTGGGTAAAATCCATGAGGAGAGAAAGAAATGCCCACCACATGTTCATTTTTGCTTCATGGTTTTAAAGGAAGTGTCTGGCTCTCTGTAAATATGCTGGATTTGGGGGTTAGCCCTTCCAGCAGCCACGTGCTGTTCCTTTGCCTACAAACCATGTGTATTACAAGCAACCTCACATAAATTCCTGGCAACAGTATCCTTCTCAAGCCCTCGGGCTAGAGGGGTCTTTAGTCACTTTGGATTGGACTGGATTTGAAAATAGGTCCCTAAGGTGAAGGGCCAATATATCAAACCAGTAAATCATGTTTTATACCAACTCCTAATAATGAATGAAGTGCCATTTCATACAATACCTAAGTTAGGATTTTATTGATTAACTCTCATCTTGGTGTTCCACCCAAATCTAAGATATATTGCCTGCTGTAATTTTTACATTAGCTGTCAAATTCATCTTGTCTTCTCAGGGTTATGATGTGTATGGAGCAGACAATAAAAAACATCACAGTTTTCGTGTTTATCTAATGAATATACACAGGCCAGAAAGATTAATAATGATTTGATGGGCAGAGCCAAGAGGCAAGAAATGCTCATGTTCAGGACTGGACTGGGGGGACCAGGATTTCAAATCAAGGCAAGGGCTGGAGGAGGATGATGCTCACTTGTCTCACCCCACACCTCACTCCTCCCCCTGCCAGGCAGTAATGGATGATGGGAGTCTTGAGGAAGCAAAGATGATGATTTTTTTTGTGCATAACATGAAGGAGGCTGGAGGGAAAGGCTGCTGGTAAACACTAAATTAATCCTCTGAATGATTTGTGAACCCAAAGCTTTGTGCTCTTGCTGGAAATCCAAACAAACCTGCTGGCATTTCACCCTGCCATTTCTGCCCTATGGAAATAACTATTTTTTTATGTCCTTCCTTATATATTTTATGGTTAATAACCACTTGGGGATCCCCCGGTCTGGAGCAGACTCCTTGGCAATACTTCCCTGATCCTCCCCAGAGTCTTAAAGCTCCTTTTGGGATCTTGCTTGGCCATTGAGGCTTCACCCAAAGGCAGAGGTCGCCGCCGTTGTAACGGGAGAGGGAGCCCTTATCCCGGGCATGGCTATGGCCACCGCTGTCCCCTGGGGCTGGGCCACCTCTGCTCCCGGGCACAGCTGGGACTTTGCCTCGGGAGACCCGAAGAGGGGAGGAATATCAGCTGCCTTGCTTTAAGCTCGTGGGATTCAGCCTTAAATCCCTCCGAGCGTTGGTCCTGCGAGCTGTGAAACGGAGGGATTTGTGGCTCTCCGGGAGAGGGGCAGAGGCGGTTTGCTGTGTTTGTTGAAGCACTGTGGAGTACTGGGGTGAAAGGCGCTGGGAACGCGCAGGGGGCTCGGTGTCTGAGCCCTCCGGTTCCTGCGGGAGGGCCGCTCAGGGATGCGGAGCGGGACAGGTTTATCTGTGGCTGGTGTGAGCCTCAGCTCGAGCCGGCAGGGTTTTGTTAGGTAAATATGTGCTGTTCTGCTGGCTGGGGTCTGCCTGGAATAGAACGAGCATTAAAGAAAGCAGAATTGTGCTGAGGGGGCGTGGGGGAGCAGACATGCTGCTCCCAGCGTGTGCTGAGTCAGGCTGACCTCGGGCTCGGAGCTGCCGAAGCCCCTCGCTGTGTCTGCGAGCCACGGCGGGGACCGACTGCTCCCGACCTGGCAGCTGGTCCCTCCATCATCTCCTGACCTAGCAATGCCTTTGCCAGTCGTATCCTCGGCTATAGTTTGAATTGTGAGCTCCTCATAGCAAGGACTTTTTCCTCTGTCCCTGCTTTCCTATGGCAGGTGGAACAGCAGAGTCCCGAATGGGCCCTCAGTTTGCTGTGATGTTGAGCAGGTGATTTTTTCCCAAGCATCCCAAGCCCTTCCATTCTCCAGCCACGTTTGGTGCATGTCACATATGTCACATCCCAATTCCTGTATTATCTGAACAAGCAATCAGATCATAACCTGTTGAAAAAATCTATTTATTAACGAGAGTAACGAAGCCTCAAAACAAATGTCTTCTATGCATCCTTTCTTCCCCTCGGTCTGTGTTTGCATTTTTCTTTTATACATCCCAGCATGAAACAGTAACACATTACAGCACAAAGCACAACCCCACTTATCTAATCTTGAGTATAATATGGGGTGGGCTGTGTGTAGGAGGGGGGCTGCAGCCGAAGCCTGAGTGGGAGCGGGCTGGCAAAGCACACTAGATCGCTGCAGATACGGATTGAGTGAGACAATTGAACCAATTATACTATTCTGGGGACTTCAATGAGATCGGAGAGCATTTCCTGAGCTTTGGTACAAGTAATCAGCATTCCTATTCATCTCAGCCCCATTCTGCCTGTGCTGTGCAGAATGGAGCTCCTCCATTCATGGGCCTTGGACAATTCCCTGGCACACTTTGCTTGAGCAGGCTCTTGTATCTTACTCTTTGTCCTGGTCAGAATTTAAAAATCACTAGTTATTTTCCCCCACAAGAGTGTGTAATCATTTTACTTGAATGAGTAATATTTTTGAGTCTTCCACTGAAATCTTTAATTCTGTTTGGAAGTGGCTGGTTTTTCACCTCTGTAATCATTGCATTTCAGCAGCTGATGGAGGGACCTGCAAGTCAAACCTGAAGGTGGTGGGTACGTTACAAAGTGCTTTGTAACACTTTGGGTGAGAGGAAGTGGAATGACCTGTGCTGTTTCTTTTTAGCACCATTTAAGCTGTAAAACCAGCCAACCAACTCTCTTCCAAACGTTGGCTGCTGAGATTGACTGCAGTCATGAAGATAACAGGGGGGAAGTATTTTTCTCTTAAGTCCACAGCTGTCCTAAATCAGCCAGGGGATCCTGGAGGGCTCCGAGCGCATCGGAAGGCTCAGCATCCCAGCCAGGGACATAAAGACACCAGGCAAAATGTCACTTGAAGTGTTGCCTCTTCTTTAGCAGTAACTCTGCTCCATAAATGCAATTGATCTCCTGAGAGAGGAGGGATTTCTTCAGCAAATGCAAGCTTTGTGGGGAAAAATATATGAGCTGTTGTGCTTCTGTTCCTTCTGTGTGTGCTCTGTAGCCAAGGCCTCCAAGTGTCACAGCAACCATATGGGATCTAGGGATTGCTGTGTATGGGGTTACTTGCTCTACATTGTGGTTGAATTAAAGTTGGTCCAGATTTAAAATCACTTCAAGGAGTTTTTGCAATGTGAACTGAGCAGTGAGAGTTGAATTTGTATTTAATTCAGGTTTTTCAGTACAGTATTGTTGCTGTTGTCAGATCTGTGCTGGATCATGCACTGTAATCAACATGAGCAGGAAGTTTTGGTTCAACCAGGTGTAAGTCTTGCTCTATCTGGGCTGAGAAGCTGTTGGAGCATCTCCAGCTATTTTGCAGGAGGGACTGGGGGAAGAGCATGTAATGGTGGGAGTTTTACAAGTGTCTGAAAACAGAAGCTTGTAATGAAAGTGCTTCCTCAGCCATAACTGTAGCGTGCTGGCATAATTGGAATGCTGAGTGGTGTGCTGGGTTTAGAAAGGTAATAAGAACTGCAATCAGTATTAAATAAAATGTATCTTCCTTTAGGGGAAATAAATGTATATTAAATCAAATATTCATGAATCCAAGTTAGTCTTCATACATTACACAAGGAGTTTTTAAAAAATGCAGCTATCCAAAGGCTGGGTGTGATGTGTGTAAAGGAGAGGGATCAGCTTTGAGTGTACCTGTGGGGTGGGGAAGGGCCTGGCTGGTCACCACCTGAAGGAGCTCTTACCTGAACACAACATTTGAGAAAGTGGTCTAAAAGTTTAAAAGAAGTGTGCAAAAGTTTAAAAGAAGTGAAACTGCTTATTTATAATATTTATCATCTCCAAGAAAACCTGACATCCACGTGAGCCTTCCAAGAATGGAAACCTAAAGGGGGAGTGGGTTTCAGTTCATAGATATTTCAGTAAATGCTGGCTCTGTTACCAAGGACAAGATTGGGAGGACTCACTTTCCTGTCCTCAGGATGGCTTTCTAACTCCTGTGAACTCCTGTGTCCTGCCCTAACATACACAGAGGGGAGGGAGAACTTCCTGCAGGAGAGGCAGAGCATTCTCTCCCCTGCCAGCCTCCAGCCCAGCTAAGGATTTTCCTGCTGGCAACACTCTGTGAAGTAGGAAAAAACATGAAAGATGCCAGGTTGGTACCAACACTGAGTGTGGATAACACACACTTGTGAGAGCTCAAACTCCTTAGGGATGGGATGGCTTCCTGCTTCCCACCTGAAGGAATCCTCTGTGCCACCGTGGCACAGTGCCCTGCTCAGCTCTGAGAAATGTGTGTGTTGTTTGTGACAAGGGCTCTCTAAGCCTCACAGCCTCAGTCCTGGTTTCAACACAGTGTGGTGCCAATTTGGTTAAAAGTGTGGGGTTTAAGGTGATTTGATTTAGGCCCTCTCAAGTCAGGCTGTGCTGTTAGCTAACATCTATGTGTTTAAGAGCCAAGGTAGTAAAAGTTCAAGTTGGTAAAAGTAGTGACAAACCTGTAGTTGTTTCCAGAAGAGTTTGTTAGTTTAATCAAATTGGACTTATCTTGAGTTGTGTCAGCAAAATTCTTCTGTGCAGTTTATGAAATGTCAGTGCTTTTATCCAACAGCTACAATCAATTTGCTGTTTGATAAAATAAGCAAACACCTCTGAGGTGCATCCTTATCCCTGTCTGTATAAACAGAGGGGCAGGGACGCACAGGGACAGGTTCTGTTGCCTTCCTGGGGCGAGGAGGGTTTCATTGCTGAAGGCTTCCAAAATAGCTGCACACAGCTGTGGAGAGAGGGCTAATTTGTGTCATTTGCTGAAACCACTGGGCTCTTCTTCCCTGCTTGGGGAATTATTGATTTTATCACTCTCCGACCTTACATGTGTCACTGTCTTGTGCGTGCTGGCCTGTAGGAAGTGCTGTCTACTGATTCACAGCTGAAGAATAATTTTATTTTATTTGTGATTACTTGCTCATTTTTGGCTCATCAGACATGCACTCTTTTTCTTTCTGCCAGGCTCAAATGTTCAGGAAAAATGTACATAATTATATAAAATACCAAAAGGAAATGTACCCCCTTCCCTACCACTGTTCCTCCACACTGCTGCAACCCAAACACTTTTATTGACCTTGGTGCAGGAGGAATGTTACTCTGTAAAGAATACTACTGTCCCATTGGTTTCATTGTCTGGGTGTCTTCAACAGTTTTCTTGGGTCACTGTAAGTCAGGGAGTGGGGAATATGATTGCAGATACCAATACATAAACATGTAACACTATTGAAGGGCTGTCAGGCTGGGTGAAGCAGACAGGAGTTGCTGAGTGTTATTGTACAGCTTCTCTGCCAAAAAACCTCAGTCCCTGCTTTCAGGAGAGGAGGGGAGATGAGCAGAGACGCTGTTAGGGAGGAGGGGTGGTCATAGGGAGGAAATATATGGAGCATCTACGAGAGCTTGCATGGTACATTAATTGTCTGTAGCTTTTTTCCTTTCCTTCTCAAAGCAAAATTAATTATGGGGAGGTGATGTTTCTTTAATGAACATCATTTAATTTAAAAAATGGACAAGTATACTATCATTAGGTCTCTTACTTAATGTAGTGTGTTTTCTTAAGCTAAATTTGGTTATTGTTGCATTGTGGAGGTGAAGAGAATCCCTTTTCTCTCGGATCTGAGAGAGCATCTTGGCTGCTGAGCATCGCTTATAAACAGGGAGTCCAATCTCTCTTTGCCTGTGGGGGACACTGCTTGACCGCTTATTGCATATTTGATCAGTTTATTTCTGGATCTCGGAGCCTCCGAGGGTGTCAGGGTGACAGTCGGGTTCAGATTAACGGGCAGGGGAGGAACGGGAACGCAGGGACGTGCAGTGCCTGCTGTGCCGGCCCCCAGTTTGGAACAATTCCCCCTCTTCCCCCAAAGTTCACAGCGGTGCCCGGCGCTCGCTGGGAAGTGCTTGTGGGCTGACAAGAGCTTAATAACAGCACTGGAGAAGGGTGATTTCAGCTTTGCCCAGCACTAGTGAAAATAAGCTCATGACAAACCACCTCTGCTCCTCTTCCCACTGCCACTCTTCATCAGCTAAACAATATAAACAGGCTGAGCAACGCCACGGCAGGGCTGGACTCTGCCAGGCAATCCAGAGAAGGGGGACAGCAGCATCACCCCACAGTTCCCCCCTTTAGCAAAGGGCACAAAAATGAAGGGCTTCAAAAATAATGTCCAAAAATGGTAACAAGAATGAGAAGTCCAGGTTTCAAATAAAAATACAAGCGGTGAGTTTGTAAATTGAAGTGACTGCCAGTTGCTTCGGTTTCAGGTGTTCTTTGCTGTCACATCAAATCATGGTTCTAAAAGGTTAATCTTAAAATTGAACAGGGGATACCTATTAAGAACTGTCCTCTTACACTTGTAAAACCAAATGCTCTGCTAAAGACAACTTCAAACATGCTTTTAAATAAAATGGTCAAAATTAGGTTTGGGGGTTTTTTTCACATAAGTAAAGCAGCACATGTGGGGAAAAGGACTTGATTTTTTTATAATTGCTTCTACCTGTAGAGATTGGGTATGGCATTTCTGGTCTGATTTGTGGCTATCAGCATTGTATATGAAGGATCTTTCTTGATACGTGTGTTATCTCAATTTTAAAACAGACATTTTAGGAAAAACTAGAACTTGAATTTCAATGGATGAAATAAGAGCTATTTCATATAAATGGTTAGGAAAGAAAAATCAAAACACTTCTGTACTGAATTGCTGCTGAAGGTTTTTGGCATTGTATTTGAAGGCCACAGAGAAAGATCTCAAAGGTGCAATACCCACTTTTAGTGTTGCTGCTGGGGCTCCCAAGGCTTTGCAAGCCCATTCTCACTTGCTGTAGAGAATTTTGGATCAGACAGTTGTTGCTGTGCTGCCAGACCAAGCATCTTGATTTTCAGCTTGTTGTTTTCTTTGGCATCGGGTGACTGTTTATAAATGAGCTGTTGGTGACACCTGAGTGTGTTTTACTTTTTATTTTTGCCTTGAAGATTTTTTGGATGGTTTAGCCTACATATGTGGGTACAGAAATATCCACTCTTCCTCTCTTTTTATTTTTATTTTATACCATATATACCCCTTGCTGTGTGTTGTTTGCTCCCACTGTCGAGGGGTTATTGTATTTGTCATCTCCTTTGCCATGTGGGGTGAGATGCAGTATTTGTTGATATACAAGAGAACTGGCACTTCTACATCTGTGAAATGATGTACTTTAGGGAGTCATTCGAGGTGAAAAGTGCTACGTAAGGGTAAAATGTTATATGCCTGAAACAATGTCTGTGAGCAATGATCATCTCAAGCGCTCACCTCCGCAGGTCTGAGGTTTTGCCACCCAATCTCCTGTGCTCAGATTAACTTGGGAGTATTAAACACATGCCCTGTGCTGGCTGCTTCCCTGTTATCTGTTCTGTGTGTTCTGAGCACAGAAATGCTTGCTCCTATATACTAAAATGGGATTTTTTTTAACCTAAAGAGAAGTGTATTCCATTGTTATTACCTTCATTCCCAAGCTGTGTTTATACTCTGATAACTGCCAGCCTAGTTTCCAGCAATAGCGGCCGATAGAAAAGATTACCTCTATATTTTGAGCATTTTATTGACTTGTTCAATAGCACTTTCCTGTTATTTGCTGTGGCTGGAAGGTCTGACCATGGGGCAACGTAGCCAAGATGTACCAGCACCCCTTTTGCTCTCCCCTGATGCAGCACTGCTGTCTCTCCTGGACAGAGCTCTCAGATGTCCCAAATTTAGGTTACCTGGGAGCAACTTGTGTAAGTTTGGGCTCTTGACCCATCTCTTTGTGGAGCTTGAACTTGCCACATCATGCTCATGTGAGGAGAGGGAGTTTGTTTATGCACAGTGAGCTCTGTGTGATGTGGAGGTGCCTGTGTGGAGCAGGAGCTTCTCCAGGACCTCCCTGCCTGTGTGGTTGGGATTTATTTTTGTTTTTCATGCTGTCAGTAGTTTGTTTTTAGTGCTGGTCCAGGGAATACTTTGTTGACCAGGCTGTGAGAGGCTCAGTTCAGCTCCTGGTGTGCATGCAGGGCACAGACAGAGCTAATCCCCTTAGTGCACCAGCCCATCCAGCAGCAGGATCCTCCATGGAGTGGGTAACAAATGCTCCCAATTCTGCCAGTCCATGGGCAAAACTGTGTCCTTGGCTGAGCTGGGAAGAGGCACAGGGCTGGGTGGTGCAGAGTAGGAGGACAGTGGCTGGCAGGGACTCTCCAAGGAGAAGGGGGCTACAGGCAGCCTGAGCCAGGCTCTGCTGTCACCCACTGCCTCGGGGGTGCCGGACACCCCTCGCTCCCCCCACTCCCCTCTCTGACAACATCAGAGGGCGCTCTGTCATCTTCGTTTATTTTTAATCTTCATACTTTGGTTTGGGCGGTGGGACTTGCGATGTGGAATTCTGTCCAGCAGGCAGAGGACGGGTGCCAGCCGAGCTCGGCGCTCTGCCATCGGCGTGGCGCTTCTCGCCCCCCGCCCAGTCCCTGCCAGCCCCTGCCTTGTGGCCGGGTTGTCTCAGTTTTTGAGGCAGTAAGTCTTGCAGCATCGAGGTGAGGCTCCAGGTGGGGATCTTCCGAGCGGCTTGAGGGGATGTGTGTCTGGTTCAGCAGGAGCAGTGTGTGTAAATCCCCTCACAATTCTGGGCTGCCGCGGAAAGGAACGCTCAGTCCTGCTCAGCCGTCCTCTGTCCCGGCACATCCCGAAGGAAACGCGCTCACCTTGTCCGTGCTGTGGCGTGGGAGGTGCAGGATGAGCTCTGTGATCACCACTCGGATCAAACCCCCGCGGCTTCTCGGGAGCGAGCAGATGCTGAGGGGCAGGAGCAGCGCAGCCCCACGGCTGTGCACGGGCTTAATTCACCTCCAGCGATTCCTCCCGAGCGCAGCAATCTCTTTTGGCTCTAACAGTGTACTTTTTAGTTACTGGAGGAGGTTAAATAACTCTGCTGATCCATCCTGTTGTTAAGTGAAGGTAGCAGGGTGCCAACAATTAAAGAAGTAATTGTTCAATTGGTTCTGCAATAATACTCATTGATTCTTTGTTTGAAGTGATTCGCTTTTCAATCCTCCTGCATTTAGAGATCTTGTTTCACCTGTGTCAAGGCAAGTTCAGGAAACCTAATTAACTGGGTTTTGTTTTTTATAATTAGGTCGCTAAAATAATTCATAGGTGGTGTTAATAACCCCATTTAAAAATCTATTAAGCTTTTGGAAAAGTTGGACAGAATCCTCTGTGCTGATTTTTTTTCCTTCACTCCTCCTTTTCCCCTTGGAGATGTGGTGCTTCTTCCTTTTACAGCGCACTAATTAAAAACAGTAGGATTATGGTGGGAAATAATATGCATGTGAGGTTATCATCCACAGGGCAAGAGGAGGCTGCTGCCTCTCTTCCCCCGCCTCGCTCCAAGGTACACTCTACATCTTTAGCGCGAGCTGGCAGAGTTCATTAAAGGACAGATTGCCTGTGCACGCTGCAAGGACCCTTGGCATTTGCGAGGCTGCAAACCGGGGCCAGAAGGGAAACGACAGGAAGAGATAATCTGCGGAAAACGTTGGGTTTGGATCATCCGCTGCGACTCCTAAAAGGCAGCTTTCCTTTTATGGGAGACCCTCCCCAAAAGGCTGCCTGCAGAGAGAGGGGTTTTAGATATTCTAGCATTTGTCCCGCTCTGCTGCAGCCTCCCTGCCCTCCCCACCTGGCCCTCCCGCGCCCCGTGACGGTTCTGCTGGCACGGGGGCAGTGCCGGGGCTGTGCCGGCTCCGCCAGCCCTCGCCGTGGGGAGCGCTGGGGCAGCCAGACCCCGCTCGCCCCCCGCGCTGCACCTGAACACGCATTTACACTCCTTTTAGCGGGAGCAAGGAACCAGCTGCCCCATTTTACACGAGCTGCCGACCGGGAAGAGGCTTCTGCTGGTTCTTTTCTCCCCTCCGCCGGAGCCCTCTCGGAGCAGTGCGAAGGGAAGTTGTGCCTCCTCCGCTCCGCTGGCGCGCTCAGGGGCTCTGCTGCCATCTGCGAGCGGGCCCGACTCCCTTAGGCTGCTGGAGCAATGCAGGGAATCATGTGCCCTTTGGGATGCCAAGACTGTCTGACATGGATCCTATGAGGAAATCAAAGGAAATGCTGCCTTGTGGCTAATGCACAGGCGTGTGCTGGCTTTGGGCCCCGGGAATGCTTTGTCCTTCCTCCACTTTAGGAGTTGTTTGTGTGTGTACAACAATTATCTCAGTAAGATTATGGAATTCCATGGGCTGGGCGTTTACCTGCTGGATGGTCAGCGGGATTGTGAGGGCTTTGTCTTGGAGGGCGAGTCCTGCTGTTCTCCCTGTGCAGGGGTGTACAAATTCCAAAAGCAGACACAGGAGGAAGTTAAACCTGGCATTACCTGCAAGGGCTGCTCTTACCATCCTCAGGGGACGCTGCAAACCATTTTTTGCCTGGCAGAGCTGAGCTGGTGACTCAAAGTGCAAAATGACCTTCTCTGTGGGCTCTGAGGTGTGTCATGTGTCCCAAGTAAGATACAAAAAAGGCATTTCCCGACCCCCACATTTTCCTCCTGAAAATCAAAATGTAAATTTTTTTATTACCCCTCATGAGTGTGACAAAGTCCTACTTAAAATGTAAAGATTCCCATCTTCCCATGCACCATAAAGGCCTTTGTGTTTCACGTGAAGTCTCCAGGCTGTTGATTTATTATCGAGCTACAATGGCTGGAGCAGGAGAGCAAAGTTAAGTCTACAAAAGTGGCTGATGTGACAAAATTAACAGTTGTCAGCAGTGGAGAGGGGAAGTGAGTGAAGACAAACCTTAATACTCATCTGATGGTGGTATGGGGACGTGAAGTTGACTTCACGCTCCAGTTGGAAAAATCCTCCTGCAACACCATGGATGGGGCAAGGAGGATGCTGAGGATCTGCAGCTGGAGGCAACAGTTCTGGAAAGAAGCTACAAGGATGGCACAGCCTTCCTGGGGGGAGAGATGGCACTGGAGGGTGACAAACCCCATGGAGCATTGTCCTGTCAGACCCACTTGCTCCCACGTTGTGGGATTGCTGTCCAGGGGGACTTGGGCAGTTCCCATCAGTGGTTGTGGCAGTTGGATTTGGGCTTGCAAAGCTGGAGAATTTTAGGCTCACACAAGGAAACAGTTCAGGAAGGGAATAAGAAAAGCAAGCTTATTTTTTCTGTTTGAGCCCAGCTCTGGGCTCTTGGTGTTATTTTTGAAGCTGTTGCTGTTATTTTTCTGAACTGACAGAAGGGGAAGATCTTGAAAGAGGAGCTGAGATTTTGGGGGATGAAATTAATTGTAGGTTTATTTGTTATGAACTTCTGAGTTGAGATGTTTTGCTGAGTGGGCTGAGTCTGAGATGCGCAGTGGGGAAATCGGAAGCCCTTGTCTAACAAAAGGGTGAATTGTGTGTTTGGGGAAATTGTTTATAGTGGCCAAGGGCTAAAGCAGTTGGAGATGTTTGCTGTCATGCTCCAGGCATCTCTTTTCACCCTGACTTGCAGGTTTGGGGCTTTCTTATATACAAAGAGCTGTGCTATTCCAGCAGGATCCCTCTTGGGTTATTTGTGGTATTGCTGGAAGGAATCAACCCTCCTGGTGTATGGGAACTTTTCATGTGTTTTGCTTGAACAGCTCCAATAAAACAAATGAGTTCCTAAATGGATATTTTGGAACCAAACCACCCTATTTTCCAAGCATCTTGAGTTTTTGAAACAAAACATGTGAGAACTTTGGCTGATCAACCTTTCATTGGGAAGCATGGGTCACAGTTTAGATGAGGAGCTCCTCACAAGACTCCAAAGCAAGATACTTCCCTGCTAATCCTGTATGGGAAAAGGTTGACACAAGATGAATTGAATTATATTAGCAAAACCTGCATCATTAGAAGAAGCCTCTTCTTGCAAAATACACCAATATAGCTGAATTCACAAATGCATTTTGGACTTCTGCACCAGGAGTATTTGCCATCCCAGAAAAAAGTAGAAGAGGCATCTTCTTCAATGCCTGGCATGTCACTACATGCTGTGAAGTGCAAATAGAGGAAGAAAAATTAACACATAAAAGAAATGTACTGTTTCTGCAGGAAAATCAGTTAGTTAAAGCTGAGGGAACTGGGCTTTTAATAATAAAAAAAAAGGAAACAAAACAGCAGCAGAAAACAGCATCTTAGTTTTGCTTTGCTGGGGAAAAATAGGCATATTTTACATTGCAACTTTGAGTGCTCTGAGCTGGAGGAGTTAAGACTTTGCATGAGAGGGAAGAAGACTTCCTAGAAATACGTGAAGCTGGAAGAATCCTGCAAGCCCTTTTGTGTTTACAGAGCTGTAGCTCTCAAATGAGCACCAACTGCAAGTGTATGTGACTAAGGAAGGAGGGGAGAGGAGGAGCTGAGTGCTGTTGTTGCATTGCATGCATGGATTTCTCCCTGGAAAAGCACCCCTGCAGGTTGCAGTCCCTCCTCCTCTCCCCTACCCACTTACATGAATAAAAAGAGGATCTCAGACTATTGCTCAATTGTGTAAACATATTGAGTGTGAAAGAAAATTATCTAATTATTCTGTGATGAGGCACTATCAAATACTTTAGATTCATTGTGGGTCTGCTTCTTGCCTTTGTTTTGTTTTTAAAAAGGATTTTGAAGGCTAATTGACTTCTTGCCTCATCCCTTGATACTATCAGCCCTTATGGATTTAGTTCACTTCAGGGTGAGTTGGTGAGGTTGAACAGGATTGGGACTTTGAAGAGTAGAAGCTTCTCAGTGGCTTATGTTCCCAAAAATCTGTATGATGGAGAGGAACAGTATTTGCTTTGTGTTTGCTCAGCCAGGATGAGGAGATGTCAGGTATTGGAAGCCGTGCTGCAGGAGGCAGCAGGGAAACTAAGGTGGGGTGTTGACCTCGGTCTTTAAAAAACAAACATGGGAAAAGCAGTGTTGTAGGCATTTAAGAGCTGCCTTTTTTGTCTTTTATCTTCTTTACCATGAAAAATAGATTATGATTTTGTTGCATATTGTGGGTTGGTTTTGTTCTGTGGGTGGTCGATCATTCAGGGTACACATGGGCTGCAGTGTGAGGTTGGTCCTTGCAAGCACAGCAGAGACTCACGCTGTGATTCAGTCGTGTGTCCTCACTGGGCCCTTGAAAATAACTGCAGGGGGTGCAGGACTCTCCACCCTGTACATCCTAATGCTGGAAAAGGAGATGAGCAGAACCTGCATCTTCCTCCTGCCCCTCTGGGAGTGTATTAACATCATGAGGTGTTGGTTGTCCAGAGCCTCTGCCATTGAGGTCCAAGGTTTTCAAATTTTAACCATAAAATGCTTATACCACCACACATCTGAGGGAAACATTGAGCCTGGTTCATTAGCTTTCTACATTAGTCCTTGCAGTGAAGGCTCTGGAATACTTTTACTCCAGAACACTTGTGTGTTGCTTCCTAGGAGCTGTTTGAAGTCCTGATAAAGGTGTCTCAGAACAAGGAATACTTGCAAGGCTTCTGTCTTTATTTTCAGGATTATGTTGTATAGTTACATCAGAGAGGTTTTTCTGAGTGAAGTAGGAGAGGATGGTAGGACCAAGGAGCTTCTTTGGCTATGAAATGAACAAAATGCTCAGCTCTGGTCCAAGAAAACAAATACCAGCTTTCCCGAGTGAAACCCATCTGGTGTAATCCCAGCAGCTTCTAGTTACATAAATGTGTTCTTAGAGGAGAAAGGCTTTGCATCTGACCAGCATCTTGGCCTGTTGATAAATTAGGAAGAGGGAGGTGACTTTCCAGCAGGAAGATTCAGGCTGGTGGGGCTCTGGTTTAGAGGGAAGTGGCTGAGCACAGACACATCCTCTTGCAAGGCTGAGGTATTACAGGGTGCAGTTTGCTCCTTCCTCTTTGAAGACCTGATTAATTGTGAGGAAATAGACCCTGCCCTTACCTGCTTCATGTTGTGTGGTTGGCATCTGTATCACTGCTGTGCTGACCATGGAGGTGGGCAATGGCCAAACCGTCCCAGGTCCACTGCTGTGTGCTGGGTTGGACGTCTCAGCCTTCTGGTGATGCTGCATTCAGGGGATGCCACCAGTGCCTGTGAGGGGTGTGAGCACACAGGGCTGCTTCCATAGCGTAAGGCTTCTCTCAAAGGTCAGTGGTTGGGGATTGGAGTTTATATGATTAAACGAGGCTTATTTTAGATCACAGCAGTACCCCTTTTTAGTCCACACTCTGTAAAGTAAAAGGCCACCCAAGCTTGTTCCCTTTAGACCTTCTCTCTAAGCCTGAAGAGTAGACTTTAAGCTGTAGTCTAGCAAGCCTTCTCAATTTCCCTGCTCCCCACATCCTGATACAAGAGAACTGCTGCCTCATCCTGGCTCCAGTGTGATATCATGCCTGAAGTCTGGTCTTTGCAAGGCAAAGGGCACAAAGGGGCAAGGGAAGACTTGCTTGAAACCGCCTGGCAGTCGCTTTTAATTGCAAATGGTGTGAGTTTAAAAGTGGGGGAGGGAGAGCCCTTGCTTCAGGCTAGGGAGCAAGAGATTGAAAGCTTGCTGCTGTGGTCATCGGAGGTGAAGAATAAGTCATAAGTGATCCAAGGGCAAAGGCCAAATATAGACTGATGGCTGCTTTGTTCCCCGCAGCCTTGGGAAGGACCTTGGTGCTGCACTGTGCTGGAGGCACCCGTGGGCTTAACCCTTCCCTGCTCAGCCGATGAACAGTGGATTCCAGCAGTGGATGCTCTGTGCTGTTGGTCTGAGTGTTGGCCTCCAGCAGGGCTGCTGGGTCAGGAATCTCTTGCAGAAGACCAAAACCTGTAAAGAATTTCTGTGGGGGATGGCACGGAAAATAGGAAGCTTTGTCTTCCAATTGCTTAAGCAAATACATGTGGTCATGTTTCTGAAACTCCTATGAATATTTGCTTCAAAATGTCCTTTGAGGAATAACTATCTTGTCCTTTTCCTAGGCAAGTTTGTGTATTTGACTCTGTTTATCATCTTAAGATGAGCACCATAAAGTTAGGAGCAAACCTCACGGTAAACTCCTCAGAAGCTCAAATTCCTGCACTAAAGGCTTTGCTTTTGGTCTAAGTTTCAGATGGTCACAAGCCCCCAGTGTGACACTGTCTTGCCAGGACACAACCAGCATTTCCTTGTAACCTGATGGGTCAGATCTACTCTCTTGTTTAGCTTTTCTTTATTCCTCTTCCCTATGTTTGCCAGACTCTCTTTATACCAGTGTACAACAAATATTCCCCAATACACAGTCTCAAAGACTCTCACAACCTTTAAAGACTCAAGCTGTGTGAGTTGTACTAAGAGACAGCTGGTGAGGTGTGAAAGCTGGGTAGGACTGGTCCAGCAGATCACCTCCTTTCAGGGGATCAGGTGATGACCTGGACCCAAAGCTCTGCTCCCCAGTTCCTGTCTTTCCCCTCAGAGCATCAAGCTGGGACAGAGGAACCGTCCCCAAGATGTGCTGGCGTGGAGAACAGACTTGTCCCAGGTGGGCTGTCTGCCTCCCACATGGTGTCCCCATTCCTCCAAGTGGAGCACTCATGCTGAGCACAGGGGCTGTCTCTGCCCTCCTGGATGGCTTTCTGCAGCTGGCACGGTCAGCACCCATCCGTCACTGTCTGTGGTTAATGCTCAAGCTGGTGGTGGCAGGCGGCCAGCAGCGTGATATGATCTTCCTGAGCAGAGGAGCTTGTTGGCTTTGTAGCTCTGCTTGCCGCTCCTCCCCCTCCCTGCTCCAAATGAAGTGTCTTTCATCTTTCAAAGAAAGTGTAAAGAAAGCAATTCCCTTAAAATATCCGAGCTGGTGCAAACAGCACTATGGGCTGGCTGCAGAACTGGCTGATCTTAAAAGCGTAGGAACTTGCAATGGAATGGGGTGCACTGACAGAGGTTTTCCTACTGGGGTCCCCTTGGCATCCTCCTGGCCCTTTCCCTTGGGATACAGCACAGTCCAGTGCCACCTGGGCTGGGACACTGATGTAGCTCTGGGCCTGGTGTCACCTGAGCCATGGTGTAGTCCCCCTCTGCCTCAGTTTATCCTTTTCCTCCATTTTCCTGATGGTAAAAATTCTTCAGCACCTGGATTTGTCCATTATTGCAGTGGGAATAAGTAGGGCTGGGAAAGAGCAAATCCTACAGCCTGAGAGTGAAAGGGAGCTGAGATCCAATTCCTTCCAGGTGCTAACATTCATTTTACTTTACATGCAAGTGAGGCATCGCTGTGCTGGGAATTAAGTTTATTCTTATCTGCATGGGTTCTTTTTGCTGTGGCAATTCCACTGTGCATTATTTCTTACAAATTTCAACCCATTGATTTTTTTTCTGGACCAAAATTATCTCAGCATCAGCTTCACTGAAGTTTAATGGAGGTGCACTAGGGAAAGGGAATGCTCTTGCCCATTATCTTCCAGGAGAGGCAGTGGCTGGATTTTCTGTTTTTTTCTGTTCCTTGCAAGGCAGACCAGAGATTGGCTTCTTGTATCTTTAAAATAATAAAAAAGAGAGCCCGTTACTTCTTGATGGGGGTCAGCGAGGGGTACAACAGTGTGAGTGCACATTTCTTTCCCTTCCCTGCCTTGTGCTGATGGGACACTCGGGGAACAAGAAAGCTCTATAGGGAAAAACCAGCGCACGCCTCAGCCCGTCAGCGAGCCCGGCACTGCTGCAGCAGTCCTGTGCCCTGCATGCATTATTCCTCAAATCAAAGGAGGAATCGGCAAGAGGAATGTTTAACTGGAGCCTGTGATCCTCAGGTGTGACACGGGGGCCCTGCCACAATGAGATGCACAGTCATGCTCTCTCTGAGACGCAGGGTTAAAGATTTGCTTGGGGCCAGTCAATAGCACGCACTGAGTATCTTCCTCAAGAATGTGTCTGCTCTTTTCCTGCCTCCAAGTAGCAGCACTTGAGTCTCAGTCCCCTACTTGAATCACTGCACTATCTCCACTTCATCAGAAACCAGAGTTGAGTCTTTGATGATTGTTGTGACTCACGGTGTCACAGAACTACTTACCCTGTGATTTCAACTTTAATCACTGATCCACTATCTATAGAGCTGCCTGTGGAACAGTTCAAATTGTAATTATAGGAAGCTCATCTGCTGCAAGCCACAAAGCAGGCTTTACCATATGCCTTTAAAGGTGAACTGATGTCATGATGAAATAACTGTGTTTTGCTGCAGATTGATACCACTGGCTGGGAAGTTAACATACAGCATGAAAGCTCTGACATTTTGTACGCCACACTATCGCTCTCTAAGTCATGTTAACCTAACATTCCCTGTTGTTTTACAAGGGATCTGCTGGTAACTGGGAAGTGTCCTCACATGCCCAGGGATGGGGAGGGGCTGTGGTGCTGGGGGAGTGTGCTGAGGTGGGTTATGGAGTTGTGCAGTGGTACCTTTGTAACACAGGCTCAGGAATATGGAAATGTTTTCTCTTTTGCCTCCTCGCCTGACCTTGACATTTATTGTGGTCTTTTTTCCTCTGCTTTGAAAGGTATTTACTAATTTTCTTTTTTAGGGTTACTGCTTTCTGTGTCCATTTCAGAAATCTTTTCCATGGGGCTGTTTTCTGTCTCCCCTTTCTTGAGTGGTAAAAGTCCTGGCAAAGCTCTACCCTGTATTTATTGTTTCCGAGTTTATTAATGAGAGAATATTCATACTCTGAAAAGCTCAGTGGTCATACAGGGCAGGATGCACGTTGCAGGGAAGTGACTCACCCAAAGTCTTAGTCCAAGTCCAGCACCTCACTCCTCAAAAACCCAGGAGAGAATGCTAGAAACCTTGGCAAAATTATCATGCTCCAAACACATGTCATAGGGAGTATTATTTGCTTTCTCAACAGCAAAATGGGAACTGCAAGGCATAAGGCAGTGGAGAGACCTCTTTTCCAATGCTCTGTGAGGGAGTTTGGAATGGCCTCCCAGTCTTTCTCCAGGTGTGAAAAGCACATTGTTCAGGCTGAGACGTCTCCTGTTCCTTGCACCTTCAGCTTTCAGTTTGATGAGAAGCAAAGTGGAGATGGCAGAGTTTGCTGAGAGATGTCTTTCAAAAGCCTTCAAGAAGAGTGAGCAGTGATGCTGTCAGGGAAGTGGTCGGAGGTGGTTGTGCCCCTGCATCTTGGTGACCTCCTCCTTCTTCCTGAATGTGGCTGCATTTCAGTAGTGACACATTTGAAGGGATGTTTGGGAGCTCAAAGGATCTGTGTAAGTCCAGCCCAACCTTCTCTCTGTAGATTCTCTGTCTACTGCTCTTTGCCAATTAAGGATTTGACATAAAGTAGCAAAACGAGATCTGCGAGTCCAAAGTTGACAACCTCTCATGACTCCTGGACCTCCAACTCTCTGCTTGTGCTTCACTGCTGCTCCTTCCCCTTGCAACTGGCCACATAAAGATAAGTAACGAAGATGGTTTTATTGCAAGCAGCTGGGGAAAATCACATTGCTTCAGTTTCCATAAAATAGCCAAGCCTCAGCTTTTTTATCCTGCCCATTCGCACATCCACTATAAAAGGGACATCAGTTATAAACATTTCCTGTTTGTGCATACAGTCTTCCAGTGCTTATGATGTATAGACTGACAAAAGGCTTAATGCTTTGAATATATAAAACACAAGGCCTGTGCAATGGAGGGTGACAGTTGCCCTTTAATGTTCTGCTTTTTAAAGATCAGGGTAGAGTTCAGAAAGCATAGTCATGAGGTTTAATGATTTAATGGGGACGACTGGGGAGCAAAAATAGTTACTACACCCTGGGGAAAAGTGGTTCCTCATACATATTACTTTAGCCTAATGGCCTATGAATGCTTCCTCTGTGGCATAGGAGGGTGTCACGGTACATAGACTCTATAATACTGAATGGGTTGATTAAATGCATATTAAACAATACTAAATTGGAAAAAAAAAGGCGCCACCAACTGTATTTATTCTGTTCTTAGAAAATGTTGTTACTCATTCAATTTCATTTGTGATATTATTATAATTTTCCCCCCATTTCATGCTCGTCACAGAGCGAGGGAGCCAAGTGTAAACACCGTTGATGGATCGGAGGTGGCCGAGTTCTCCGCTCGCAGTGGATGGGGAGGTGGGGGAGAGGGGCTGAGCAGCTCCAGCACGTTGGAGATGGCTGCAGGTGGGATCTTCTGAAAGTGGCAAAAAAAGCATTTACCTAGAAAATGGCTTTTTTCTTTGTCCCCTGCTGGGCCAGGTCCCTGTCCTGTGCTTTGCTGTCTGCCCTTGGACCGAGGGCTTTGTGTGTGTCCTTTGGTGGCTCCACCGGTAACTCAGCAGTGCCACCTCCCCGGCACCCCATAAATGCTGTTTATGTGCTCAAACCCAAGTCACAGTCGGCTTGAGGAGCGGAATGGCTCATCCTTCCTGTGCCGATGGTGGCGAGGGCGGCCCCTCGAGTTCCGCCGCCGGGCTTTGTTTCCGCTGCCTGACCTTACTCTGTCCCGAGGTCCCTGTTTGTGGCTGTGCAGAGTCACACCAGGACAGGCTGCAAGGGCAGCCGAGCCCTTCGTAGGCAGTTTGCAAGCAAATCTAAATCCCCACAGCAGCACTTTCAGCTGTGTTTTTAGGACCAAAATAAAAAAGGACATGCGTATATGCTGTTGGGAGTATCTCCTAGTTCTGAATATCTGTGCAAACTCACCATTATCTGGACAGACTGTTTTTCTAGTCACGACCTGTTAATACTCTGTGAATTATTAGAGATTATAAGAAGTCTGATTAAGTCTGATCTTCTTGGAAATCATCTGACAGTGTTGCCCAGGTATTTCTATACCACAGTATTGTCTTGTGTAGGTTATGTGTTAATTATCACCTGTATTTCATCTCTGACATGTATATTCCCTCCCAAATCTTGTTACCTTGATGAATGAAGTATCTTCTTTTCTGCTGCTCTTCCACCAACTTGGGTTTTGTCTTTTCTTTTTCCTTTTACTGCTTCAATCAGTTGCTTTATTCTGCACTTTGTAGTTTCAAACACAATTTACAGTTCACCACACGCTGCAGAAGTAGCTGGAGCACTGAGCAACCCCAAATTAAAGGGAGAGGAAAAATTGCCTTTGTAATAAGAATGGCAGTAGGGTTGCAACCAGCAGAAATAATAATTTGTCTGAAGGAAAAACAGCAGCTGGAAGGTGTGAGTGGAGGATTGTGGGTGTCACCTGGGTCTAGAGGGCTTGTGGGACTCTTAGAGGCAACTTTTCCTTCTTTGCCATTGAAATCCTCCTGATTTGATGAGAACAGGGTTCAAATATTTGGTCACATCTGCTGTGTGAACTGCCTAATGTGTTTTGGGAGTACATGAATTGGAAAGGAAGAGTCTTTAAGGCAATCTAATGTTTTTGAAATGACAATGTCATACATTGCAGCTCCAACAGTGTCCCTCAGATGTCCACACCTGTCTCAGGTCTAGTCCTAAAGACTCACTTTGTATCTCTTTATTTTGAGCATAGAATTGCAGAATGGTTTGGATTGGAAGAGACTTTAAAGATCATCCAGATTCAACCCCCTGCCATGGGCAGGGACATCTTCCACTAGGAAAAAAAGCATTTTCCTCTGTCAGTAAGCATGTCTGGCAGCTTGTGTTCTCCTGACTTCTGATGATCCTGGTATGGCTCGAGCACCTGGCAATGCTGAGGGAGGATCCCATGCACCACAGAAAAGCCTCCTTTACTGCTGGTGAAATTCCCTCAAACATAAACACTCATCCCAGCCAAGGAATGGACCTTCTCTCCCCCTCCCAACAACTTATTATTGATGGAAACATTTGACAAATAAACATCTCTAGGTAACATATTCCATAAAATATCTAATTATAGATTATTGGATTGAACATTTCTTGCTTCAATTAAGTGATAGTTTTTTCCCCTCAGGAAGCCAGCTCAGTGCTCTTCCTGGGGAAATTATGTGTATTTATTCTATGTTCTATAGGCAATGGCTTTTTATGTTGTTAATAAATAAACTACAGTGTAGTGCTTTACCCTAAATAAAACTAATGGAGGTCAGGCTTGGCTTTTTTTTTTTATTTTCCTGATCAGAGATCTCTCCTGTCTGATGATCTTACAGTCTTGGTACAGTGAACTTTGTGAGGAAGGAAATGAAAGGAAAAGGCAATGGAGAAAAATGCAGAATGGCTTGGAGATCTGCATTCTTGTACCTCCTCCAGACCAGATGCTTTTAGATATTAAAAAATAATAATTAAAAAAAAGCAGAAAGCCCAGTATTCAGCACTAGTGTTGAATTTCAGCCCCATTCATCCTCTGGGCAGCTGTTTGGAGCTTTAGATCTGAGAGCTTGATTTGCACCACTGCCAAGTTGGCAACATTTTATCAAAAATTTGCCTCTGAGTCTGACCCCCCCCAAACTGGTTGGGTTTTACTTGGTTCAGATCCAGGGCTCAGGCTTTGGCACATCTCTTCTGGCTTCAGATGGAGGCTGCAGCTCTGAGCTGAACTTTGGTCTGGCCTGAAAGGTGGTGGTGGTGCTTTGATCCAGAGAAACCCAGTGGAGCTGGGATGTGTGGGTTTGGTGTTTCCTGACAGAGATGCTGCTGATCAAACACAGAGCAGTTCTTTGTCAGAGCATGGCCTGACTGGGTGATGGCCTTGTGGACATGGTACCTGCGAGCCACTTGCTCTGTCACAATTGTAAAATCATCAAGGTTGGAAAAGGCCTTTAAGATCAAATCCAGCACTGCCAAGGGCACCACTAAACCATGTTCTCAAGTGCCACATCTGCACATATTTTAAATCCTTCCAGGGACAGGGACTCCACCACTGCCCTGACCAGCCTGTTCCAATGCCTGGCAACTCTTCCAGGGAAGACGTTTTCCCCCTCCTGCTCTTGTATCATCCTCTCCCTGAGCAGTGTGTGAAGCTGGGGAAGCTGGAGCTCAGGCTGAGCTGTCTGAAGGGACCTGAAACACAGCAAGTTGAGCTTCCAGGCTCCTCCTGGATTTACATCAAGCCTTTGAGAAGGGCCAGTTTGTGATTTACCCCTTGGCCACCTTCAGCAGCCGCTGCAGTGGAGGTGGCAGGACAGTCTGTGGTGGTAGGAAGGTGTGAGGGTGGCTTTGAGCTCTCCTGCACCCACACCCTGAGCAGAAGGGGAGAAAGGCTGCAGCTCCCTGATTAGGGTTTTCTCTTGCTCCCTTACCTGCCATTTTAAACAAATGCAAATTAAAACCCTCCATCGGGTTGGTTCATTCCCTTCCTTCATGTAACTGATGTTATTGGATTTTTATGCAGCACATTACACCCTGAGCCATGTCTTCTACTATTTTGCTTTCAAATTGTATCTCCTGCCATTTGTGTCACATTTAAAATGCTAACAGTATAGAATGTCATTTACAGAATCGGGGCGTTTGCTGCGGAAAATTAATTTGACTTATTCCTTCTGCCTGTTCCTATCTCCAGGCCAATATTATGCTACTCATTCTACAAGAGTAATACTTAATGAATAGGACTATTAATAATGTCAAGGTCCATGGGGGTCTTATGGGTAACGGATAGGCGTAGACTGTAAGGGGGCAGTCACCTGACTTCGGTTAATGTTCCATGAAAATATCAGGCAGTGCAATGTAATTATGGAGCAGAGGATAGTAAAAAAGGCAGGGAACTTGGAGTTTCTTAAATATTTTTTCAAATTAGCTGCTGCTTTTTCGGTAATTTACCTGAACCTTTGTCAGGCCAGGTGTGAAAACTGTTTAAAATTCCAAGGGAAAAACCAACAACTGGGTAGCTAATTCATAAAAAAGGAACATGGCAGAGCAGTTTGCAGTGCTAGGCAGGAATTGTGTGTGTTTGGGGTGTGTGTGTGTGTGATTTCCATTTGCAGGAAATAGGAATTGAGAGGAAAGGAGCTTTAGTTGTGTTTTGGAGTTGGTGTTTTTGGTTTTTTTTCAGCTGTACATGCACCTAGGGTTTAAAAAAATTAACAACTATTGGGGAAAATGTGAAATTAACATTTATAATGGAAAAAAATTATGATCAGAAGAAACAAAACTCCTCTTGCTGCTATTTGTTGTGCTACTTGCTGTGAAAATTCCAGCCAGGATGGGATGAGGCCATGACAGGGTGATTCTTGTTCTTCTGCCTACACTTAGAGCTGCCAGTGATACAAATGCAAGTGTCAGAGCACATTAAGGGGTGAGGAAGGAGTTTTAGGGCCTAATTCTGCACTTGCTAGAAGCATTTTTAGGTGTTATTTTTCTAAGGTGCTTGTTTCTAAAATCCGAGTGATGTCCAGGATTACTGGCTATGTGTGCAGGAAGAAAAGGATAAGGAAATTGGCTACTGAAATGGTGCATCCCATAACAGATTTTCAGGTTTTGATCTCATTCTTGGTAGTTATGTGAGAAAATGTGGTCTGACAGCTAAATCTAAAGTGGACCTTTGGAGACCTGTTTAGTTGCAGGTACTTTTGGTTCCAATTCTATACATGAGAACTGGGCACTGCCTGGCTCTCTGCATCATTGTCTTGGGGTCACTGAGGGACCAGGTTGTACAGTTTGGTCCCTGACTTCCACAGAGAAGGTGAAAGACTGTGAAAAGGGTGGGTGTTATGCAGCAAAATCCCCTTGAGTCTACGCCATCCTTTCCTGAGGAGTTAAACACAGAGGCTGCCTGTGTGTTGAAATTGTACCAGGAAAGCTGAGGCGATGAGCTGGTTGGATCATGTTGTAGCAGAAGCACCAGGAGATGACATTGGCAGAGACTTGAGGTTCTGCCGTCCCATGCCTGGTGTCCCAGGGGATGCTGGTGGATGTGGCCCAACAAACCTCTCCCACCTCTCTACAGAAGTCACCCTTGGGTGCCTGGCTGTGGCACCTGGAGGACATGAGTCCTCAATCGGATGGAGAGGTGGGCGAGTGTGTCCCACCAGGCCAGCGGCAGAGGCTGTGGTAGCACAAAGCAGGACAGCAATGAATTGTTCCATCTTGCTTGGCTAGAGATTGAATGTCTGCCCAAAATGCCCAAACTGGCAAAGGCAAGGTTTAGGTTGGACATCAGAAAGAAATTCTTTCCAGAGAGAGTAATCAGGCACTGGAATGGGCTGCCCAGAGAGGGGGTGGATTCCCCATCCCTAGAGGTTTTTAAGATGAGAATGGACATGGCACTCAATGCCATGATCTGGTAATCACAGTGGGGTTGGACTAAGGGTTGGACTTGATCTCAGATGTCTCTCTCAACCCAGCTGATTCTATGTTTTTCTCACCCTCTGACCATGCAAGTTCTCAGGGATTATTTAAACCCAAAACATTTCTCTCTCCCATTTGTGGTTGACATTTGTGGTCTGTGCATGTGGAACTGAGGTCAGCACCCACATGGAAGGAGAACACCTTTCCCATAATTGAGCATTGTTCAAGCTTATCATAGCATGTTGGGCTCCCCCTTGGTTCCTCCTACCCCTCTTCATCCTCTTGTTATTGTTATTTTTTCCCCTCGAAGAAGCTTTATTCATTTCTGAGCGTGCGTTAATGTCGGCAGCATTAGGCAGCCCCAGTGTGTCTCGTGGCTCTGTGCCTCGCTAATTCCCACTATTAGGCCACCTGCTGACACCTCCCGAATGGAGCAGGATCCTCTGTCACAGTTTGCCATGAATAAACATGAAAGAGACAAATGAGGCAGGGCTGGTGGCAGCTCCTCCACCGGCTGCGCCTGTTCCCCGCCCGGTGCCGGCGTGCAGGTGGCTGGGCTGTGGCCAGTGGGTGCACATGGGCCTCCTGGTGGGGTGGCTTCTCCTCAGGAATGGTTTGGGGGTGTGCTTGTTCAGGTGCAGAGACTGCACTGCTCTTCCCAGCATCCAGGAGCCCCAACATGGGAGTAACATTGGCATAATCACACTTGGGTTAGCAAATCAAACATGTTTCCTGATGCTTTTTGGATGTCCTGCAAGCACATGTGCCACCAGACTTCTTGACCTAAGCTGGTGTTAACTTCAGGCAGTTTCAGCAAAATCGGTGAAGTTACTCTGGATTCCAACTCCTTTTAATTCCAAGCTTGTGAGGTTGGGAGAGGTGGGTTCCCAGACAAACTCAGGCTTGTGAGGAAGCCTCTACCCTCAGCCAGTGATGCCAACCAGAAGTTTGATGTGTCCCACAGACCCCCCCAGCTGCCTTTTGGGAGATACTTCCATGGTTGAGGCACAAAAATATCCTCTTAGATTTAGAGACAGTGAAGCAGGTATTTCTGCAGAGGCTGTTGGTGCCTTGGTGACCCTGTGGCACAGGAGATGTGGCTGCTGGGGGTGCAGAGGGACATGGGGCAGTTGACATTTCCCAGTAGCTGTCCAACTGCTCCCTCAGTCAGGTTTGTGTCCACAGGCACTCAGCTCTCCTGGCTTCCACTGTGGTCAGTGTTTAGGATGTGAGGGACAAGCCAACAAACCAAAGAAACCAAACCCAAACAAACTCACAGAATGCTGACTGAAAATTGAAAAGTACTTTGAAATTTTTCTGTGGTTGTAAAACATCCTTTTTGTGATGCAGCTCTGGGAGGAGGAAACCCCTGACTATCTCTGAGTGGAGAACTGGGTATCCAGGGGTTTCTCTTAAACACACATGTTCTGCTCTAATAGGCAAAGCAGCTGATTGCTGTAACGTTTTCTCTTGACTCTGGGTTGTCTGATGGGTGTAACAAGGCCAACATGTGCATTTTTAGGGGACATCCTTGCTATTGTCACTCAAAGTTATGCATACAGGTGTATAATAAAGGCAGGTCTGAGCTCCTGGAAGCGCCGGGAGCAGCCACGTGGCACGAGGCAGCCGGCCCAGCAACCCGGAGTGTGTAGGGGAATGCTCTAAATCCCTGGATCACAGAAGCTCAGGGGCCATATCCACAAACCAACACAGCTTCTTTCCCTTCGACCCCCATCTTCTATGCCACTCTTTGATTTCTTCTCCTGCCTCAGATTTACAGCTACCTTGTCCAAATATATTACAGGAAATAAAGGATAAAATGCTTTAAAGTCCTACCTTCCCAAGCCAGAGAACAGGCTTGGTTGAAAATAAACGAGCTGGTTTGTTATATTGCTCAGCCTCTGTCACGTGAAGGTGAGGCCTCCTTTTTTATTATTATTATTTTTTATTGCCGCCCATTTGCCTTCATTATAATTTATTTGTTAATCCACGCTCCAGCTCATGAATTTTGCATTTGGGGAGGTGGAGGGAAAGGGGAGGGGGACTCAAAGCACCAAAAAAAGATGCTGGCCCACTTAAAGGTGAAGGACACAGTTGGAGGGCAGGGCTGCCTCCCTGGCCTTCCATCATCCTTTTAAAAAGGCAAATATGCAGTCAGCAAAAAGAGAAAAAGAGAGGAGGGGGAAAGAAGCCTAAAGACTTAGCAATTAATAATTATTCTGATGATGGCCTCAGTGGGATTCAGAACCTCACAGGTCAGAGAGGACAAATTCAAACTCCCTTTTACTGAGCTCTTGTTCTCAGGTGAGCTGATGGCTCTGGTGCTGTGCTTCCATGTCTCCCATGCCAAGTTTCCTTCCTTCCTTTTCGGTTTTTTTTTTTTTTATGAGGCATCCTGAGTGTAAAAAATATGGCCTGCCTTTATGGTGCTCCAGCACGAATGAAGCTATAAAATTATGAACAGTTTTTATGATGGCTATTCAGGGGATGCTTTTATATTGATGGTGCACATGCTGTATCTATCTTTTTTCCCCTTTCTTTTTTGCATCCCTTCTTCTCCCTGAAAAAGATGGCAGGATATGTGTGTGTGTGGGAAGGATCTGTTGGGGGGGGAGCCTGTGTAACTATTTTTCATGCATTTAATATATTAATTATCGGGTAAATGCTCCCTAGGCTGTACTTGGGATGCCGAAGAATGACAGCTTTTCAACGAAGCTCCAAAGGCAGCCCATCAGCCCACAGTGTATTATGTCGGAGAGGTCAGGGTAGGGTTAATGTAACTTTTTATTTGCTGATTTTTCATAGATGGGAGCAAAGCTGGTAAGGGGAAAAAGAGAGAGAGACTGAAAAGAAGGTGCAAAAAGAGCAGAGATGATGGCAACTCTGTTACAGGCCCCTCCTGCCTCCCGCCCCAATCCATGGCAGGCAGGTTGATTATGCAAACCAAAGAAATGCTCACACCCTTCTTGGGATGCTCCTTCTCCAGGGGCTTCTCCCCAGGAAAGGGGACAATATCTGTGAGGGGAAAGTCTGTTGAAGAGACAACGATAATGAGAAATCCCACAGTAACTAAACCCAAAAGAGGTCATCGGTCCTCCTTGAAAATAGATATATCCAGGAAAAAAAATTAGGAGGAAAACTTGGCTGCTCAGGGTTCATAAAGCCAAAGGCACTGGTGAATTCAAGCTGGATGTGAACTGATTGTGGGGAGATTCTGCTCCTCCTTCACTGAATTGATGCCTCTGAGAGGGTGGTGGTCTTGGTTCCAGTGGCAGGACTATCCCTGTGAGGACCTGAAGCTTTCTGAGGACAAACTGTTCTTTTCCTGCCCCCTTTCCTTCCACCCCCTTCTGCTCTGGAGGTCTGGGGCAGCCCTGCTCTAATGACTGGCTGTATCCAGTATTGATCTCAGAGGTAATAGTGGTTTAATTCTCATTTAAAAGGCCTGTGAATGATCTCAGGAAAGATACTTTAAAAAAAATAATAATCCCATCTCAGTCAAGGTGGACAAGCTGAAGAAATCTGAAACAATTTAAATCTTTTAGTTAGAAATTCTATAGCAAAGTCTGCTGTGACTGAGCAGGAGGATCTGTGTGGCTTTGGCATCTGCTCTGTCAGGCAGAGGTAACTGCATATACAGTGTAGTGTTGTTTTATTTCAGCTAATAAAACCAATCTTAGTGTTGCATATATTTGGTTTAAAAGTATCTTTTGTGCATGCAAAATACTTTTGAATGGGGAATGTGTAGAGAAGGGAGTGTCCGTGTGTGTGCATTTACCCAGCGATGCTCCTATTACATTTGAATTGAGTAAAATACGTCCCACTGAGTGTAATTACCACAGTTTTGCTCTTTTGGTTTTCTGTATTTTAATGCTCCAAACAATCCTAAACAAGCAGGATTTGGTTGTATTGTATTCTTTGAGAAACTGAGCTTGTCCTTCATTCCCTTCCCCTCCTTGTACCCCCTATGCCGTGGGACCCAGAGAGAAGAGGTGCTTTCCAGTTGTATTCACTGCATCAGCTTCTCCCTATGTCACCATGATAGGGATTGATTTTGTATATATGGGTTTATTTGGGACCCTTTCCTGGTGGCTTTCAGCCTGCCAAGCAGGGTTTTGGTTCAAGAGTTGCTTGTAGTAACTGCTCTCTCCAATGAGCTGCTGAATTAAAAACAGACCTGAACAAAAACTTCTTTATCCATGTTTTTCTCCCAAGGTATGGAAGGGTTTGAATTCTGGGGAAAAAGGTCTATAAATGGGTTTTGCAGCATAAGCTGTATAGGTTGGAGGATGGAGAGCAGAAATTATGTGAAAAGTCAGTGTCAGGAGCCCATGATCCAAAGTGCTTCAAAGTCCTAGCAAAGTCTCTGTTGGACTGGACACCAATATTGGCACAGCCAGTATGTAACAGAGGCCATGAGGAGATATTGACCTTTCTCCTTTGATATCTTACCTGCACATACAGCTCAGACACAGTGCACAGATTCCTCAGGTCTCCCAGTTCCATCCCAATGCCCTTCTTGCCTGGAATCTGGCTGGCTCTGCTCCTTTGGAAGGTCCCATCCTGCCCAGGGAGAGCTGCTGCTCTAATACCCACAGCTCAGCACGCTCCCAGCTCACTTTCTCCTGCATTTTGCAGGGGAGATTAAATACTGTATCATATTTTTTCATGTTCATATTTTACATTTCAGAAATGTAAAATAAATAGAACAGCAATTGGCAGGGTGCACAGAGAAACTTTCAACAGAAAGAGACAAAAAAACCCAGCAATGGTGTGAACTTCCCCAGCCTGGCAGAAATTGTTTCTGTCAATATTTTTAATTTCAGCTTGGGGAAGTGCAGCCTGAATGAGATGGAGAGCTGAGGTCTAAACAGATGGTTATTAGCAAACTGATAAGCCTTTTCTGCAGCTAAATATCTGAGCACAGAAATCCTCATGGAGCTTTCTGCATGCACTCACTGGGAAAACTTTTGTACATTTTAGAGTCACTTTTGCTGACCAGTTTATTTAACAACTAAAAAATGTGTTTAGGTAATTGTGCCTTATTGCAAAATAGTGTCACCTAGGAAATATAGGTAAAAAATGAAAAGCTGCATCTTCAGATTACCAGAGGTCCCTCCCTTAATTTTCTTAAGGTGTCTGTCAATTCACAGCCCTCCAAAAGCTTGCTGTGGGAAGACCTTACACGTTTTACTGAGTGCAGTATAAACAGAACAGTTTAAAAATTTATTTCACAAAATAATGCCTTTACTATTTATGGGCTGTTGTCAGTGCTAAAACCCTGAAATGGACTAGAAGCATAACTGTAGCCCAGTGACCTTTCCTCGTTCTACTTCAGTAACTGCATCCACAGGGAAGAGCAACTGAAACATCAACGCTTGGTTTTGTTCCCCAAATCTTTGAGTATTTCATGCAAGCACAGAAATGGGAAGCTACAGGACATGCCACTGATTTTGGTTGTTTTCCTTGCCCCCAGCTATTGTTTCCTTCCAGCGATTCCATGTGGCAGGAAATCTGTTTGTTCTCTGTCCATCTGTGCTAGAACTGTCCTGAGTTGGGATCCAAATTCTCTTTGGTTCTTCAAACAAAGATTTATGCTGCTGCCAAGCCTTAGCAAGGTTGTCAGGACAAGAGCACCAGGATCAGGGTTTATGCTCTCAGCACAGAGAGGGGAAATCAGGGCAGTCCAAGAGCAGCTCCCTCCAGGGCTGCTACAGCAACTCCCCAGGAAACTTCAGGTGTTGTGGTGTCTACTCCAGTTGTTATGATGAGAGGGGGCTGTATGTTGAGCAGTTTTAACACCAGGTTCAGGTGGTGCACAGATATTAGTAAAACTCCTGGCAAACTGGAGAAGGTCTTAAGGAGGTCTGGATATGAAATGCTCCTCCACAGAGAAATAATGGCCATGAGTATCTTGATGTGTCAGTTGTAGGTTCTGGCGGT
The DNA here is from genome assembly GCF_047495875.1 of Pithys albifrons albifrons. NCBI lineage: Eukaryota > Metazoa > Chordata > Aves > Passeriformes > Thamnophilidae > Pithys > Pithys albifrons. The sequence goes on along the minus strand of NC_092478.1, from coordinate 7,050,741 downwards.
GGCCCCAGGGCTTGTCTCATGTGTTTGTGACATCTTTCCCCATCTCCACTAACCACTAAACCAGGGATGGGATGTACTGATTGCTTTGAAACTTAATAAAATACTTTGGCTGAGAACAAAACAGTGTCATTGTGACAGCTGAGATGACTCACAACTCGGTCTGTCTGTAGATCAGACAGCAGCAAAAAATAGATCAGCTAAAATAGCAGGTGGACACAGAGCAGGCCCTTTCTGACTTCTGTTGGCATCTGTGACATTGTAGGATGGGTCTGGGGGGGAGGTCAAAGCCCCTGGAAAGGTGAACCCTCCAGGACTGCCCGTGGGCAGCTGGTTCATCGCTGTGGGGTGGAGGATATGCAGCTCTGGGGTGTGACAGCCACCACCACCTCAGCCACGGGAGGAGTGCTGGACTGAGAGTTCTGACCTCATAAAACTGGATTGGAAATGCAGGCATGATTAACTTGCCATAGATTTATGTGGAATTAGTGTGTGTTTCAACACTGGTGTTATAAATACATGTTGCCCTCATCTAACTAGCCGGGCTTTACATAATTTTCAGAAGGTCCCTCAAAGTGACAGCTTTGAAATGACAAAGGAGGGAAGGAAAAGCTGAGTCTGGCAGGTGCTGTATTAACTGCACCCCAAATCCTGTAAGAGACTGAGGAGAATACTCATTTTTGAAAGGTGAGCCTGTGAAGGGGGAGAGGATGTGAGTGCTGAGCAGACACTGTTCCACACAGTACAGCTCAACTGCAGGGGCTGAAATCAGTCTGGGTACCACAGGAGAAGCTGTGGCTGCCCCATCCCTGGAAGTGTCCAAGGCCAGGTTGAATGGATCTTGGAGCAACCTGGGACAGTGGAAGGTGTCCCTGCCCATGGAAGGTGTCCATGCCCATGGCAGGGGCATGGACTCAATGACCTCTACAGGTCCCTTCCATCCCAAACTATTCTGTGATTCTACAAACTGGGGGTTCTGCTGAGGAGTGTGAACTGGAGAGGAAGGTGCTTTAGAGAGGAGGTTCAGGTCTCTTTACAGTCTGGCTCACAGGCTTGCACTGTTTTCCTTTTCCAAATAATCTTCAGCATCAGAAGAATCGTTCTTTGGCATCCCCACACGACAGGTTGCCTCTCTGCAGAAACACTGTCTTGTGGTGTGTTCAGGGGATGGTCCAAAAGCTGCTCTTGCAGCCATGAGCCAGAAAAGAACTCCTCAGACCAGGAGAAGAGGGTCCTGCTGGAGGGGGACTGGTGCTGGTCATCAGAGGAATATAGCAACCCAGGAGGTTCGCTCTGTTTCTTTTGCATAGTGATTTTTAAAGCTTCTGAATCTCCCAATAACTCATGTTTTAGGGTGAGTGCCAACCATCCAGACGAGCTGCAGATGAAGGATCTATTTTTGCTTTAGCATATTTTTAACCTCTTTTTTGTTGTTCCAAATCTACTCGTGCCAGATTCAAAAAACAAACAAAACCCATGATGTGCCTGGTGAGACTTTTCCATTTGTTAATACCTGAAAGAAGCCTGCTGTGATACAGGGACCCTCTTGTTCTCTTGGAATTAGTTACATGGGGAGCTGGTCAGGGCAAGCTGGGCAGGGACAGAGCTGTGACCTGTCACTATGTGTGCTGCCATTCCAGAAGGATCCCTCATCCCACCTGGGACAGGTCGCTCTCTGTCCCCCCTGGGGAGGGAGACCAGGTACATACCCCCTGCTGAATAAACCTGGAAGAGCATCATTTAAAATTGTCATTGCTACAATACAGGGCCTCTCAAACTGTTTGCAATCTGCATGTTGTGCCAGAGCAGACTCAGCTGTGGGGTGGTGGTTTTGCTCTTTCACAGCACCCTGAGGTGCAAGATATCTGAACATCAATCTGGGATGATTTTTGTAAACTGTTATTTTTAACTGAGCACTCAAAATAAGTTCTTCTGGCATAGTAGACATGTATGTATCATACAGTCACACAGAGCTTCCTTCAGTGTGTCTGTGTGTACGTGTATGAATGGCTGTGTGACTGTACATATATATGATACACCAGGCCCTGCTTCTATGCTGTGTTTCACTTACAGCATGAGTACTTCAATTTGACTTGTAAGGATATTTGCTGGTAAAATTAACATTAGGGGTGGAGGCTGGTTTAATTTTTTTCATTATTAACATTCTCTACATAGTTACTCAGTTATGTAATCCCAGATGTCACAGGGATTTCTCTGTGTTTCTTGTTAAAATACAAGCAAACATCACCATTGCCTCCACCTGTGCACTGACTCTGCAACTTCTGAGAGGTGCAGGGGCAGGCAGGTGAGGGGAGGAGAGGAGTGGTCAGTAAAATCCGGACTGTTACTGAAAATAATCAGGAGCAGTTGGCAACCCTGCTGCTGCATATTCGCCAAGTGCTTGGTGATTCAGCCCTTCTCCATTTTCAGGCCAATGCGGCCGTCACTCTGAATTATTTTCAGTGAGCACTTCTATATCTCATGTCAGTTCCCAGTTCGAACCCATCACCGAGTGTCGAGGCTGCGACGTGCCGTCCATGCCGATGAGCGTCCCCCCCTTCCCCTGCTTTGCTATTAACCTTTCCTTTTACCAGAGTTACCCCTTTGTCCTGCTGCAGTTTGCAGTGCCTGATAGAAGCAGCTGCCTGTGGCCAAACGAACATCACATTTACATTTTCTTTCTTGAACCGAGGAGTGAGATGCAGAATTGCAGTAAATGATCTCCCCTTTCTCTTTTTACCTCCCCCCCCCAGTCGTTTTTAATGCATTGCCTAGAAATCTATTTCTTATCTAATTTCACTAGATGGATCAACAGGGCTGAGAATGTAACCCTTTGTCATCTATGGAAATCTTTTTATCCCATAAAAATGATTAGATTTGATGCAATTAGGATTATGAGGAGGTGGGGGGAGCCTGAGACAGTGTGCCTTGTCTACTGCTGTCTGCTGACACATTAACAGCCTGTTTATTAACTGCTTTACATTTGGGCTACGAGCAGTGCATTCTTATGCCTGATAAGCCCAGCAAAATGCACACGTGTGCCGATATGAAATGTGAGCCTCACTTTTTCGGCTGTTCCCCTCCCACCTCTCTGCATATGAATCCAGGAGGAGGGATTTAACTTGAAACAAAACCCCAGAGGCTGGAGAAATGCACATTTCCCTTTGCCACTTCTCTAAACGTGGCTTGTGTTTGTGTCTCATGTAGCAGTGAAGATGTGGATGTGGATCTGCTCCCCTTTCCCACTGCTTCCTCTGTACCAAAGAATCACAGACTGGTTTGGGTTGGAAGGGTCTTTAAAGACCATCTCATTTGGACCCCCTGCCAGGAGGCAGGGACATCTTCCACTAAATCAGGTTGCTCATCCCTTAGGAAGGGTCTGGGGGAGGCAAACAATGTGTGTTGGCTTCCTCCTTACCAGACCTGGGGTTGAATTCCTCATCCTCTTCTACCAATGCCACTTGGCTGCACCTTCAGCTCGGACCTGCTCTTGGGGGAATTACCTTTAAGTTTTGTGAGACAAACTGCAACATTTTATTGCCTCTGATGCTGTCAGAGAGAGACCAGGTATGGGTTATATCAGGAGATGTTTACAGGCTCACCTTTCACTTGTATGTGTCCTGCCCCAGGGCTGCATTCACAGAACTTGTGTGAGGGTCTGACCTGGCATGGACACCACTGGGTGCCTCAGCACCCAGGGCATGATGCTGTTGGAACAGAGAAGAGCAAATCCCTCCTGGTTCAGTAGGAAAACACAGGGAGGCTCCTGTTGAGCTCAGGGAGGTGTTTTTGTCCTAAGTGTCCATGTGGGTGCTGATCAGTGCTGCAGCTCCTGCTGCCCACCCTGCCCCAGCCACGGGGCTCTGGAGCTGCACAGACTGGCTGTGAGGGGAGACCCAAATATGCCCTTCATTAGGCTGTTTACAGTCCTTTACATGCAGCTGTTCCAAAAGTTGCTCCTCTGTCTTCACCCAGGAACATGTGAGGACAATTGTTCATAAGCCTCCCTTTGCCTCTATTTCCCTGTTCAGGAATAACAACTTCTGGCTGGGAGAGAACAGGATCTGATTGTGAGTGATACAGGGCTAAAAGAAAAATTTTACATAAAAACAATGGAGTAAATTTATTGTAGGTCCTAGAAATTAATAAAACAAGGCAAAATAAATCTGATATTGTACAAATTTGCATGTAGGCTTCCCCCTGAGCAGCACCTCCCTGTGAGAGGCATTAAGCCATGTGCTGATGCTAAAGCTCTTCTCTGACACAAGTCAAAGGCCAAAATCCAGCCTTTGTTTCTCTTGATTGTCAGCACAGTGAGAATATTTAATTTCCAAACATCTCTGTACTACTGAATAGCAATTTTCCCTGGTTTTTGTTTGCAGATCACAAACACTCTCATAAGGGCATCGCTCACCACCCCGCTCCTCTCCACTTCTGCTGCTCCTCTGCCTTTAATTGCAGCTCATTTCATGACTTTAAGTGGCTAAAAATAACTTCAGAAATAAGTTTAAGCATAGCAGCTGCACACACCCCTCTGTGTCACGCTGTGCCTGCCGTGACAATCGGCTCCCAGCAGTTGGCAGGGCCCTGCTGGGTGGATGCCGGCGCGGGGACAGCTGCCGAGCACTGCAAGTGTGAGCCGGGCTGGCAGTGCCTGTGCCAGGGACATCCCTGACGCTGCTGACACGCTGGTTCAGAGGCTGGGAGATTCCTCCTACATCATGCCAGGGAAACACAGTGTTATAGTTCAGTCCTTGCATTAATGCTATTCTTATTTAAGAGCTTCTCTTTAAAAATCAGCTTCTGGGATCTTCAAGGGGATTTGCTGGTCCAAAGCTCTGTCCTGTCCCATGACCTGAACCTGTCCATGTGTCTTGTGCTGATGAGGTTTTACAGTGTTTTGGTGGCAAAAGAGGATGCAGATGACTTTTGTTCTAGCAAATGAGTTGGAATGTTGGCTATTACCTTCTCCTCAGTAAGCAAAGTGAAGCTGGCTGGGCTCCTTCCTGCTATGGGAATACAATCCCCAGGATTTTATGTTCACTGGGATAAGGCTTGTGCAGTGGTGATTTTAAGCTTGTCTCAGGATCAGTTCTCCTTTCTTTTCTCTTCTTTCTTTTTTTTTCTTTTGTTTTGTTTTATTTAATTGTGAACTGAAGAGGTTGGACAATGGCAAATCTCTCACATTCCCTTGAACTGAAGGCAAGGGAGCCCAGCAGCCTGTGGGAGGCTCCTCAGAATCGAGGCAGTGACCTTGCAGTTTGGCTCCAGCTCCTCTCTGTATCCCAGCAAAGCCACTGAATGGGGGATGAGCTTCTGTAAGAGCTGATGCTTATTAGCCTTCTTCCTAGAGGGAGAAATAGCCCCTCATTATCAAGAGCAAAGCAGTGTCCCCTGTCAGGCAGTGACCGAGACCTCGGCAACTTTAGCACGCGGGGCACACTTTGTGATTTACAGCGACCAGGCAGCCTCGGCAGCGCTTCCACAGCCACTCCTTGTGCTCTGGATAGATAAGCCCAAATCCCTCATTTGAAATGCCAGTAGCAAGACCCTTGAAGAGTTTATGCAACATCTTCCCATCTCTCCTGCCCTGCTGCAGCTCCTTTCCCTCCGGGGAAGGTGAAGGCCCAGCCTAAAGACATCTCAGATTCTAAATGTGCTTCCCCCCTTGACTTCCAATTGAAAAAGATTACAAATAATGTTAAATAATATAGTTTATAACCTCAGGGCTGTTTTCAAATGTGTATAGACCAGTTGTCAACAGGCAGAGAGGAAGGGAAGGGAAATTATAGGCTGTACAAAAGAGGAAAGTAAAAGTGAAAGCTCCATAAAAGAAAGTGGAACTATTATGGAGCAAAATGCCAACTCATTACAAAACAGCCAAATAAGAGAGAAATACAGCTTTACCCGTAATAGCAGTTTACAAGGGAACATTGTATTGCAACATAACGGTGGTGCTATAATTTGCTCTAACAACTCCAATTATGCCTTTTATTGATTTGGCAACACATTTAATAGGAGTAGCCACACCTCTTGTGTTACAAATCATTAAAGGTGTTGAACAGTGTAATTTTAAAATTGTCCTTCTCCTACAGATGTCAGTGTGACAGCATAATTTCCCCTGATTTCTGCTATGTAAACAGTGCGTTACAGTAATTTCCCCCTTACAAAGCAGAAATGTTGTCAGCCTGGGGTTTTTGTGCAGAAACATCCATTTAATATTTTCCCCCCAGTCTATTCTCCTAATTGCTGGGTTTTTTCCCCCCTTTTTCTGTTTGGTTTTTTTTTTTTTACTTATCTTTGGAAAATAATCGTGCTGTTTTGCCATCTTCTACAGCAACCTTAATTGCTACTTAAATCTTCAATATGCACTTAATATTGGGGAGGTAAAACCCTTTTGGTTCAATTCTGTTGCACTTCACTCAAGTAGTCTTTCAGAGCTGGTTAAAAGCCATGTATCTCTGAGTGGCAATTTTGACAGGTGATCGCAATTCCAGCAGCAGCTTCCTTGCAAAACTAAGAAAGCATCTTGAAAAGAATCAAAACTTTTTAGGTTTTGTGTTATTTACCACAAATGGTCTAAATTTTGTGTAGGAATTGAGAAGAAACCTCTTTCATGCTCAAGTGGAAGGTGTCCTTGCACATGGCAGGGGGTTGGGGCGAGTTGGAAGGAACCTTCCAACCCAAACCATTATTTTATGATTCAAAAGAGGCATTTTGAGAGACACAGGGCTTGGAGCAGTTTTATCACACAAAACTGGGCTCAGTTACAAGCTCTGATTTCCCTAAACTTTGGAACAAAAGCTTCGTTTTAGGAAAAGCAGGACAAGACATTTGACAGGGCAAGTCTTGACATTCACACTGCTGAAAAGCCAAGGTCGTGTTTCTTGTGGTGGTTTGAGGATCTGTCTAAGGCTTGCAGAGACCTTTTCCACTGGCCTTTGCTCCCGGAGTGTGGGCTGAGCCAGGAGGGCACGTTCTCTGCCTGCAGCTCCATCAGCCCCTCGGTCCAAGGCAGTGAAGCTGCCGGGCTCGCGGGGGGACCCGGCAGACAAAGAATGTGTTTCCCCTCTCTCTTCAAGCACATGCAGGCGGTGACGTGTGTAAATGAACCTGACAAGCTCTTTGAAAAACAAATAGAGGCCACCAACCAAGCTTTTGGCACGCCAACATGCCACATGTTTACACCAAAAGTGCCACATTGCCCTGTTTGCCCGCTCCCAGCGCCTGCCCCACGCCGTGCCTGTCTGCATTTGTCTGGCTTCGGCAAACTGTCTCATTAACAGCTGTGTGGGGAAGCAGGAGGGGGCAAGGGAAGAAGGGGAAAAATACCCCCAACCCTGAGGAGGGTGAGATTTTTCACGCTGAAGTGAGTAAAGCAGCTCTGTGTCCTGCTGCCAGGGCTGACCCCCGGCCCTGCCCATCTGGCAGCCCCAGAACAAAGCGCGGGGAGCCTGGCTGGGCTGACACCCCTGGCACTGGGATGGGCTGCCAGAGATGCTCCAAGGCATTTCACACCCACGTGTGTCCGCAGGCGCCAGACACTCAGCGTGTTGGTTTGGGTTCAGCCAGGTGTGTGTGAACATCCCGCTCAAAGCTCCAGTGATGGTGGCTCTGGCCGTGGGAGAGACGATCCCAACAGCTGGACAAGGGACTTGCAGCCACCATTACCATGAGAAAAAGAGTGACCCATACCCGTGGGATTTGCTGTGCTGCCCCCAGGAGTGGGACACAGTGGTGTGGCCATGCAGGACTGTCTGTGTGCCAGAAGGTTTGGAAGGATTCAGTTCTTGGCCATCACATCCATGCATGGCTTGATGCTGGGACACTGTGCATGAAAACACTTCAACATCTGGAAGGCTTTGCAGCCAAGAGGGCTGGATTGCAGCAGTCACTGCCAAGCAATCTGCAGGTGCATGAAGGAAAACAATGTTGGCGTTTGCCAAACAAACCCTCTGTAATTACCACCCGTGCCTGGTGGTTGTGAATTAAAACGGAAGCCGGAGCTTCAACTCCAATGGAATCTCGGCAAATAATTAACTAAGAGTGACTTTATTGGATTAAATTAAACTTGTTTGTGGAAATCTGATGAGCAAAGCTACTCTCAGTTTTCTCAGATGTGTAAATGCATTTCCAAGTAACTCCTGGGAGTAGGCTGGGGTGGCAGTGGAGCGTCACATGTGGGTCACACCGACCTTTCCACGGGAGAGGACCAGGGTCAGATTTCTGGCACCAGCACTGCTTTTCTGTCAATTAAAAATTGGGTTTTTTCCAAAACTTTTCTGTAGTTCCTTGTACAAAATACCCTGCTTATGCAAATGTCCCATAGGGAAAGGGACTGTGGGGAAAAACGTGTTAGCAAGGACTAGAGAGAAATGCTTAAAAATGAGGGAGTCCAAGATGTGAGTGCAGCAGGAGGCAGAGGATGAGGTGCTGGCTGCCTGTCCTGGGGCAGCAGGAGGGACACGATGTGTGCCACTGTCTTGTCTTCTGCTTCTGCAGAGCTTTGGTTCACCACAGGATTGCCAGTGAGTGGAAAAACAGCTGAGCCTGTGGCTGCTGAGCCCACTGCAGGTGACAAGGAGCCAGAGGAGGGAGGAGTGTGTTTTGAAGAACTAAGAGCAGACAAGCTTTTTAACTGCCTGGGGTATCTGGTGTGGGATAAGGGGACTGAAACACTGAGCAGATGAGTAATTTTCCTGGGAAGGCAGTGACAAAATTAAAACATAACTCTCAGAAGGCATTAAACTATTGCTTCTTCCAAGAAGTTTAGCTGTGCTAAAAAAGCGGAATACAATGGGCTTTCACCCCTTTTAGTGAACAACACGTGAGTCCCCTCAGGCCCAGCCATGTCTTTGTGAGCAGAACTGGCCTGGTGCTGGAGGGGAGAGACTCAGGGAATGGCAGCGTGGGCTGTGCTGGGACTGGGCTGACGTGGGGCTCCGAGCAGGGTATTAACTCCAAGCTTTTCTGGGAAGGAAATTTGTTTTGCTAGAACTAATCATTCACATGCATTTTTCATTAGTGTTATTATCCCAAAGAAAGGCTGCGGGAAAGTACTCAAATATTTGTTACCTCTGGGAGAATTTTACAAAGGGGAGCAGAGCTGAATGGCAGCTCCTGTTGGTATTCTGGTGTGATGCCTTCAAACTGATCTTCCCAATCAGTTCAGACTTAATACCAAAGCCTGCTCAAATATATAAATCATAAGGAAACATTTCAGTGGGTTTATACAGCTTGGTTTGCCTAAGTCTTCTCTGGATAGAAATTGTGAATTATTTTGCTCTTTTTGGTTTATGCAACTATTAATAGTAAAAATTATTCCCTGTGCCAGGTCCCTTGTTGTTCACCAGGCTGGTGTGGGATGTGCCAGGTGTGTGCAGGCCAAAAGAGGGAGACCTCCTCTATGGCTGCTTTAACAGAAGCAGAAAAAAGGAGCATGATGCTTCTTTTTTTCTTCATTTTTATTCCTAATGCATCCTCCTTCAGGACAGTCAGGAGATCCAAGTGCCTCTAAACTACCTTGAGAGAGTAGAGCTGGGGTGGAAGACACTGAGGAGACTGGGAGGAAGAAATTTTTCCTTTGAGGGTGGGCAGGCCCTGGCACAGGTTGCCCAGAGAAGCTGTGGCTGCCCCATCCCTGGAAGTGTCCAAGGCCAGGTTGGACAGGGCTTGGAGCAACCTGGGGTAGTGGGAGGTGTCCCTGCCCATGGCAGGGGGTAGAACAAGATGAACTTTGATGTCCCTTTCAACCCAAACCATTCTGTGATTCTGGGCATCTATCACAGGGACTTGGGTGTTGAGTGAGGTGCTTGTGAAGAGGGAGATAAATTGGAAGAATATGATCTGCTGGGTCTGGGAATGGAATTCCCACAGCAGGGACCCAGCACCACAGGCCTCCTGCAGTGGCTGTTGCAGGTGCTGTGGGAGTCTGAGCAGTGAGTGGCTGAAGGGAGGTCCCTGTGGGGGAGAGGAGATGGATGCACAGCAGCTTCTCTATAAATGTATAGCACAGCAGAGCTAATTTAAAAATAAGAAAAAATTCTCTTGGCTTAGTGAGGAATCTTTACCTCGGTGTGGATATAAAACAAATTAACTGTGATGTAAACAGGAGGGTGGAGAGGCGGCGGCTGCGATTGCTGGTGGAAGGATATCAAAAGTAGGATGATTCCTCTTTTCATAATGATTTTGGTTCCATTTAAGTTGGAGATCAGATGCTCCCCAGTAAAGATATAAATTATAAAGGCACTAAACTTCAGTACCAATAAGCTCCCCAAATTTATTTGCATTTGTTATCTGGCAGTTCCATTTACAGTGAAGAAACTTTCACTGTGGATCAGATCTTTTTAATATTTCCTCATAACTTCCCAGTGACAATCAGTTTTTCCATTAGGAGAGATCAGACACATAAGTAATACTGAGAGAGCTACATGAATACCAAGTCATTCATTAGGAGCAATGCCACTGCCATGAATGCTGAGTGGATAGACTGTGAGGGGACACTGAAAATTAAGGTTATTCTGGGTTCATTAACTTCTGTCCTCCTTTCTAAAACAAAACCTTGGGTGAGAGCAGCCTTTGACTCCTAAACGGGATCTCCTTGTTCCCTAATTTAAAAAATATTAACATCATTTAACTATTTCCCCTTTCTGCTTAATATGTGCAAGAAAACATAAAAGTGTTTGAATTAACATTGGTGGAAGTGACAAGCACAGAGAGAACTGAGTGAACATGGCTTTGCTTTCCTTTCCCTGGGAAGTCCTTCTGTGCACCTCTGGCTCCATGTCCATCCTTCTTGTGTTCATTAGCCATGAGGACTCTCTAAAAGCAGGTCCACCCTGTTCCAGCTGGCAGCAGGAGCTGGTGATGTTCCCAGGCGGGTTTCACTTTCCCTGACCACCCTGTCCCTGGGACAGCCACGTTCCACAGTGCCCAAGTGACTCCTGCTTGGCTTGTGTTAGATGAGACTGAGCAACCTGGTCCAGGAGAAGATGTCCCTGCCCATGGCATTGGAATGAGATGAGCTTTAGATTCTATTCAGGGAAGCACAACCTCCTAATCACCTACTTAATCCAGTGTCCCTGCCCAGTATGGCACTCTGGGACAGCACTGGTGCCCACTGGGTGAGCAGCAGGCAGGGCTTGTGGGTTACTGGCTCTAAACACCCATCTTGATCCTCAAACAAGGATCCTGAGCACCACAGTTAACTCACTTGACCCCTTGGAAGTGTTTAAATCAACCTACAGCGTGTATAGGGGACAGCAGTCACAGTAATGCAGCCTTTAATATCCCATAATAGTTGGATAACAGGTCCTCAGCACCAAAACACAATGTTTTTAGCTGAAACGCTTTCCCTGCTCTCTGCTCACGTACTTAACCAAACAGGCAGAATCCCCCTGCTCGGAGCAGTGGATAAGGCCATTTCAAACAGTGTTTCTAAAGCCCTTGGTAATTCCTGGATGGAGATATGAGAGAGCAGCTCTCAGCAGCTCTCTCTAAAGCTGGGAATAATATTTCTTCCTTACAGGGTCTTATGATCCTACTATTTTATTCTGATTTTCTGTTTGTGTACACAGTCTGCCTTTAGTCAAACAAAAAAAACCCCTCAGCTGAAAGTAGTTTGGTACCAGAAGCAGTTTGTCTCTGCTGCAATCTCAAAGGCAGCAGATGCCATGGGTAGGATGGGGGCTGCTGTGTGAGGGTGGTGGGTGTTAGAGCCTGCAGAGAAATGTCATTTGGGTGGCCAGAATGAGCAGGCTGGCCCTGTGCTATTTCCATCCCACGCACCACAACATAGTTTTGCTTTCCTGGGCTGTTTTTTTTAAGTGTTTGGGGTTTTATCCTGTAAATGCCACTCATGTATTAGTTATACCTTGATGGGTGATGTGTGGATTGGTGAAGGACCAATAGACAAAAATGGAGCTTTATGTACGAACTGGTGCATGGGAGGAGCAACTGCACAGTCCAGCCCATGACTGTTTAGTTCATTTATTAATCCCATTTATTACCTCAAATTCCTGGGATCATAATTTCAGGTGACTCCATCACTTTGGTAATGGAGAAGAGTGACTGAGGAGCTTTTGTTTGGAGGTGAGGAGCAGAGGAGGTGCTGTGTGGATGATCTAAAAGGAAATCTGATTCCGTAGTTGCCTTGCTGTGCCTCTTCCTCTGAGCCTCTCTTTTTATCAGGTTTTATTGGTTTAGCTGGGCTTGTGGTAGTTGCAGAGCAGGTGTCAGTGAACTCCCCGAGCTGGTTTGTCCATCTTGAGTCAGTCTCTGCAGCTTAAGCCTTGATTAGGAAAGCCCCAGAGCCATCTGACTCAGTCTCCCTCCACATGTGGAGCACACCCTTAAACTGATGTCCTTCACCCAGGCTCCAGCTGGGAATGTCCAGAATGCTGCCAAAAGGTTGGCTGAGTGGAGGTGACTCTCAATGGCACCACAGGTGTGGCAACCCAGACAAGGTCAGAGCTCTTTGCAAGCTTCTTCCCACCGTGCCTGAGGCACTGAGAGTCTCCTTCACCTTTCTCCCACGGAGGTGGAAGATCCATCTCACAGGGGAGGGCCCTGCATGTGGACTTCCCACCTTCTTGAGCCATGGACCTCCTGACTTGCCTGCATGGCTGGGAGTGAGGCACAACCGTGTTGTACTTTTGTTGCAGAGTGTGAATCCGTGTTCCTGCAGGGAGGGGGGAGAAGTCTCATATTTTATTTTCTTTTTCCTCCCTTTCCCTACATGAGTTAATCTGTTTAGCTTTTTAACCTGTGAGTCGAAGGAATTCTCAGCCACCGACAATGGGAAGCTTTTGAGCTGGGAATGAGGGAGGTGGAGAGGAGAGAGGCTGGGGAAAAACGTATGGGAGGTGGGGCTGGCTGGTGAGATAAAATATCCTCCTGAATTTCTGGCTGGAAAATTACGCTGATGGTGGAAGGCGAGAGGTTAAACTGAGGCAGAAAAGTTTGTGTCAGCCCTTTCCTGATTTCTCCCTTCTACAGTCGCCACCTCCTTTTCTCTCCTTTCTCCCCCTCCCCACCATACCATACCCCCTCCTTGGCTGGAGAGAAGGAGGTTTGCTGTCTTTGTATTTTAACTGTAGCAAAAAGATTAAATTGTTTACGAGCTGCGAGCCCCGGCTGCCTGGATGAGCTGGGAGAGACAAAGATAGACAGTCTAATTCTCCGGTGTACTTTGTGCTTCCGTCCCCCTGCGCTGCCACTAATTCTTTTATCTGGCCCCAACACTCCAGGCATTATGTGCATTCATAAAAAAAAAAAAAGGAAAAACCTAAAAAAAAAAAATAAAATAAAAAACTCTAACTGAAGCAGGCAAAATTACTGTTCTCTGCGCTTTACCTCTGATAACAATCTCTTGAATACTGATTACTTTTTTTTTCCCCCAACACAAAGCGACCAACACAAGTTGGTCTTTAACCCTTTATCTTTAGCAAGCAGAAAGACACGAGGAACATCTTACTCAGTTGGAGAAAAAAATAGCATACAGAAGAATTACTGTTATCTCCTAGCCAGAAGAGGAACAGCAGAGATAAGAAAAGCCTGAAGAATTAAAAGGAACGTTGCATTTGGGCTGTAAATTCGTGCTGAAGCTGGTTCTATTTGTCTGTCACTAGGGTTCATAATTTTTCGAGGTTGTTTTGATAGACTTATTGTGAAGACTGCATAGAAAACTCATCAGCATTTGTTGCCTCTGAGCATTATTGTCAGTGGTAACCGCATGGTTATAGACTGGAGGAAGATAATGGTTGAAGTATAAAGGAGATAAAGGCAAAACCTCTTCTCATTAAGGGCTATCTCCACCTCTGCAGACTCTACAGTATTGAGTGACTGGCGCTAGTGCATTGGGCATAAATTATAGCAAAAAAACTAAAGGCAGCATCATTATTTCGAAAAAGTTATAATGACATGCCACAAGCTTAAGACCTATTTACTCCAAAGACGGACAATAAATACAGAGAGAGCTCACTGTGGAGTGACCAGCACTGCCTCCCCATCGATCGTACCCCCCTGCACATCTGTCTGCAGGGAGGCTGCTCTGAAAGGCAGCACCTCATCTAACCTGTATTATACCCACACACCCCAAAGCCCAGATGGTTCCCCCTGAGTAACACTCTGATGGAGCCAGGAAAGGGACTTACAGAGCAAAAATGTCATTTTTGTTTGGGTTTTAACTTCTGGTTTGGGAAAACTCGCCCTGACCAGACCTTTCCCTGTAGGTTTGTGCAGCTGGAGTAACCTAAAAGGGTGAGGCAGCACCATGTGAGTCTCTCCCATGCAGGTGGTGGTGTCTTCATACCATTGCATTGCTTCCCTGCCCTTTCCATTTTTTTTCCATGTATTTCTGCAAAGGGATAAAGTTGCCCTTCCATTGCTCTTTCTGGGTGTTGCTCTTTTCCCTTTACATTTGATCTCTTTATCTTCAGTGGGGGAAGAATTAGGTTCAAATTCAAGCCAGGTCCAAGCAGATAAAAAACACCCTGAAGTTGTTTTTACTGGGCAAGCTTGTAAAGAACTCCCTGTACACCTGTAACTCTGATTATCTAGAGCTTTCTCAGGTACTTTCTAAATTGAAATTAGTTTCCAATGCCCCTCTGAGGACAAGGATTTTTTGCAGTTGGAGAAACTGAGGCCCAGAGGCTGGGTCAAGCTGGAAGGTTTGCTGGCAGCCCTGCCAGAGCCCAGTCCTAAAGCCCTGCTCTAATAACTAAACCAAGTGCCTTTTTAGTGATTGTGCTGGATTAGTGGCCCCAGAGGCTCCTAATCTGCTCTCCATATGGCGAATGCAGGGCGAGGATCTACCCACTGATCTTCCATTGTATTTCAAGGCTGATTAGATGGGATGGTCCCCCGAGATCAAACCTGGTATCGTCTTCCCAGCCCATTCATTTTAGATTTGCTACTGTAGTGCCCAAAAAGATGGCAGCTGCCCTTGCTGCTTCTCTCTCCCTCTGCACCATGGACCATGCAGTGCTGTCCTCTGTGAGTCAGAGCCCACTCAACACTCGTGATATTGCAAAATTCATACAAATCTTTTGTTGTCTCAGAATCATAGAATCCCAGAATGGTTTGGTTTGGAAGGGACCTTAAAGCTCCTCTCATTCCAACTCCTTGCCTTCCACTACACGAGGTTTGTCAGAGCTCCATCCAGCCTGGCCTTGAGAATTTCCAGGGATGGGGCAGCCACAGCTTCTCTGCCCAACCTGTGCCAGGGCCTCACCACCCTCACAGGGAAGAATGTCTTCCTAATATCCAATCTATTCCTCCTGTCTGTCAGCCTGAAGCCATTCCCCAGCCATTCACTCCAGGCCCTTGTAAACAGCCTCTCTTCTTCTGTCTTTTAGGTTCCCTCCAGGTGCTGAAAGACCACAACTAGGTCACCCCAAAGCCTTCTCTTCTCCAGGCTGAGCATTCCCAATGCCCTAGAAATGGGACAGCTGTGGCACATCAGGACAGGGTGGCATCTCTCTGGGGTCTCTTGGAAGTTATCGGGCATTGCAGACTTCCCAGTAGCTCCATGGGGATCACAGAATTCCCTCTGCAGCATCTGGGTGCTCTGTGTGAGGGTGTAGGGCTGGTCTGTACTGTCCTGACACAGCACCTTGCCCTGTGGGGATGGGAGGGATGGCACTGCCTGGAGGGCGAGGGGCCCGTCAGTTCTGGTGGTTGTTGTTTAATCAGGTGCGATCGAGCAGATGCCAAGCAGAGTAGTGGCTCAATCTGTAACTCTGGGAGAAAATTGTGAGGAAACGTGAATTCTGGGTTCATTTCTGAAGCTTCCTGTGAAATAGTGTCTAGTCTGCAGGGAGATAAGAGGAGCAATAAGGCTGTTGCACTTGATTTGGAGGTTGTTCTGCTGATGCCACCAACTTATTGATAAGTTTGAGTGTCACTACAAATCACAGCAGGCCCAGAAGTTGGTTGTTGGTATCTAGTCTGTGTTCCTGGCTTCAGCTTTGTCCTCAGCACTGAAAGGAGCTCATGGGTTTGGTCTCTAAAACAGAGTTCTGGCAGCTCTTTCTGACAAACCTGGGAGTGAAGTGAAGGGGAGGTTTGAACATTTGCACTGGTTTGGGGGTCACTGCTGGCCATTGCAGGTGCTGAGAGTGAAGATGTTGGGGTCAGGTCCTTAAGGAGGCTGGTGGGACACATTCACCTCCACTGTGCAGCCTCTGTTGGTGGAGACAGTCAAGCAATTCCATGAGGATTCAGACATTTGGGTTGAGAGCTACAGGGAGATCAGGAGTTTCCTTGCAGTGCCTTTCCTGGGATGATTGGCAGCTGGCAGGGGGGAGACTGCTCTGTCGATGCAGTGCTTGTGTCTCTGTCCTGAGTGGGCTTTCCAGATTGGTGATAACCCCAGGGTTGGCTGAAGAAATGTCACTCTAAATACAGGTATCAACCTCAATAGAAATATTTTCATTTTACAGTGTGAAATGCCAACAACACTATCTGCCTGATGGCTCGCAGATTACAATGCCTGCTCCTTACCAACATGGGTACAAGGCTTCCATTCAGGCTTACAATAAACACAGACATGGGTTGCAGTAATATTTCATTTTTGATGGCATAGCTGTGGGTTTTGATTATATAAATCAGGCTTTGGAAAAGGAATACAGCTTTGTGACTGACTGAGTAAATAAGTAAATGCAAATGTAAAAGTCCTTACAAATAATAATAATAATAATCATAATAATAAACCCCACAGCTTTCGAATGGACATTCAGGATCAACTAGAAAACACTGCACTCTTGGTGTGAATAGGAGAAATCAGTTGGGTGCTGCATGCAGGCGGGTTCCTGATAAACTAATGCTCCTTCACACAATTTACAATCCAACTGAATTCATTTGCATGACAAAATTGGCTCGGGTATTCATGTGTTGCAGCAAGACAAGTGTAACATTACAAAGAACAAGTAACCATGGGGAAGGTTAATGCAGACAATAAGGAAATACAATGACATGAATCGGGTTCTTCTTTTGCCAACCTTTTATCTGAAATAGAAAAATAACAAGCTCCCACCCCCCATTCCTCCTTGGGAATAAAAGAGTTGTTTTATGGAAAGCGGGGGGAGGGAGAAAATGTGCAAAGTTGGCAAATAAAGATTTGTAATTTCCCTTTTCCTACCTCATGGATTTGCAGCTGTGTGTCTGTGTGTGCAAGGAACGTGGGAGAGGGGCAGGATGGAATACTGTTGTTTGGGAGAAGGTGAGCAGGCTGATGTGACACGCAGCCGAATGGAGCTGATCCCTTAGTGAGGGACTCCTGGCTGGCAGCTGCAGTTCGATATCCCAGGAAGTTCACTGCCCTTGGGTTGAAGCCCATCCTCTTGTAGCAGAAAATTCGAGCTCTGCCAGCTTAGATGGAGCTCAGCTGGAAGAAGCTTTGCAGGACAGGGGATGCTCACATTTCTAAAGGCTCTCTGAAGATGTGGAGCATTCCTTGCAGTTATTGGGATGCCTGCAGGGAGTGAGCAGCTTCTGAAGATCACCTTCCCCACTGGCCTCTCAGTACTCCAAAATCCAGATCCCTGCACAACAGGCTTCTCTAAAAGTGGAAGATTTTTTCCCCATGTGAGGGTGAGTTTACAAGAGATGACTCTGCCACTGGGCACATGATGCTTGGTGATGATCTGGTCAGGGTTTCATTTGCAATGACATGGACAGAGTTCATCATTGCAACCTGAAAAGGTTATTACTGGTTTCTTTAGTCAAACTAAGGTTTTTAAAATACTCCAAAGGGTGGGTGACGTATTCATTGTTCTGGATTCCTGTCTTTGGGGTGAATCCCTGCTCTTGCAGGGTCTGGGTTTGGTGCAGAGGCCATACAGTTGGAAAGCTGAAAGCTTGTGAAGCTGCTCTGGCTCCAATGGTTTGGAAACTTGTGTCTCTGTCTCCTTCACAGGAGTGCAGTTTTGTGCACACCAAAATGGTTTTGGTGGCTCCAAGTTCAAGGACTTCCCTGGTGGGAGACCACAAAGGGTTAGCCCTGGAGGGCTTCCCTGGGCTCAGAGGTGTCTCTGCCCCTGGACACTTTGCCCTGGTACTGCTTTAGCTCAGCGCTTCACTTACAGTTGCAAACACTGAGCAAACCTCTTGCAGCAGGAGAGACTACGCTAAGTGCAAATTCCAATTATTCCAGCCCAGAATTGCTGGGAGAGAAGAGCTGTGCTGGCTAATTGGCTGAATGCTTAGTGGATGGGGGGAGCTGGCTGGGAACAAGGACCATGTCACTCTCGGTGAGCAGAAGGCGTCATTTTCCTCATTGTTCTCGAGCTGGAGTGCTGAGCTCCCTTTCCAGCTGGGATTAGAAGCTCTGACAGGCCCTCACCAAGTACCAAGGCCCCTCTTTAGCTCAGCTTTGCTCAGCGCCACAGCAGGCAGGTCCCTCAATTGCCATCTGCAACAAATCTCTAACAAGTTGACAAACGACTAATTTTAATTTAATCTTTCAGTTTCCAGCTTAATGATGAAAAGAGAAAAAAAAATGCAGGGGAAGGAAGTGCTCACCCGCATCTTCCCTTCACACCGTTCGCTCAGTGGGGGGGTTTCGGTGCTAAACTGGTGAGGAGCACAATGAGAGCCTTACGTTTTTGAATTAAATTTAACCCCGGGGTGCCACTGCTTCAGAGCCTTTGGAGGCAGAGTTGTAAATCATGGCAGCAGATTCTGCTTCTGATGAGCACTTCCCATCATGATGACATTTAAACTATTAATTAATTAGGAGAGAGCAAGATGAGAAGATTTGGAATTCTCCCCTTTGGATAATTACTGTCGAACACATTTGTTACTGTAATGAACGAACAGGATGTGACTTCAGCCAGCGTGTTCGCCCTGCGTGTGGGTCTGTTCACATCAGGATTATTTTAGCCTGCCTCAAAAGGAGAAGGAAAGTATTTTTTCTCTTGCAACCATAAATACAGGTCATTTGTGTTGTAGAATTTTCACAAAGCTGCAGTTGTGATGGAGGAAATAAATGATGAGAGTGAGCCCATGACCATCAGATTCACTGAGACCCAGAGCCTGGCAGGTGTGCTGGGCTCTCCCACTGCAAATTCGACTTGTGACTTCCTGCTGGGCAGTTTGAGGCCATTCAATCTCTTATCAAGCTGGTGGAAACCTTCTTGAAACTTGTTTGGAGAAGAGAACCTGAGCCAGGTGTGTGCACTGAGCTCCTCTGGCGTGGACTGTGCAGTGGCAGCCTGAGTATCCCAGTGCACGTTCTGCTGCTCTCCTTCCTTTCAGAAAGGTTATTGAAAGTTGTCCTGATTTTCCCAGTTTCCACAGGATTTTGTCCTTTCTAAAAGCAGTCACCACTCTCTTACAGCATCGCTGCTTCCCACCAGCAGAGACCCTTGTTTACTCCTCTAGTGTTAATATGCCCTTCCACAGATAATCCATCTTGCCTGGCAGGATCAATTAAAGTGGAGTGGGGATGCTCCACGTACCTTGGGCTGGAAATTTAACTCCAGTTGTACTCCCACCTCTAAACCTACATTTGCAGAACTCCTGGGCTGGATGATCCCCATCTCCAGTGGCTGTAGCAGCATTAACAAGTTAAAAAAGGATTACACTTCTATTGGCTCTTCAAGGATAGTCATTAATTACGGTCATCAGTAAGCTGGAAGGTTTAGGCAGGACCTCCTTGTTGAGGTCATTGGCCTGAGAACATTTCCCAGAGGCTTTGTATCACATAGATTTTCATACAAACACTTTTCCACCCACAGCTCTGGGCCACTGTGGGGTTTCCAAGTGAGTGAATCAAGAACCTGCAGCACTGGGGAAGCCGGGGCTGGGGGTCCCTGCAGCAGCCCCTGCTGTGCTGGGGTGGACAGCTCTCATTGTGCTGGGATGGAGAGCCCTCGTGCTGGCCCTGTATTTTGAGTCACTTGGAGCTCCCAGCCATTCCATGAGCCTGGTTTTCCAGATGAGAGAGCTCTCTCACTGTTTTTAGCTGCAGTGGCTGGCCCTAGAGAATTATCCTCAGGTGATCTGACAAATTTTTTTGATAGAAACATTTACATCTTTTATTTTAAGCGGAACTGTCTCTAGGTACTTCTTCGTCATCTTACTCATTTTAACCTTCCAGAGAGTTTTTCCTCCTGGATATGACCTATTGATATTTCTCTGTTTAAATGTCTCTGTTCAAAGTTGTTGTGGTGGTTCTTTGCTGCCCTACATGAAGTGAGTCTGGGCTCCCTCTAATTCTTGGTGTATAAATATCCACCTTGAAAGAGCCGCCGTGCTTTAACCTCAATACGTGCTGTCTGTGATCTCCGAGGGCTCCGACCTTCAGGGCTGCTCTCACCAGTGCACACTCTGCTCAGTGATCAGGGAAATAGGGATGTGGATGGCTTGGATATTTTTAATTCCCCAAATTTTCCCTAATTGCTGCTGGAGCAGAGAATCGAGCCTGGTCATCAGGTCCAGCCCAGCCATGTGCAGTGCTGCACGAGGTTTTGCTGGAGGAGGGTGATTTTCCAGTGTCTTTGCCTTGACAAAGGCAAACCTCTGGTGTGGGGCTGTTAGCTGGGCTTGGGTCACTGAGAATCTCATGATGGGGTGGGCAGAGCTGCCGTTCAACCTCTTGGAAATGTGTCCTATAAACCATACTCATACTCTTCAGGAGTAGGAGACCAGGCACAATGTCACAGCCTATGGCAGTGTTTTCCTCCTGGTTGCTGACCCACCACCCTGATGGGACACGAGCAGCTTGGCTTTGTCCTTCAACACCCACTGAATTCCCAATTATTGCTCCTATAGCCTAGGGAAGACTCTGGGGATCATGAGGCTCTCCTGACTTTGAGCATCATAAACAAGTAAAGAAATGCTAAAACCCAAATCCTGTATCTGGAAAGCAGAGTGGGTGTTTTGGGCTGTGCTAGGTGGATTTTCACAGGAATTGGGGCTGTTTAAGGTTCAGAGTCATCTTCAGTAGACAGAAAATACTGTAGAAGTTGCTATAATGGAAAGGACAATATACAGCTATTTTGTAGTAACCAAATGTGTGTATTTTCATCTGAAATATCATTGCTGTAAGAGTGTTTTCCTTTTTCCTCAGAACTTTTGTCACTTGGGACACTGATCTTTCCATCGACAAACAAAAAACAGAAATATTAATTCCTTTTCTGGAAAATCAGACAGTTTTCCCAGTGGAAAAAAAGTGGTTTTAATGCACTCCTGTGGGACAGTGACAGCAAAATTTGCAGAATGTTTTAACCTTTGCTTCTTTTTGTCACTGTGACTCTGAGCAGAGAGTTCTGGATTTACTCTCATTTCTGAAAAACCCAAACAAAAACATTTCCAAGACCTTAAATGACATTGCTGCCTTTTTTTTTTTTTTTATTTCCCCCTCCAAGTCTGACTCATAAATTATTTTGCAGCTCTGAGTTCCCCCATAGCTCAGTCACTCTGGGTAGTTTTGGACAGCAGGTTGGTGGTGCCCTTGGTCACACCTTGAGCAGAACAAGCTCTTTGTTCTCCCCTTTGCTGTGGTGCTTGGGGTGAGCAGGGCTTTGGGGGCTGAATGCCCCAGTTCTGCTCCCAAAAGGGGTTTATAATGAGTGGGTTTAATTGTGTGTCTCTGCCAGTGCCCACATGAGACAGGGACCCAAAGAGACACAGACACACCACCCATGAGGAAATTATTGCCAGAGGAAAGGTCAGCACAAGGTGGGATTTATTTTGTTTCATGATAAGTGGTTTTTCTTTTGATTTTAAGTTCCTGTGATTTTTTTTTTAATTTGTAATTAATTGCACAGCAAATATCGGGGTGTTTGTGGAAAGGGCTAAAAATTAAATCTAAATTAAAGAATATTTGAGGGATGTGATATAATTAATTTGTTTGTGCTCTGGTATCAGACGAGATGATGCCAAAAACCTTTGGAGACAGATAAATGCTTCGCATGTAAGTCAGAAAACATACAATCAGGCAGCAACAATCATCTTTCTGGAGATTCCAGATAATCCGGGCTTCAAAGCAAAACCTGTGTTTTGGAATATTCATTCTCTGATATTCAAACATCCAACTTTGTTCTTCTAATTATTATTATTCTTTTGATGTTATATCAGACAAGTGCTATAAGGGTCTTAAAAAGGGCAAAATAATTATTTCCTTTATATCTTAATACCCATGTGATGCAGAGGCTTTGGTGGAGAAAGGAATATTTTTTTTGACAAATCCAAAGGGGGAGGCTTGGCAACATGGTACAGTTGAGTGTAACCATAAATAAAACCCTGTGTGAATTCCCCCTTGGAGACACTACAGATCTATTGAACAGGGCACCCTCTCTATAAAAATTGTTCTTGAGAGGTAATAGCAAGCTATACATTATGAAAAAATATAGCACAGGGATTTGCTGTACTTGGAGCAAAACTATGAGAAAAATGGTGGGAGGTAATAAGGGATTGTCGTTCCATCCCATTAGAAATGTGTTTTATTCCAGACACCCAGATTTTATCTTCCCCCTGCACCTGAATTAGAAATGAAACTGCCAACTTTCTAGGATGTGTAAGGATCCTCCCTGTAATGTGTTTGGGGTTTTACTCTTTTCTATTTTCCTTTTCCCTTTTTCCCCGTTTCCATTTATTTTTGGGCAGCTAATTAGGGCCAGCATAGATAAAGCACACTGTGTGTTATGAGCTTGTAAATAACAGACAAAGGTTTTCTTAGGAAATTAGCACTAGGACACACAAGAAGCTATGAAATCAAATGCCACAAATATATACTGTATTCTCTACATAGATTAAAATAATAATAAAAACCCTCTCAAACCAGTCATATACAGAAGGGAATCCTCTAGGACTGGACTGGCACAATCCTGTAAAAGAAGAAGTTCAGTAAAAAAAAATCCACTCATTTCTAAAGAAATTTCCCAGATTAGATTTGTAAATCAAAAACCAATATATAACATGCAAGAATTGATCTGTTTTATATTCCTCAGTTACATTTTTGTGAAGCACATTTAGAAGATTTAGAACGTATTTGCGCCTGCTGGTTGAGCCATTATATGCTTGAGTTCATACATCTATTTGTGAGGCTATAAAACAGGCATCGACTACCCATGTAAATTGTGTTCTCCACAATAAATTATATGCATACTTGCAAAAATACATAACTGCTGTTGGTTGGCTTACGTAGACTGAATACTAATGATGTTTAAAGTTGTATTGTCCCTCTTCTCAGGCCTAATTTAGCCTCTACATCAAAAATTATGTAGGAAAAAACACTTTATCCTCTCACTGAGAAATAAAATGGCACTTACGGGCATCCACATATCTTTCTTTTATGAAACACCACCATTTTCATACTAATTTTAGCTGCATAGGGTTCATGGAAAAGTCTGTCTCATGCAAACCTCTTAGGAGACTTCGGTGTGTACACAGTCAGAGCTACATAAAATGTGGGGTTTGGGGCTTTGTATAAATGAGTTGGGGTCTGTGCATGTCACACACAGTCACAGATAGTACAGTCCTTTATGATAGTCAGAGTATTTTTAATTCCTAAAGTTCAGGGAGCTTTTTAACCATACTCCAGGGTTCAGTGCAGCACCAAGAAACCCTGGAACTTGCTGGCAGCAGCACACAGACATTGTGCCTCTTCCTCTCCCCTCTACCTGCTGCCCATCACGGCACCACTGCATTAATTAATTGGTTTTGCTCATATTTCAGTTGTCTCAAGAGCTGTGAGAGGTGTCTCCTCTCACAAAGGACTGACCCCAGCGTCACCACTTTGGGTCGTTTGCTCTGGCTCAGGGTCGTGCAGCCCCTGAGCCTCTTTGGGCACTTTACATATTTTAATGGCAGGGAACGTCCTCAGAGCAGAAATGGATGAAGGTGCTGAGTAACCTTCACACATGTTCTTCCTCCCACCTCACCCTTTGCTCTGCCCTCCCCTCCTCTCATTCTGCACTATAGTGATAACATTTCCCTACCTCTTCTTCAGCCTCTTTCATTAACCTGCTTTATTACTTCCACCATTTATTCTTTCCTTGCCTTTTTGCACAAATCTGTTTTCAGGTTTTGCCTCCCTCCGTGTTTTCCCCCTTATTCCTCTCTTCTCCATCCCTTTCCCTCTATTGCAGTCCCTTCTCCAGCTACAAATTCCATGTCTGCTGCTGCAGTCCATCTCTCCATGTGCAATGGATCACTGCAAGGCAACTGGGTATTCAGCTCTGCCGAGTGGGAGAGGAGAATTTTCCTGTTCTTCTTCCCTACCTGGGCTGTGTGGGGAATATGGAAGCTGTCACACACTTCCTCTCCTGCCCAATGATGTGTAGGAGAATAATATATCCCTTTTACTGGGCTCACAACTGGGCAGAGGGATGAGAGAAGCAAATGGCTTTCCTCTTCCTCACACAGAATATCCTGATTTCCTTCTAACTCTAACCTATGTTATCACCATTATCCCGGCTGTAATTTTGAGACCACCTCTGGAAAGGCTCAGGCTGTGTCTCTGGGGACAAAGCCTGAGCAGACACAGGGACAGCACTCTCTGGTGACACAGGGATGTGCTGTGTGACTGCAAGTGACAGCAGGGCTGCAGGAGTCGCCTGCCAGGCACAGGGACACGCTGGAAAACTCAGCGCTGCTTCTCCAGCCCAACCTCTGCCAATCTTACTGTGAAATTTAGGTTGTATCCCAGTGCTAGCACTGTAAAACTCTCCAAAAACCGGGTCACGGGATTTGCTTTTCTAGTGTCAACTTTTCCTGGGCCTTGAGCTGGGAGGGAGGGAAGGGAAGGGTATGGAGGTGTGTTCATCACAGTACTGGAGAGGACACCAGTTCATGCAGGGAGGACAGAGTACAGCTGCGTGAGACCTGGGCTGTAGTCCCATTCCTAGTTTTCCTGAGACCTACGTACTATTCCTGTTCCTGTGTTTCCATCTGCCAGCTCTGGATGGCTTCGTCCAACCCTGAAACCAGCTCAGAATGAGAGCCAGAAGGGCCTTCTAATGAAGGGTTGTGGTGTGCACAAGGGTTTGTACGTGATTTAAACGCATCCATATAATTTTTGCTGTTGCTTTGCTTTGTGTGTGATCACATTTTCAACTTGTGGAGAAAAAAATCATTCCTGGAAAAGCTCTGAGGTACCCAAACAGCAGAGGAGTTGTTAGGGCTTGTGGGCAGGGGCAGTTTTTGGGATCTGGGCTGTGGAAGAGCAGACTGCATGTGTGATGTCTGCATCTCAGTGGAAGGGCAGACAAAGAAAATTACACCCTGTTCCTACCCCCCACTGCTGATTTATTTGTTGTCATCCTCCTGGGAATCCATGTGGCAAAGCCTCAGAGTCAAGGTATTGCTTGGGAAAGGGTGGCAGATCTTCCCCAAATGAGTCCCTGCTTTTGGGATCAGAACTGGGCGTTTATGTCCTAACACAGCAAAACTCCAGAAGTGCCTTTGGTGCTGGGAATCCTTCGGGGACAGGGATGTGATCATGGCCATGTGTCCCTGAAACACACCCTCACTGGGCAGAGCAAAGCACTCCAAAGTATAGGTCCCATCACAGTCTGTTAGATGAGTGTGTTGCTTTAACACCACGTCTCAGAGTTGCAGTGGCTGACAAAGTAACCCAGATATAATTTTCCTTTGTGTCAGTTCTAGCCACTAAAATTAGTATTAAGAGACACAGAAAGCTCAGTGGAGTTTTCCCAGTTTATCCTGCGGCTAATCTTTTTATATCTCTTTTTTTCCCCTTCTCTAAAATCAGGGGGAGGGGAAGCCCTTTCATTCTCTGCAGCTGGCATGTCTAAACTCCTAACATATGTGCTTCTTATCCAACATACAGTAGCTTAGGACTTTTCAAAAACACAGAACCCCTGAATCCAATAAAATTGCAAATTTCACTGTATTTCACAATATCCTAAATAAACATGAACAGCGTGCATTTCTCTTTCTGGCATCAAATATTAATCTGTCCGTGGTCGGAAATGTGCTTTCCATCTTGTGTGCGCTCACATTGGGTAAACACTTGGGAGATTGCTATTCCAGACCTTTCATTCTCTCCTAGAGTCAAGAGCATGACAAATTTTTCTCCTAATTACACCTGCCACTGTTTGCCTTCTAATACTGTAAATCCTCCATCACATAGTTTTTCAGATTCAGGATTAGGTTCCTTCTCTGTCATACAAATGATTGGAGTGCAGTATGCAGTTAGCAATGCACATTAGGAATGCTTAGGGTGGGTTGTCTCTCTTTTATAAGTGAGGAATCTGCAGGAACAGAACTAGATCCACATTTAACTTGTGATGTTGAACCAGGACCTCTGGGTTGGTTTTTCTGGGTGTTTTGAACCAGAAGAGCCCTCTCACCCTGCCTGACAGCACAGACATGTGCTTGGCTCTGCTTTTCACTTTATTTGGATTTGGCTGAAGTTTTATTTTATGTTTTCTTGTGTGCCTTGGTATTTGTGGGAGGACATAGAGTGGGCAGGTGGCAGCTTCCTTCTCGTCTGAAGTTCCTGCAGTGGGATGCTCTCTGCCACCAGGACCAGAGCCCATCCATGGGTGCTGGTTTTTGGGCATTGCTGGGGATCTCCCAGCTCTGTCCCCTCAGTTCCAGACTGCAACTATTGCAGTGTCCCAAACTTTCAGGACAGTCTTCCCCATCCACTCCTGCATTGTGTCTCAGGTCATTCTGTTGGGAGTGGGAAAAGCATGAGACACTTGTAGGGATCAGGACCCTCTTTTTCTAGGAGACATTAAACAACTCTGAGTTTTGTCTTCTCTGGTCTCCAAGAGGTCCCTCTGGTTGGATCGAGGAGGTTTAGCATAAGGATGTAAGCACACTGGAGCCAGAGGTCCAGAAATAATGTAGCCTTGGGGGTGGCAGAGTGTCCTGGGCTACAGCAGGAACTTCATGGGCACCATCCCAAAGAAGCTGTGGCTGCCCCATCCCTGGAAGTGCCCAAGACCAAACTGGATGTGGCTTGGAACAACCTGGTCTTGTGGAAGGTGTCCCTGGACATGGTGGGCATTGGAATGAGATGGTCTCTAAAACCCCTTCCAACCCAAAGCCTTCTATAATCCCAGAGATATGCAAAATCCAGAGATATTTCTGAAGGTTGTGCTGAGTTTTCTTTTTGCTTGTGGTTTTGAAAAGTCAAAATGTTTAAGAGCAGGCAATGAGAACCTGTGGAAGCAGAAAACAGCTGTGTAGGAAAACTCACAGGCTGCCCTTGCCCAGGATCACCCCTCCACTTTGCAGGTGGCAGAGTGGTGGGGGCAGCAGTGTCTGACAGATTTCCCTGCTCTGGCTTTATGTTTAAGTGAAAGCCTCTTGGGCAAAGAGGCCGTTTCGCTTTGCTGGTACAAATCCTCCATTAACGCGCTGCAGCAGGGGGGCAGAGAAATTGGGCCAGCTCCGAGCTAATCGAGAGTTAATACACAAATGATGAGCTGAGAGAAAAAAGTGCCTGTGATATGGGTGAAGGACACGCAGTGAGGAAGAACAGCAGCAGAGATGTCCACGGCGCTTGTGTGCCTGTGCTTAAATTGGCCGTGAAAAGAGTTTGCACATGACCTTGGGAGGTGTTGGTGTCCCAAACTCAGCCTGCACACGATGCAACGTCACATGGGCAGCAGGACACGGTGGCACACATCGTTCCTGCACTCACAGTGAGCACCACCAGTGTTTTGGTGTGCAGCTGAGAAGGTCGGGCTGGTGCCTGGTGGTGTGGAAGCAGAGGAGGAGCCCATTAGCGCTATTCTTGGCGCGTGGGTCTGCAGTGTGCGCGGGAGCCTCGCTGTGCCGGCGCTCGGTGGCTCGAGTGTGAGGAATAAATAGAGGACTTGAGCCCAGAGCGATGGAGTGAAACAATTTATTTGATTACTAGGTAAATAAGCTAAGCTCCTTGCAAGATAGATCGGCCGTGGGCGCTCCGCGGAGCGGTAACTTCTCTCTTCTTGCCTCTCAGCGCTTTTTTAGCCGACTGCCGAGGAGACAATAACTCCTTCCCTCCTAGCAGGCTTCAAAAAGTTACACATTTTTTATTGGCAACCTGGGCAGAAGGGAGGAATTTGGTTCATTATAAATCGGTCTCAATTTTCAAAATATAAGTCACAAAATTACCCTCTGCCTGATCTGTTTCACAAAACTAGTTATTTTGGATTCTCTTTTTCTTGGAGAAGCTGGAAGATTGACTAAATTAACATTTCCTTGTGCAGTTTTTACCTTGAAAAATTCTTGCTTGCAGGAAAAGCTTTTTATTAATTCATTATACAACATCCAGTCTTTCTTCTGGCTGCCCCTTAAAGGTAACCTATGGAATGAGCACCTCCAGCTTTGGATGGGGCACACTCAACAGGGGGGATTTAGGGTACATGTATCAGATTATTCCCTTACCCCAGCACAACTGCAAAAATATTACTTTTGAAGCAGAAAAGTGAACCTGCATTTAAGATGAAAAATCCATGCATGGTTTTCCAGTGCTTCATGCCCACAAAGAGCACCTCTTGTCATTCTCAGCCCACCCTCTTTCCACTAATTTCTCCTTCTACTCCTTGAGACATTAATTAATGGGCTCTTATTAACTAACTAACTAACTAACTAACTAACTAACTAACTAACTAACACTGTTTACTACACAAGAGGTTGTTGTTATCTAGTGGATGGGCAAAACATGGCAAAATTGTTGTTAAATGGGAAAGAAGAGGTGGCTGAGGGTTAGTGAGGGCTTTCTGCATCATATCCTGGGTCATTAGAGGCAACAGAGTCTTGACTGGCTGTGGGGAGCCCTGGGCCACCTTCCCTACCAGAGAGCTGCAAGGGGAACACAGGGATGAATCTGTGGCTTGGGGTAACTCCATTGGCTCATCCTGAGTGTATATCCCAGTGTCTCATGTTCCTTCAGTGTTTCAGTTTGATTTGAATATCAGGTTCAGAGCTGCAGGTCCTGATGGAAGCTGTGCTTCCCCAACGGACCCACCTCTGGGCTGCGAATAGTTAAATAACTGTAATTGTCTCTTTGGATGAGTTGCCTTTTAAAGTGAGAGGTTTGAGGATTTTTCAGCTGACAACACGTGAAAATTTTGATTTTAAAATAATGTCATGTTTAAATACAATCTTAGAATAGAAGCTCCTCCAAAAGGAGGATTCAGGCTTCTCATTTCTCTCCTGGATGAAGCCTCCAAGTGCCAACTTTGCTCCCAGCATGAGCCCCGAGGCAGATCAATCCTGTCGTAAAGCTGACACAACCTCCGCCGTGGGCGCAGCCGGCGCTGCACTGATGGAGAAGCGCCCGCGCTGCTGCAAAATCCATTCTGCTCAGCTCTGGATTTCTTCCAGTTCTTCAGAAACAAACGGCAGCCACTACCACCAAAATCCTATTTGTGCCTGATTGCCGTGCCAATACCATTTCCAGGGGTGACAGCGCATTGGAAAGGGCTGGGCGCGGGGCACCGGCTGCATCCCGGGCCCGCTGATTTACAGCGGCCGGGATGGTTTGTGGCTGTGACCTGGTTGTGACCCCGGCAACGTTTGGGTGAAACACAAACAAAAGGTTAAATGCTCCAGTTCTCTGCTTAGACAGAGCCAATCATTCTGAAGAGACTGTGTCCCCCCTTTAATTGGTTCTTTATTCCATGTAATATTTCTTTCGCTTGCTTGCGCGCACCCTCTCCCTCTCTCCTGCACTTGTACACGCAAACTCACCCACTCGCCCTCCTTAAAACATCTTAATAGCAGCCACTCTAAAACTGCACCACAGCTATTTTCTCGCCCTCTTTTCAGAGGGCTGGATAACATCTCCGTTGCACTGGGCACGTTTAATGAGTTAAATCTCTCCAGGGTTTCAGCGGCTGCTTCCAGGGCTGCGCACGCGATTGCCCTATTTTTCCGTGGGTGGATAACGCGGTGCCTGGCACAGCGCTCTGGTTTGGCAGCGTGGGCACCGCCGAGGCATCCCTCCCTCCTCACAGCGTGCTAACTCCGCTCCTGAAACGCCAGTGAGTCAGAGACAATATGTTGCAGATCAGCAGCTCAGGGAGCGTGTGCGCCAGGGAGTTGGGAGTCGCAGGAGCATCCATCGCTTTTGTCTCCTGCTCAGGGTAGGGAGAGGAAAAGAAAAGCTGTGAGCTCCTCCCAGACTGCCTGCTGCCCCAGCTCCTCCTGTGCTTCCCCAGCAGGAGGAATCCAACACCAAAGATGGCAAAACCCATAAAATCTGTATGTTGAAAAGCTTCCTGAAAAAGTTACCTTCTAATTGCCTACACGGTGCCTGCTCTTGAGTCATCACCCCCATGTGGGTTTTTTGAAAGCACATACGGTAAAGGCAAAATGGAAATGTTCAAAGTTTGTCCTCGTAAAGAAGGATGATAAAAATCCAAACGCTGATGGCTCAGCTCCCAGCCCTCTGGCTATCCTCTACAGGAAAGGGTTAAAATAATCAGCGTTTAACTGGGCAGAAACAGCTCTGCATGTCACACATACCTTCTCCCAGCTGATGAACTGGCTCTCAGGCAGGTTGGTGACATGCCCGAGATCAGACAGGGAGTTTGAGGGGGTTTATGCTAAACAGGACCAGCTGTGCTGATCCAAACTGGCTCTCTGTGACCAAATTCTCCGATTCTGCAGAGCTGGGAAAGCAAACCAGCAGGAAAACCCAGGTGTCCTCACTTGGAGTGGTGTTGGCTGTTCCCGCTGATGAATGAGCACGAGACATAAACGTTGAACTTTGATTAATTCCCAGTGTCCAAAACCTGCTAGAACTTGGCCATTTGGCCTCATTGAAAGCGGCACTCAGATGTCACCATGATAGGAAAAGCAGAAACCACCTACAGCAGCAGCAGGGGCTGTAAAACATCGGGAGGAGAAAGTGACAGCTCAGAGTCATCTCACTTACCATCCCTAAAGGACTGTGCCGGCATAAACCCGCGCGGCATGAACGGATTCACTCACAAGTTACATCAACAAAGCTATGATGAATTGAACTAAATGAACTGAGGCAGTCCATAAAAAGTGTTTGCCTTCATTTTAGTCCCAGAATTGGAGTTTATGAAGTCATTGTTCAAGATAAATAGGAGCTGCTGCAATAAGTTCAACCTAGTTTAGAAAACTGTATATCCCTATCCCAGAAATGGCTTTTTTTCACCTCTGAGCACTAACCTTTTCCTTTGGACTGTTTACAGTCTCACACTCCAGTTTGACCTGATGCATCAGCAATGCTAATGACATTTAAAAGTAACATTGTGGATTTATGATACTGTCATTTAATTTAGGGGGTTTGAAATGTCAGATTAGACATTAATTTCTGGTATTTGCTGGTGAGCAGGTCAGGGGGATCCTCAGTGCACTCTGAATGCACTGAGAGCAGCAAGGGGATGGCTGTGGTTCTCCTGGGTTCCTTTGCCCATGGATGATGCCTTTCCCCATCCTGCCATGGGATGCTCGGGTACTGAATTAGGTGCAGAACTGCCCTTCCTACCTTCCTCCCCATCCTGTGCCCAGCTCTAGAATCAGCATTGAAAATCCAACATAAGGAGGGTAAATCTCAATCTCTTCCCAGCTTGTCCCCTTCAAACTATCCAACATGCTCTCACTGAAGTGAGGAGTCGGATTTGCCTGTTCAGAGCTGAAGGTACCACTCTGCCCCAGCACGAAGCTGTTGCAATTCCCCTGGTGAATATTTGAAATAGATGCACATATGCACAGAGCTTTTCAGAATATTGTAATTATCTTCCTACTCTTGCTTGTAAAATTTTTTTGGTGGAGTGTTAAAGCTGGTGTTTTATGATCCAGGCTGCTCACTCCATCCCCTTGCAGCAAGCTGGCAAGATGTTGTCGAACGCTTCCCATGTCACTCACATTTGTCAGTTTAAACATGTTGCCCTGTTTGCCATAAACCAGAATATAACAGCAGTAGCCTTTCCCTGCAGTAAATTAACAGCCAAGGCATCAGGTGAGCTCCCTACACAGCTCAGCACTGTCCCCAGTGACACTTGACCACTGCTTGGACTCAAACTTGTGCTGCAAAACTTCTCACTGAGCCTCAGCATCCTGGGAAGCATCACGAACACCACACAAATGGTTACTTGATGCTGGGGGTCTTCTGGAGGAGAGGACAGGAAATAATTGCAGTTCTAAAATAAGCAGTCACTCTCTTGTTGGTGTTAATGAGCGAATGGGATTTAATTAATTTGGTCCAGCAAGTGGGTCACCAGTTTCCCCAGCCAGAGAAAGGTGTTGTGGATGGGGAGCACAGCAGAGGACGCTGCCCCTTAAATAAACTTCTGTGATTTTATACAGTGGTGTTTCTGGGCTTTTTGCTTAACTATATAACCTACCCAAGGCTTTGGACTGCTACACCTCGGACCTTGCAAGACACCAGATAAGAAACTCACCAGTGATCCAGTGGATAATGTGTTGTGAGTCTGCCAGCCAAATTCTACTTCACCTAACATGCATAATTTTAGCTTGTGTGAAATTAAAATCCCTGCTTTTTACAGCCCCACTTCCAAAGTAATAAACCACCAGCTCCTCCCAGCTCTGCTGCTTGTAAACAGAGTTAATGCAGCCACAAACAGCGCGGTTGGAAATGCAGCTGCTGCTCCCTGAGGATCCTGAGTGGAACCCAAGGGACCTAGGGGTGGAGTGCCCGCCTTGGCTTGGGTTTCTCACTTCTGCTCAGTATTTCTGACTCAAGCTGGTTTGTATCCACCACCTTTTATTTAAACATAGGAGGGTTTTAAAAATTTAAATTAGATCTCAGAAAATAGATACTGTGCACCTTTGTGTTGGTAAGAAAAAGAAGTGGTGTCATTCATGTCAGATAATTGGTGGTTTTAGCTCTCTGCAGAATAAATTACAGCAGTCATATAATGGCCTTTCATCCAATCACTTCTCTACTCCAGATCTAGACTTGAAATGAGGTTTGTTGAAAACATCATTTCAGGGATTATTGACCACAGCAAAACCTTGTTGTACATGTTCTTTGTATGTATTGAAAATACAGGAGTTAAAAAGGTAATAGTTGCTGCTTTGCCCGTGAATTGGAAGCTGCTCCCTGGGATCAGCAGGAGATTCGAGGCTCTCAGGGGGGCACATCCAGTCTCTCTCCTCTCTCCAGAGAGAGGATGGGAGGCTGGGGCTCAGTGCTCTGGGCACAAGAGTCACTGGGACCCAGGCAGAGCCATCCTTTTGATGGCTTGTGGGCTCAGATGGTGGGCAGTGCCGTGTTTAGCAAAGAGGACCTTATTTAGCCCATTTGTTTTACAGGCAAACTACCAGGGGTGTTTTGTTGTCTTTGAATTCTAAAGTAATATTTTATCTGTGTTTAAATGACCATTGTTTAGGCAATATGCAAAAAGGCAGCACAGATATGATGGGGGAGTTGTACAGGTTGCTCTTTAGGGCTTGATTGCCTTTCTTCTCATACAGAGTTCCTCAAGCCTGAAATCCTTGTCCCCTTTGCAGCTTCTCCACAGTGCAGAAGTGCATTAGGATAATCTTCTATCAGGTGCCAAAGAGTTCAAACCAATCTTTGTGTGAGAAAAGGTTAAAAGACAATGTGGTCATAATCTGCAAATACCAACATGGGGAAGAATGAAAGACAGTAAAAGACTCTAAAGCTGAACAAGAAAAAAACAATATATAGAGCAAGGTTCCATGGTTGGAAACTGATAGCAGAGAAATTCAAACGAGAATTGAAGTGTGTGTTTTGACAGTCACAGTAATTAACCATTGGAGAAAATTGCCAGGGGATATGGTAGATGCTCCATCACTCACAAGTTTTATAAATAAAGGCTGAATGTCTTTATAAAACAAAATGCCATGTCTTGAGGGAAAAAGAACTTGTGGATGAGCCACTGGAACTGTGTCTGTTAAATTCCTGGGTGTGAGTTCAAGTCAGAGGACAGCCAGGATTAGCTCAGTGGATCTTGCTGGCATCTAAATCCAGGGACCTGCTGGTCCAGAGCCCTGGACTGTGGGCAATACAGGCTCTGGTGTTGCCTTGCACTCTTACAGTCATTTTTTGCTCTTACAGATTAAGGGACTCGCTGGCTCTGAGCTGAACAAAGCCCTGTTGAGGAACATAATACCCCCCACCAAATCCAAGCTGGTCCTGTAGCACTTGTCACCAAGAGTAGAATAATTGATCATTTTCTTGACTAAGGACCAAAGCACCTGAAACTTGGTCACCTCTGTCTACCATAGCATGCCCTGAAAGGATAAATTCTTGAAAAATAGTCTTTTTCTTTTATATTATTAGTTCATTTTCCCCACTTATTGTCTTGTCAATCTTGTACAAAACCTGACGGCTCAGGTGAAGGACCTGGAGCACCAACCATAAAGTTCTGCAGCAATCCTTCTCTAAACCAAAGGAGGGGATTTGGAGCCTGGCTTTGCATAAGGATGATGGGAATGAGGTTTGCCAGACCCCTGAACAGCTTGGGAGACTTGAGCTCCTCCTATTTCTGTTTCACTGTTTAACTTCTTGTATTCAGGAAAGTTCTCTGAGCTCCTGCCTGAGACCACGAGGGAAGAGCCTGCCCAGATGCGCTCGCTCATTTATTTTAATTTACCCCCCTGACAATTTTGCAATGGGCTGTAGAAGGGGAGGGGACACATCAGGTCTGTCTTTGTGCTGGGGAAGGGCTTTCCTTGTCTCCTTATTTTCCTTCCAACCAAATTATCTGACTCCTGCCAACAACCTGGATGCTGGTCCAGCCAGAGCTGCCCCGGCGCACACGATCCGTGCTGGTCTAAATGAATCCTGTATCTTTTTCTATCTCTGGAAGTGCTGCTCACACTGTGTGTGTTTCAGCACTCAATTGCTGTCTTTTATGTGGCTGCTGCTGCTCCTGTAGCTAACGGTCCCTTTGCCTCTCGTCTGTCACCCCACCGTGGCTGCCTCCCATTTCCCTCCTGCTGCATCGTTCAGCTGTTTGGAATTTGCTTCCAAAATGCACCAAGTGTGGGGTTTTTTAAATCTCCAGATGGATACTTGCTGTCCCCAGTTTCTTTTAAAGCTGTATCATTTGGGGAGAGCATCTTGTTGCTCCTCAGGAAATAATAGAGGCAGTGTGAAAAAAAAATAATCCCTCTCTTTGCTTCTGGGTGGAGTTCACATCCAGCAGATCTGGAATAGAATCCCAGCACTCTGAGAACTGCAAAAATTCTTCAGAAATAGAAAATATTTTGACCTTTTATCCCCAAATTGTGCATTGCAAAAGCATATTGAAACTGTGACTTTCCTCTTTGGATCTAAACCTGTCTTTGCTGAAACATGTGAGGCAGGAATAGGATCAGTGGAAAAATCTGATCTGGAGCAAGAAGGCGGGATGCTGGATGCAGTGATCCAGTGTCCAACAGAGCTACAGGTTCCTGGGGAGTTTTTTCCAGGGATTGCAGTGGGCTGAAGCAGAAATCCATGTAGATTTACCTTGACTAGGCTGTATCCTTGGTGATGTCTTTATGGTTTAATGTGGATAATGGGACAGAGGCTGAGCTGAAGTCCTGGAGCCCCCTCTGAGGTGCATCGGTTCAAGAAATTAAAAGTTGTCTTACAGAGAACATTTTACTGAATTCCTCCTTTCCCTTCTGTTGTCTAAGCTTGGGAGTGAACCACATGGACTGGGTTTTCAACCCCAGTGGGCCCTTGCTGCCCACCCCAAATCCCCCATACCAGCTCAACTGGCACTTCCCAATTTTGGGTCC
Source organism: Pithys albifrons albifrons (assembly GCF_047495875.1). NCBI lineage: Eukaryota > Metazoa > Chordata > Aves > Passeriformes > Thamnophilidae > Pithys > Pithys albifrons. The sequence continues at coordinate 7,015,080 of NC_092478.1, read as the reverse complement.
GTGCTCTCATTCCTTTCTTTTCTCATATTATTGAGAATGTGAAACAATTATTCCCCCTATTCCTATTGTGAATCAAAGGGAACTCTGAGCTCTCTAAAAGCAAAAAAAACATCGAGAAACAGTAAAAGTGCATCTATTCTGAGAATTACAAAAAATCCAGCCATGCAGGTTAACCCTGTGATTGTGGCATGATCTACACCTCTGCCTGAATGGGAAATGCAGCATTTTATTGAGCAAGAAAAGGAGGTGAGTGCTTTGTCAGGAGGGAGCTCTGGTGACAGGTCTCAGGTACTGACTGTAAGTTTAGACATGGAAGACAAAAATACCCATTTAGGAGGATCAACACCATCCTTTTTGAAAAATCGAGTTTGATTCAAGAGTTTAAGAAAAGACATAAGTGTAGTTTTGGAAGGTGTAAAGAGTTATGGTGTGGGGCCAGGACCCAGCGGGGAGGGTTTCAAGCCAGAGCAAAGTTTAACAGCCACATTATAAACCCAGAGAAGAGGGAAGGGGTTGAGAGGAAACCTTGACCCTTTATGAGGTTTCCAGGTGCTGTTCTGGCAATAGCCTGGTCTTGCTGTGGACTTCATTAGCCAAAGGGAAAATGTCTTCATCCTCCACAGCGCCCTCGGGGGAGTCGGGTTAATAGGAACCAGATCACGGGCAGCGCCGGGACTTTGTCAACTCTGGAGAAACAAACCGCGATTTGATTGTTCCCTCCACGAGCAGATCAGGGAGGAGATAGGGTCCAGCTGTCCAGCCATCTAGTAGACTAATTAGTCCAATTAATTAAGAAGTTGCTCCGTGTTTCCCCAGTGTCACACAGGGCTCTGAGAGAGAGAATGACAAGGGTGTAGAGAGCGAGAGGTCATAGGGAAACCTTAATGTCTGTTGGGGTAGATACACAGTAATTAAGTGACAATAGACAGGAACTTTGCTGCTGGAAGAGTGCTAATTAAAACCTGTAGGGTCCTGTTCTCCCTCTGGGTATGCAGCATGTGCCCCACTGGCATAAATGGGACTGATCCAGCAAGGAGCAATTTACTCTATTTGTACACCAGCAAGTTTTGCTCAGTGGCTCTTGCACAGGTGTCGTTTAATACACAGTGGACATGCCTGGGATCTCAGAGAGCTTTTTAGACCTCAGGAACATCTGTGGAGAAGTGAGGTTTTGTCTGTTCTATGGATGGGAAGACTCCCAGGGCAGGGCTCTTCCATGACCAGGGATCCCAGTAGGGAAGCTCAGTATTGTCCTTCAGTAAGGAGCACTTGATTTACTGAGGACCTGCTCAGCGAGGCTTTCTGGTGAGATAACTTGTGCTCTTTGGTTTACATCCATAAATATATGTACTAGCTCCTTTTTATGTCCCAGGAAGACCCTTTCTTTTCCCAGGTGTTTGGTTGGAGGCGGTGTGGCACCCCAAGGCCATGGGCAGCCTGAGAGCAAAGAGGAACCCCAGTGACACTGAGCAGGATATTTGCTTTTCTGCTGTCTGTGCTATCCATTCTTCATACCCACAGCAGGGAGATCCATCCTCAGCTGAAACCTAAGCAACAAATGTTAACATTTCATTTTAAAACCCAAGCCAATCCACTTTATAATCCAGACACGGCATCCTGAGTGAGCATTGCTGTTGGATAATCACACAGTGGTGTGGCCTTTTGCCCTCGTGCCTCGCACAACACACCCGAGGCATGAGATTAGGCTCCAATAATAACACACCCCGTTGTGCCTTTTTGCTCAATTGATAAACCTGCTGTATTAGGAGATATTGTCATAAAACTGAATGGCACCCTGTAAACCTGAATCACTCTCTCTTCCATGTAGCCAGGGAATTAGATGTTCTAGCTCCTGTCTTGGCTTTATTTCATGTCCGCAATATGCAAGAGACTATATAAGCTGCTGCTTTATTGTTTTTAAAACACTATGAGCAGCACTGGTGCTGTATAAATATCTGTTTTATATACTTTGATTCCTGTCTCACTCACTGTTGTGGAACTATGCAAGTCGGTTTTGGTTTAAATCTTGCCTGGGAAAGCAGAATTTTACCCTTTTTTTTCCCTGCAGAAAGCACGTGATGGGAGACACTGCTGCTGTATGTGTAGCTCAGCGTGGAGCTGAGTGTTTTCTGTTGTGATTTCAGGTTGCAAGAGGCACTTTGCCAGACACCTGGCTGTGCAAGGTGGAGACTCTGGTGCACAGTTTTAGCCCTTTCCCGGCTTGCTACTTGAGCTGCAAGTCCATAAACAGAGCAGAAAGAGCCCGGGGATGGAGAAAACACTGCGGCTGGGGATGCTTTGGGAAGGTTTTGGATGGTAGAGGTGGCAAACTAGAAATAGGCTCTTTCTCCCCCCCTACAAACACATTTCCCATCCCTTCCTCCCCACCATGTGAAATTCCGCTCTTGGTCAGGACGCGCTTATAAAGTTGCGGTAGGGAGCGCTGGGATCGCCCGAGTCCAGCGGATTTCCGTAACACAGCGGCGCGCAGGGTGCCCCGGCTCCGCAGCAGGTTGATTAACAAAGCGGCGTTCCGAGGTGGCCGCCGGGGCCGGTCGGTGTTCCCTCCCCCGGGGCCGCTCGGTGTCCCCTCCCCGGGGCCGCTCGGTGTCCCCCGCCGGGCGATCCTGCTCGGCAGGCACGGGAGAGGAACGGCCACTTCTCCCCGGGTCTGTCCCCTCCCCGGGCGAGGGATTAACCAGGAAGTGATACAAAAGGCACATATGCTCCTGTGTCCAGTCCTGTCTATTCATATGTGTGTTACTTAGCCTAATAAGGATTAGACTTAATGAATTGGAAGGAGTTAACAATATAAAGAGGCAATAGAAAAAGGCCTAAGTAGTCGTAATTCCATTTCATGTAGCTTTGGTGTTGCTTTGCTTTCAGCGAATAGGTGTAATCCTCTTTGAAATCAAAGGTGGTACAAAGTATGAATTTAAATTTGACATTTACAGCTCCTGTAAGATTTAGTATTCCAGAAAGGTTTGCTCTTCAAGAGGAAAAAAAAAAAGACATGCCATCTGCTCTCCAGGACCATCCCTCCACATGGCTCCCACACAAAAGTTTTGTGGCAGCAGGTCTGCTCAGTCAGGAGGAGTGCTCAGGCTTGGGGATGGGCAGCATCTGGAGTTGTCCCTCTACTCTTTGACTGAAGTTTTGATCTGGGTTGATTTGTTTCAACTTGATTAGTTTGCACACTGGTGCATGTCATGGATTGCTGTGTGGTCAGCAGGAGCTCCAAGGCTCACCGATGATCCCCACCTTCCATCTCACTGGAAGCAGCAGTCGCCTCCCAGTCTGTGTGCCTGGTGCTTGGTGCCAGCGAGACAGGGATGGTCCACTGTGCAAACACAGCCAGGAAGAGTAGAGTGCAGGATTGGTCTGGTTTTCCTCATCTCTGCTAAGAGAGAATGATCGTGCCCTTCTGATGGCTTGGAGCTAAACCCCAAAACCTGTGTGTAAATATGTCTGTATTTTCCCAACTTAAGTCTAAGATATAATTCCCTTCTGCCATTTCACTATTCCAATGAGTATGTGGGAGATGCTGGTTGGCCTTGTCAGAGTGACCTGCTGGCATCCTGCCCCCAGCTTGTGCCAGACGGGGCGGGCACAGCTGTGCCTGTGAGGCTGCTTGGCTGCCACCTCGCTGGGGATGTGGCATGTGGTGGCACTGGAGGCACTTTGGCTGTGTTTGTTCTGTAAGCAATGCTTTGACCACTCACACAGTTTTCCATGAGGACTGAAGAGAAACCATTGGCCTTGTGTTATCCCACAGAGGTGTGTTACGATGAGCAGTTTTACTGAAGAGTGGAGGTGTGTGGGTGTAAAAACAGCCTAACTAGAAAAAAAACCCTGGCACTCCTGGGTCTCCCTTCTGCTGCTAAAATCTGCAATAAATGGAGCTGCCTTCCTTTCACCAGCAGTATGGGATGCCTGGAATAAACCTGGGGCTGTGGACCAGGATCCACCCATGCAAAGCATTGGCCTGTGGTGCCCCAAAATATGCAGCAGAAAACATCTCTGACAACTTTTAAAAACACATCTACCATTTGGACCTTCCAGTGCTTTGTTGTATGTTCAGCTTAAAACACATCAGGCTTCCCATGCCTATGGGAGCAGGATCCCTGGGGAAACCCCAGCATGGCACTGTGCTGGTTGGGAAACAGGAAACTAAAGGGGGGGAATTTGGAGTGTTTGAGCTGTCTGGGGGTGCCCATCTCACTGTTCCTCCCAGTTCCCCCTGTACAGTGTGCATCAAAGCTGTCCTCAGATATTTTTCCCTTGCTCCTGAAAGCAGACAGGCTCTGCATGGAGGTGTCATTTGCTGCCTGTCCCTTATGTCATTGATTTTTAAGTCGTTAATTAACGTTAGGTGTCAGCCTGGAAGATGAATTCTGGCCCTACTCTCTCTTCCCTTTTGTTTTTTGGATTGTAAATGTTATAGATCTCCCATGATGGAGGGATGAGGGGTCAAAGGACATGAGAGCATCTCTGCATATGTGCACACAGTCCTCCTGAACTGCCCATCTGTATCACTCAATAGATGGGGATGGGTGGCGGGGGGGGACATCCCTTTTGTTGCCTGTGTCACCTCAGATAGAGACATATCAGCCCTGGATGTCTGCTGTGGCCATGTGTGTGTGCCCGTGTGCACAGCGGTGTAGGGGAATGCTCTCAGTGCTCTGCTGAGCCAAATTTTGCCGTCTCTGCTGTTTCACTGGTCCCAGAGAGATTTAGAAGGGACCATCCATGCAATGAAGGGAGTTTGTTCCCCAACATGCTGCTCATGTTCTGCTGCAATGCCAGGATGCAGGAGGAGGGAGCAAATTTTCTCCTGCAGACACATTTGGAGCCCTTTGTAATGGTCAGAATCTCTGGTCCTGTTCAGTAACAGCTTGAAGTTAAAGCTGCTGGTGGAGTTTTCTGGGCTGTAGCAAGATGGGATCAGTTTGCCCTTCTTAGTACAGCTGAGTGGATAAAATTGCACTGTGTTCCCTGGGATGAGGTGTAGCTGGTCTGCCAGGGCTCATCCTCCTCCAAGGGATGGTGGCAGTCTCTTGGAGGTACTCTGCAAATGGAGAGGAGGCTGGTGTGTCTTCCGGTGCTCCATGTTCCCAGGTGGAATAGGATACTCTGGTCCTCCAATGGCTCCAAAGTTCATGAACTGATGTGATCTGGACCACCTTGACTTGGTGTCCCATCCTTACACCCTGTGAGGAACAGCAGGACCCTGTAGAAGTGACCTTGGTTCATATGTCAGCAAGTGTTTAAACAACCTCAATATGGAGACACCACACAGGTCTGTGTCCTGAGGGTGCCTTGGTGAGGCAGGGTGGTGTCCCCAGCCCAGCTGCCTCCAGCCCATCCTTTCCCTGGTGCCAGGGTTTGATCTCTGTGTGCCACGGCAGCGTCACCACATCAGGCTGCAGAGTGCAGAGAGGGAGCAGCTCTTGGGGTGGGGAGGCATCGGCTTGGAAAACAGCAAAAGGCAAACTGCAAAAAGCACCAGGGGAGGAGAGCAGAGCTCTTGCACAGGCTTTTATTAGCAGCATTAACGCTTACCCATATAAAGGAATGAGGCGTGACGGGAGTGGATTGGATCAGGCAGAAGAAGAAGCGGGACCTCGCGCGCCTGGATGCGATGGGGGTGGTGGTGCTTGTGATGTGCTCTCCTTGGAGAGCTCTGAGGAGACCTCTCCACCATGACTAGGCTGGTTTAACTCAGGTTTGGGTCTGGTGTTTGCTGTGCTGCTGGAAGCAAGGGCCAGCACCAGTACCTCTGGGTGGGACAAGAACTTCTCTAACTTCACACCTCATCTCAGAGAAGAGTTGGCTTAAACAGAGACTGGGCACAGTATCTATTGCAAACTGTAGGTGCCATGAACCACTGTAAATGGAAATTCTCAGTATCACTTCCATCATCCTCTTTTTCCTAATCTTTATTAATTCGTGGTGCATCCTTGTTCTCAACAAGTTACTCGAGGAAGAGGGTTTGTGTTTTTGTACTTCAGTGGAAGGAAAGAGAACCAGAGAGGAGGCAAATGGCACTTGAAAGGCAGATTTAAACACCTGGAGCCTGCATGTGCTGTGCATAGGCCCTGCTCAGGATACTGAAGATAATAACAGCAAAGCGTCCAGTTTGTGCAGCAAGAGCTGTGTGTTGGGCAGGAGGGCATTCCAAAGGATTAAGGAAACAGGTACTGCAGGATTTGGGGATTTGTGAAATCTGATCCATTCCCAAAGCTCCAAAATGGAGTGTTTTTCAAAAGTCTCTTCAGAGACTCCCAAGGGTAAATCTCATCTTTACTAGGGGTTGTCAGTTGTGTTCCCTACCCACACAACCCTTAAAAAAAAGAAAAGTAGAAGGAAGGAAAGGTGAGAGGTGTTTGAGAGCTGCTGACTGAGCCTTCATCCCAGCACCCCTGCAGTTTGGTGCCTGGATTTCAGCAGGGGTTGTGGCCACATCCTGCAGTACCTGAGCTGCTCTTGGAGGGCCCCTGTGACCATGGCCCTTGGACATGTCAGTTCCAGCTGCTCTCAGTGTGGTATGATCAGTGCTAATAAAATGTGTGCTCTGATTTTGGGGCATTTCTGGGTTTTGAGGATAAATAATTCTGATACCCAATTATCTTCCTGGTATAATGTTGTATTACACTGTGATATATACGAAAAGTCTCAGAATTTCCCCTCCTTCAGTTTCTGTTCCCAACACAGTTTTTATTCTTTTGATGATAGCATATTTTTCCTTACTTATTTTAGCAGAACAAATTCGCTTTGAGACCTTTGGACAAATCCTGCTCATTATGTTCCCTTATTGCCTTAGTTAGGTCACTCTTATTCTTGTGTCTTGATTTCTCCTTTCTGCCATATTTTTGCTCACTGACTGTGCAGGAGACCTGCATCACACTATCTTCCTCCTCCCCACCTCAGCCAAGGAGATGTTGCCCACTCAAGTTCACTGCCTGCTCTCTTCTTCCTCTGGCCTCTCTGGAAGATATCTTCCCTTGGAAGTAACACAAACAAGAGACATGAGTGGGAGGAGAAACTGTGCTGCTTCATGGAAGTTTGGCATGTTTGACTTACTGGAGACTGTTGATCGACTGATTGATGATGTTGTAAAAAAACCCCACAACTCTGGGAGCGTGAATTGCAAATGAGCTTTGAAGGGGGCGGTGCTGGATTTTCCCACGCAGAGATCTCACCCAGGCTGAGCTTGTTTTCTACCTTGGAAGCTGATCCAGCTACACACACTGTTAATCCACTGTCCCCTCACTGTACTGTAAATCAATCGCAGGTCACTCGCCAAGTGTCTCCACACACGGGGGTTAAGAGCGGGCACAGCCCCGGTGGCTCCAGGTCACTCAGCGTCACAGGCTGAAGGGTGATGCTATCAGTGGTGGGATTTTGGGGTAAGCTTTTATTGAGTGGGAGAATAATACCTTCTGTGGTCGAGAGGGTTTTTGTGAGAGAGCTTTGGGTTGTGCTATTAATCATTAACTGTTTTGCTCCTTTTCCCTCTTCCCAGAGGACACACAGAGCAGAGCTGAGGTCATGGAAAGCCCTGCGTCCATCAGCCAGCTCTTACTGTCATTCCTGCTCTGCTGTTTGGAGACCTGAGAGTATTTCTATAGTTATGACAAATTTTTTCTTGTCCTGCCTCACTTTTCCTCCTGGGAATTTCCCATTTTCAGAATCTTTCCTACTTCTCCTTTGTGTATCTATGTAAAATAACACAGATGTACTGTAAACTACAGAAAGTTCTTAAATCACTATTATTATGAACTTGAGCTGTGGTTCATGTTAATTGATAAAGATCACTCAGGTCTTGCAGGAGGCTCCTTGGAGAATGTCAGAAATTTGGGAGCAGAGGCTCCATATTGAGGCAGATTTGGCAGATTTGGACATAACAAAAGTCCACACCCAAAGAAAATGTCTGGCCAGGCTCCTAACTTACCTCTGACTTTGGTTCACTCCAGCAGAATAGAAATCTGACTGAACTTCCCAGTCCTGTGGGTTTGTGTGTTTGTTCATGTCCTGTGGGAGGGTTTTGGCGCAGAGTAGAAGGATCCCCCTCTGTGGCTGAAGTTCACCCCTGTGCATAAATCCCTGCAAAATTAGTCTCTGCTGTCTCACAGCCTTTGGGGACACTGATCTGTGGCTTGGGTGACCCTGAGTACAATGTGTCCCATCCTGCTGGGAGCATCTCTGGCTCAAGGTGCTCTCCCGTGGTGAGGTCCCATATAGGGAGAGGATCTTGTGCAAATCCAAGGAACAGAAAGCAGCAAAGGAGCATGTTCCTTTAAATCAAATGCAAGCACACAGCCAGGCCCTGCTTTCAATAGGACACTGGCTCTGGAAAATTTACAGTATGCTTGGTTAAGGCAAGTAATTTTATTCCGTAAGCAGCGCTGTACTGTGGGGTTATTGCAGTGCTGCCAACACAGGCTGTAAATATCTCTAGACAACAAAACTATTCATTAAAGAAATGTACCTTCAGACGTCCAGCCTTAAGTTTGCTGACACTTAAATACCCCTCTATAATGCTGCTCGTTATTGAGTTTGACTGCAGCCATACCCCTCCGACTCCGTGGTCGGAATGGAAGATGGAGGATGATCCGTGGGAATGTGTTGCCTCTTCCTTAGCTGATCCCTCATTTCCCTCTCCTTTTAGCCATCCTTAGCATGGCAATACTGTGTTATCCTCCTGCATCCTCCAGCCCAGGACGGGGGTCTCACACTCATCCCTCAGCCCAGGTCTTTCATCTGAGACTTCGCTATTTTCACCATTCAGAACACGCTATTGTTGAAGTGACATCTTAATGCCAGTTATCTGATGGATCTATTACCTGTCTCCCTACATAGGGATGAGGGAAAGAAATGAGAGAATCCTTTAATCATTGGAATTGGAGAAATATAGCTTAGGCAAACCACTAACAATGAAAAACAGTGACAGGACCCAGGGGAAGGGCTGGAGTTGTGTCAGGGCAGGATCAGGTTGGATCTCAGGAAAAGTTTCTTCCCCAGAGGGTGGTGGGCACTGAACAGGCTCCCCAGGGCAGTGGGCTTGGGCCCAAGGCTGCCAGAGCTCAGGGAGTGTTTGGACAAACCTGAGGGACAGAATGGGATTGTTGGGGTGTCTGTGCAGGGCCAGGAGTTGGACTGAATAGTCCTTGTGGGTCCCTTCCCACTCAGGATATTCTGTGAACTGATTTTACAAGTTAGCAAGTTTCAGGTGTTTCATTTTAATGGATGGGTTTATTCCAGCAGGGAGACCTTTCCGTCCATGGGGGAATAGTGACCCTGAGCCCTGTTCCATGGGTGTGAGCAGGAAGTGAGAACACCCTTAGTGAGTACAAAACCCCCATCTTAACAAAATTTACCCATTTGTCCCTTCAGCAGGTCTAAAATGGGGTAGAAGATCTATTTATGAGAGCATGTAGTTGACAGGACAGGGGGACATGGCTTCGAAGAGGGGAAATTTAGGTTGGTTATCAGGAAGAAATTCTTCCCCTTGAGGGTGGTGAGGTCCTGGCACAGGTTGGGCAGAGAAGCTGTGGCTGCCCCATCCCTGGAAGTGTCCAAGGCCAGGTTGGATGGGGCTTGGAGCAACGTGGGATAGTGGAAGGTGTCCCTGCTCATGGCAGGGGAGTTGGAATGAAATGGTCTTTAAGGTCCCTTCTAACCCAAACTATTCTGTGATTCCATGGTCTGGGGAGTCTTTTTTAATGAGAATGTGAGTTCTTTCTACATAATTCAGCATCTTCTACCAGTTCCAGAGCAAACAAAATTGTATAAATAATAATTAACAGTAACAAATGTAAAGATTTAGGAGCAACATGAAGTAGCAACACTTAACAGACAGCCAGGGCATCTTTCATGGGATGTGTTAACGAGGCAAAAATTGATTACGGAGCGTTGTTTGGGGTGGACACACTTTCCCTGAGCAAATGCCTTTTCCAATTTTTATCATGGCTTGGAAACAACTTCTTGCCCTTCCATATTGTGGCTCTTATAAACAAGTGTTCTGTTTAGAAAGACGTGTTAAACTGTGTTAAGTAATGTAAGCAAATAACACATGTGCTGCATGGAGATCCTTCCCGTGGCGGCCGGAGCTGCTTTGCATACTGATTTGTGGCTCTGCCTTCGCTGCTGCTGGCACCTGATCTTTCTTGCAAACGAGGCTATTTTGCCTCAAGGGTTCTCTACCGATTAAGTAATAAATAAATAAGGATAAAATGAACCTAGCCTCGCCTAAAATAATTTTGGAGGTTAAAAAACAGAAAGATGGAGGGGGTTGCTATTGATCCGAGCCATTAAAACATCACAGCGACTTTTCTGCATTAAATGGCAATAGGTTTGGGAGGTGAATATGGAGAGAAAGGGTGAAAAATAACAACAGGACATGAGATTAAGGGGTTTATTTGCTAGCAGAGATTGTTTCGTTGTTTTTTTTTCTTGACTATTCCTTACTATTCTCATGTGCTCACAGAAATGTAGCAGATTTTCCTGAACTTGGTTCCCTCTAATGAATGTTGCTTTTTAAAGCAGACTTGCAGAAGTTTATTTTCAGAAGCCCAGAAAGGAATCCAGACCTAAATCCCCTCTCTTCTTAAACTCTCAGGTTCCAAGGTCTGGCAGGCCAAGCACACAGGTTTGTCTGATGTATTAAACCTGACACCCTCTTATCTAAGGGCTTTCAGATGGTCCCTCGATAGCCCTCACCGATAAGCCCCTGGGGCTGGTGCTGCTTTTCCTGCCTCCTTTTCCTGTGCCTTGGCATCGCTCACCATGGCCAAGAGACCATTTGCCTTCTCCAGAGAGGTGCCATGAGCTGCCACCAGCCTTTGCAGCTCTTTCAGAGGTGCCTGTTTGCCCGGGGGGTGCTTGGGGAGGAGATGGCATTAGGGATGATGCTTTTAGATGTGTCTCACCTGAGGTGTGGGAGGTGTTGCTTTATCTGACAAAGGGCAGGGTTAGATTAGAGATTAGGAAGAACTTCTTCCCTGTGAAGAACAGCCCAGAGAAGCTGTTGCTGCCCCATCCCTGGAAGTGTCTGAGGCCAGGTTGGACGGGACTTGGAGCAACCTGGGCTGGTGGAAGGTGTCCCTGCCATGGCAGGGGGTGGAATGGAATGACCTTTATGATCCCTCCTAACCAAAACATTCTGTGATGTCTCACACACAGAGATGCTCAGACACAGAGCACCAAAATATTTTGCCCAAGGTTCTGTGATGGGTTGTTGTTCATCCCTGTGGCCTCCTGTGCTCTGTGCCCCCTCTCTGAGTGCAGCAGGTCAGCTTGTGCTACTGGCAGTGTTGTTGGCTGTGGTCTGTGTTTGGAAAATAAAAGGAAAACAAACTCTATAATATTTTATAGCTTCTGCCATGGTGGTGTCACACCCCACTGTAGTAACTGCAGTGCTCAGCTTGACGTGAAGGGTAAGCCAAGGGCAGGCAAAAAAAAATCCTTGTTTTTTAATATTATTAAACTTCAAGTATTCCAACTTGCTACAAATAATAAAGAGTAAATTTAAAAGGGACTGTGAAAAATGGGGCAATGAACATCTGTGCTATGTTGATTTATCTGGTAAAAATAAGCAGCGGAGTGAAAGCAGGAGCAGGAGTAATTTCTCAGTGGTGTTGGGTTGTTGCAGGGAGCGTGTTTGCTGCATGGCAAAGAGCAGCGCGGTGCTGGGGCGAGAGGCGAGACCCCAACCCCCGCCGCCCCAGCCTCTGATGTTAATCTTGGTGATGGGGAGGGAAATATTGACAGCAGGATGGTGCTCTCTGGCTTGAATGACAGGCCATATGTTTGTAAAATAGTCTGAAGTACCAAATAGAAAAGGCCTGGGCGAGTGGAGAGAGACGTATTTTCTCTTTACATGTAAAACTTCCAACACTTGGCAGGAGCCCAGCGACAATTAATCAGCAGGAGCCTTTTAGAAAGGCTCTTCCTAGGAAATAAGGGTACAGAAAAATCCTTTAAATTAAACATAATTTAAAACAAAGTAGTGTGTCAATAGGGGGAAAAAAAAGTAGAATGGACTTGCAATAAATACAGATTACTTGGTATAAATCCATCAGGCCTGATCCTGTCTGTGCTGCTGTGTCTCTCTTGGCCTCAGATTTTTGCAGAAGATGAGCAGGATGGGGGACCCTGGGGGTGCCCCGAAGGGCTGCATCAGCAAGGACTGGAGCAGAGAGCAGGGTGGGAGCCCCAGGAGCCCCCCAGCCCCAGGAGCCCCCCAGCCCCAGGAGGCCCCCAGCCCCAGGAACCCTCGCCAGAGGAGCAGAGCTCTCACCATGCAGCAGTGAGCAGGAGAAGTGCTGCTGGGGGCAGGGAGACGAGGAGAAGATCCGATTTCTAAGCACCCTTGAAACCAAAGCTGCACTGTTTATAAACTTCCATAAATATTAATTGATATTTAATAAGGTAGGCAAACACAAGGGAAAGTATTGTTTTGGCCAACTCCTACACAGCGATCCCAGCGAAGCGTGAAAGAGTTTGTGTAACTTTCCTCGGGGGTTAAGAGCAGGTCACAGAAGGTCCTTTTTCCTGGCTGGTGTCCCAGCTTTTTAAGCTATAAGGGAACATAGGAGGCTCCTGGGAATTCAACCCAAATACCTGCTGTCTGCAGGGTGAAACTCCTTGGCTGCACACAGTGGAGTGCACGGGCATCGCTGCCCCACACCCGGCCCCACATGGGGCTTTCCGGGGGGATTAGGCTGGAAAGGGGGTGACTGTTTTGTCAGATGGGAAGTCTGATGAGATAATCAGGGCTGTTAATTGATATGCTTTCCCACATAACGTGACAGTTCAAACAGGTGGTGAATAGCCCTAACATTAATTCACATCGGGCTGTCGTCCTGTGCCCAGGCTGAGACTCGTGCAGATAAAATGACAGAGAAATAGGTCAATGTGGAAAAAGGACAAGCTTGGCACTCCCCAGTGCTCCTCGATTCCCACCAACCCTCCTCTGTAATACAAGTCCCTTACACGGCTTCTTTATATAATCCTTACTACCAAAGGGTGGAGCAAAATTCAAGGGAATGCATTTCCTCCGATGGTTTTTGGTGACTTGCTGAGATTTTGCTGCCAGCTCCAGAAAAAGAATCATGAAAATATTTAAGTTTTATTTCTAATTCTCCTATCGTGCAAGGGCTGATTCATGGATTTGCACCGAGACTTAGCAGAAAAATCGATGTCAAATAGAATGGAGTCTGATAATATAAAATTAAGATCTAAGATTTTCTGGTTGTGGAGCTACACTTGGAGTCAATCTGTTACACAGACTTGCAGTGAGTTCTTGGAGAAGGGGGGGGCAGATATGAGTCTCTTCTTGCCAGCTCTTCTTCCAGAAATGTGGGAGTGCTTTTGACTCCACTGTGTACCTGGGCCAGCCACCCCTCCTTGGGGCTGGTGAGATTGATCTTCCAAAAGCCCAGTTCCTGGGATGTTTCATTACTCTCATACTTGGGGAATAGTAAGTTCTGTAGAGAATCTCCTCTGAGCCTGCAGCTGGAATGCCAGTGTTCTGTTTCATGAGAAATTTCATTGCTAAGTCAATGGATGCAACATCTATTCTGGTGCTCATGAGTGGAGGGAAAAGTAGATCAGCTGGAAGAACATGACAACTCCTGGGCATCAAGGGAAAGCTGGAGGTTTTACAGAGTTTGGGGTGGAGTTATTTTTTCATCTTGTTTTGCCTTCCCTTTTTCTCTTTATTTCCTTCTTTTGGTTGGTTTTCTTGTTATTGGAATGAGTATCCTTATCATTTAACCAGCTGCACTTCTCAGCTGGTGAGGATCTCTCCAAGTTGCGCCTCCTTTGGAAAGCGCTTGGCATCCAAACCCAAACACTGACAGCAGAGTAAAGCACCACTGCCGGTATTCAAATCACAAACAAAGGCAGCTCTACAATAGTTGCCTGTCTGTATCGAGTTCACCAGTTTTAATTACAACACCCCACAGTGGAAATTTCACAAAACATTTTATCCGTGCGTAAAATTTAATTAAACAAACAGACCCCTAATGAAAGCCTTACACTTGTCACAGCGGAATCTGCGGCGGAGCGGGGTGTTCCCTGCTCTTACACATGGGTTATGTCTCAGGACTGACAGGGGTTACCTTTGATGCAATGCAGATGGAAAAGGAAAATGTAGGGATTAATCCCTCTCTCCCAGATTTTGCAGCAGCGTGAGCAGGTGGCGGGGAGGGCCGAGCCCCTTCCATTTCTCATTGTGTCGTGGTGCTGTGTCTGCAGCGCCAGCCAAGCCTCTGGCGAGTGTGTTATGTGATATAATTGTGAGGCGGAAAACAGTGAGGGAACTTCGTCCTTTGTATTTCAAAGGCCATGATGGCATCTCTATTTGATAAAGGAATTGGATTATGTCTAATCCCTGCACTTGGAGGTGTTTTATTACTTAGAAAACACTTTCTTAAAAGCATCTTCGCTGCCACAAGCGGGGTGTAAAATACCACTGGCGGGAAAGGCCATGCCAAGTTTTCCAGGGATGAGCAGAAATCCTCGGATCCTTTCCTTGGGAGTTGGGTTCAGATTTAAGGCATTTTTGATTAATTTTCAAGTCTAAAAGTAGAAGCCAGACTGTGCCTTTTAATGAGGATCTGATGAAGAGCCCAGAGCTGGAGCCTCCCAGCCTGTTATCCAGGTGCTTAAATCAGTTTATGCCCCAATTCAGGATATTGGTAGGAATTTAGATTCTTTCATAATGAATAATACATACATGAAATGTGAGCTCTGTAAATTTAGGGAAACGAGCTGTCAAGTGACCCAAGGAGTACAAATGAAGAGGTGAGTGCCATGAGCACAACACAGTGCACATTGTCTCGGGAACTTCCTTTGGCACCGGTGGTGGGACACACTTGGCAGATCAAAATAAAAGCTCAAAGGGAGGAAGGGGAATGATGTGGCCAGAGAGCATTCAGTGGTTTGGATCATTTGTAATGCCATGACAGGCCTGTAATGCAGGAGGTGAGTGCTCCTGGACCCCTCAGTAGGCTCAAGTGGGTTTTTTTGGAGGAAAACGGGCCACACAGCACTCAGCTCCTCTAAAACTGGCTCAGCAAACTTGCTCAGAACTGCAAGTGATGTCCCTTTGACTCCCTGTGCTTTTGTATTCCCTATGTCCTTGCAGCAGAAGCACTTCCAAGGGCTGTCTCATTTCAGTGGTCAAAGTTCCCAAGCAAAAATATCTGCTGAGTTTCGTTACTCGTGCAAATCAGCCGCCTGGGAGGAGCAGCCTCCCTCACCCTGCTCAGCTGAGCCTTTTAAACCGAGGAGATCCCCTCCCTGGAGCCAGCCTTGTGCCACCAAAACCAAACCCTCTGACCCCCAGCAGGCATTTATCACAACCTGAGGGCTGGGCAGGGTTCACTGAGCTCCCAGCAGGGCTGGGAACGGGTGGGAGTTGGGAGAGGCTCTCTGGTTTCATCTGGGGCTGGCACAGAGTTTTGAAGCTTTTTTTGACCAACAAGAAGAGTGATGTAAAGCTTGGGAACGGATGGATCTGGTGGGAAATGGTGCCCTGCACTGGCTGTGCCCTGAGCTCAGCACCCTTCGCTGTGTTTGCACCCAGATCTGCCCACCTGCTCTCCTTGGCTCCAGGGAGCTGGATGGAGACCATCTCTTCTCTGCTCTTCCCTTTCCTCATAATTCATGTTAGTCTAGTGATTCTTACCTCCACTAGCATTTGGAGTTTAAAATTGCTCCAGGTTTGTTTCCCCCTTTAAATCCCCTTTAAACATCAGTTGTGTGGCTTAATTGCAAGTTTTCCCAGGTTTGTGGAGAAGCTAAATGTTGCTTTTTCCAGAGGAGGCACAAACCCTGGGCCATGGTAGATGTTTGAATGGTATCTGTTTCATTTCATCAGCTCTCTCTTAAATTGCTTGGGGAATGTCCTATGCTGTGACCTTCTCCTGACACATGTGGTGGGTTTAGAAAGGGAAGTCCAGTGGAAGGTGTCTCTGTCTATGGTAGGGAGTTGGAAGGAGATGATTTTTAAGGTCCTTCCAACCCAAGCCATTCCATGATCCTGTGAAGGAAGAGGGAGCAACGCTGAGCACTGTGCAACCAGAGCATCCCTCACCCTGAGGGGAGCACAGGGATGTGTTGGGGTTCACAAGGCAGAGGTGGAGCCTGAGCCCACCTTTCCAGCCCTTGGACCTAAAAGCTTTTCTTCCGCTCTCCTGGGCTCGCTGTCTGCCTGCATGGGAGATGCATTGCCTTCTCCTCACTGACCAGTGGCCAAAAGCAAAGATGCATTTTATTCCAGAGTATTTCACTATACAGACGCTTTTGAAATCAGGAAAAATGGGGGGAAATTGCAGTGGGCTTAGCAGACAAAATTGAGCAGTTGACTGTGGCAAGGCATACAGTACTTAAATGCAAGAGCTGATCTAATCGTTGTTCTCGAGGAAGCTTTTTGCTGCATTTTAGCACACAAAGCTTTTCGTTTTCTCTTTTGTGGCTTGAGCTGCTATTTAAGAAAGCAAAAATCAATAAACCTTTCCAGCTTTCAATCTTTTGCCCCAAAAGGTGTTTTTTTGGGTAGTGTTTTGTCATTCATAAGCTGTGGCGACAAATCCTTGACATCATTCGTGGATAATATCGATCAGCTCTTCCATTGCGCCAAAGGACAAATAGAAATCATTTATCTGTCTGGACTCCAAAACAGCAAAAGACAAAGGGCTCTGCCAGCCACCCATGACAATCAGCAGCTGAAGGTATTAGCAGGGGGTCAAGTTCAGAGGTCAGCGGTCAAACAGGTTGTCATCAGTTTCTCACAGCTCCCAGAGTGGAAAAACCCAGATGGTTTTTATTAGCCAAATCCAGGCAGGCTGGAGGCACTGGGTGCTGCTGGCTCAGGGTGCACCTGCCCCAGGGTGCTGCCCTTCCAGAGGGTGTGCTGTAGGTTTGGGTTAATTTCTTGTAAATATGGAGTCTGAACTCCACCTTCACTCTGTGACTAAGAACCAGGCCAAGACAAACCATGAGCAGCTCCATTTTCCGTGATATCAAAGCTGACGTTGCTCTGAGCATTCCCAGGGTCTGTTTGTCTTGATGTTGTTGAATGACTTTGTTCAATTTTCTGCACCTGTTCTGGGAACAGCCTCTTCTTGGGCACAGGGTTCTAAACCTTCAGCTTCAAATCTTGAAGGTCTTTGGAAAAGCCAGGCAGGGAAAAGCCAGGAGATTGCTGAGGGATGTGTTGCATCCCAGCTCTATTTCCTCAGGTGTGTGGACAGCACTGAGGGGCAGCATCAATCCTAACACAATTGTTCTCCACCACCAGTGACACCAAATTAGAATTAATGAACATTTCAATCAAGATAAAATGGGATGCTGTATGGACTCAGTCCCAGAGGGAAAGCTTCCCTGGTCATGACTCCCTAGAGCAGGCCACTGCCAGTGCTGTGCCTCTGCCACACATCCAGAATCTTCTTGTGTCAGTTCTGAGCCCTGAATCTGTGTGATCTGTAACAGAAAAAGCACCCAAAGCAAACTTGCTGCCTCTGGGTTTATCTGCAATTCAAATAGACACACGGTCATGTTTTCTCCACC